>NC_133660.1:290975907-291337275 GCF_037893015.1 Macrotis lagotis | reverse complement strand
TTGTCATTAGGGGAATGCTTAATCAATGGATATAATGCCACTCCTCAGAGATAATGTGGAAGTGATCACTGTTGTAAGACAGAGATTGATTCCCATTGATGGTTTTTGAATTTCCTCAGATGGTAAGATCTACTAGAGGTATTGCTAAGTCAAAGGCAATAGGCACGTTTATAATTTTCTAGGAATAATTCCAGATTGCTCTTCAAAGTTGTGAATCCCCAATAATGAATTAGTGTCCAAATTTTTCTTACTTCCTCTCCAACATCTATTGTTTCTCTTTTTATTATTTTAGTCAATCAGATAGGTCTAAAATTATATCTCAAGGATGTTTTGATTTTCATTTCTCTAATCAATGAAAATTTAGAGCTTTTCATATGACTATAAGTTGTTTTGATTTCTTTATTGAAAAATAACCTGTTCACATCTTTTTGAGCATTTATCAATTCTTATCGATTTGGCAAAATTTTTATATATTTGAGATATGAGACCTTTATCTGTAAAATTATAAAATTTCTTCCCCACACCCTAATTTTCTGCTTTCCTTCTGACCTTGACTAGTTTTATTTGTAGAAAATCATTTTATTTTAATATAATCACAGCTATTCACCTTACACCTCATATTGCTCAATCATTTGTTTATTCATAAATTGTCCGGCTATCCATAGATCTGATAAGCAATATGTTGCTTGTTCTTCCAATGTTCTCATAATATTTCTCTTTATAGCTAGGCTATGTATCCATCTTGATCTTAACTTAGTAAATGGTATAGGATGTTAGTCTATGCCTAATTTCAGCCAGAGAGAGAGAGAGAGAGAGAGAGAGAGAGAGAGAGAGAGAGAGATCATCATTATCATATCTATTCATATCTATTGATATTATTTATTTGCAATATTAAATATGTCTCATTTTTTATTTCTCTTCTGTAAAATATTTTGGATTGTTGGTGTTGAGAAAAGACCGTTGGCTTAAGGATCAGAAGACTGAGACTTTGGACCTGATTATCACACTACTTGACACTATGATATTGGAAAAGCCATTTTCTAAGTTTTCTCTCTGTAAAATAAAAGAATTGTGCTATATCATCATTAGGATTCTTCATAATATGTGAATTTATCCAAGGTCTCCTACTCAAAATTTTTTGTGACATTTAGAAAGTGATATTATCTCGGAGTCTTTATTTTCTCACCTGTAAAATGAAACCACTAGACGGCTTGGTTTCTAAGAGTACTTGCTCTTCAAATGCATAATTATAAAATAATACCAACTTTACTAGATGTATCATTTTATAGTCTTTCTCATTAACTGACTTTTTCAAAATTCTATTGTATTTTCAATTTCTTAATTTAGAAATAATGACCTGTCAAAATCAACAATTCACAGGACTTATCCAACAGCCATTATCTTCCCTTTTACAAATTGGGGAGAATGGATGGGTGCATTGATGTGGGCATTCTTGATCAGCTCAGTCTTTAACAATCACTAGTGATAAGTAGTACATATATTAGTATAATTAATAAGAAAATATTACTCACCACTCTTATTCTTAAGAATGCATGTCTGTGAAAAAGAGATACAGAAAGAGTTAAAGTTGAAAGGAGGAAGAAGAAATCAGCATACCAATTTAGATTATCCATTTAGAATACTTAGAATGCCTCATTTGATACTTCTATTCTTCCAAGTATGTAGGATTATTGATAGTGAGGAATGAACTAGGGATCAGAAGACTAGTCTTTGGGCTTGATTCTCACACTAATTCATCCTATGATCTTGGAAAAACCACTTTCTCAGTTTTTTAATCTGTAAAATTAAAGTGTTATAATATTACCTAATCTCTATGACTCCTACTAATGCATCAATATATGAATTTATTCCAGGTCTCATATCTCATTATTTTTTAAACATTTAGACATTTTAGACATTCAGATATTTAGAAAGTGACAACATCTCTGAAGCTTTATTTTCTTATCTGCAAATTGAACCCATAGGTTGCATGATCCCTAAGGATACTTTCAATAATAAATATATAATTTTATAAATTCCACTAGATGCTTCATTTCTTAGTATTTCCCATTCATTGACTTTTTTCAAAATTTCCATTATTTTTTCAATTTCTTATTTAAGAAATAGTGTTTTGGTCAAATGAATACTTCACAGGAATAATCCAAGCAGCCAGTGTCTCTCCTTTTTAAATTGGAGAGACTAAATGTGTACATTGATTTGGGGAACACTTGATCAACTTAATTCCCAGTATTCTCCCATGGTATGAACTATCACAATATGCTATTGTTAGGATGATGAACAAGAAAATATTACTCACCAACTTCAACATTAAGCTTGGCTATAAAATACACACAGAGAGAGAAAGAGAGAGAGAGAAAGAGAGAGAGAGAGAGAGAGACAGAGAGGCAGAGAGAGAGAGAGAGAGAGAGACAGAGAAAGATAGAGACAGAGAGAAAATCAGCACATATCTTTAGATTATTCATTTAGAATAGTGAGAATGCCTCATATGACACTTCTATTCTCCCTAGTATTCATACTGGTTTATGTTGAAGAATGACTACTGAACTACAGGTCAGAAGACCAAGAATTTGGGCCTAATTCTTATACTAATTCACCTTATGAATTTGGGAAAGCCATTTTCTCAGTTTTCATCTGTAAAAATGAAAGGGCTATAGATCATTATTTCTAAGACTTCTTATCATCTAACAATATATAAATTTGTCCTAGTCCTCATACTCATTATCTTTGTGACATTTAGAAAGTGACAGCGTCTCTCAGCCTTTATCTTCTCCCTTAAAAAATGAAACCTTTAGGGCAGCTAGGTGGCACAGTGGATAGAGTACCGGCCCTGCAGTCAGGAGTACCCGAGTTCAAATCCAGCCTCAGACACTTAATAATTACCTAGTTGTGTGGCCTTGGGCAAGCCACTTAAGCCCATTTGCCTTACAAAAAAAAATAAAATAAAAAATAAAATAAAATGAAACCTTTAGACTGAGTTCTCTATAAATATACTTCCATTGTTAAATCTATAATTCTAAGGTAATACCAATTTCACCTAGATATCTCATTTTATAGTGCTTCTTATCCACTCATTTTTTCAAAACTTTCATTACTTTTTTTAATTTCTTAATTAAAATCATTAGATCAGTGGGGCGGCTAGGTGGTACAGTGGATAGAGCACCGGCCTTGGTGTCAGGAGTACCTGGGTTCAAATCTGACCTCAGACAATAATCACCTAGCTGTGTGGGCTTGGGCAAGCCACTTAACCCCATTGCCTTGAAAAATCTAAAAACAAAAAAAAATCATTAGATCAAATGAAAAAATTCATAGCAAATATCCAAACTCTCAATGTCTTTCCTCTACAGATTGGGGAGTTTGAATAGGTGCATTGGTTTGGGGGTATCTTGATCAGCTTAGTTTTTAGCCTTCTCCAGTGATTGATATTACATATATCAGGATATTGAAAAAGTAAATATTAATCAACACTCTGACACTTAAGCAAACCAATAAAAGAGAGTTACAAAAAGAAATGTGTTTGAAGGAGGAGGGATAGATAATTATATCCTTTTAGATAGCCATTTACAATATAGAGGATGTATCATTTAACATTTCTGTTCTTTCAATGCTTGTTGATGTTGAGGAATGTCCAGTGAACAATGAGTGAGAAGACAAAATAGTTTGGTCTCATTCTCATGCTAATTCAGCCTATGAACTTGCAAAAGTCATTTTCTAAGTTGTCTCTCTCTGTAAAATGAGAGGGTTGTATTATATAATCTCTAAATTCCTCATAACAGCATATGAATTTATTCTAATTCTCATAGTCATCTTTGTGATATTTAGAAAGGGACAGAATCTCTGAACTTTTATTTTCTCATCTGTAAAATGAAACTGTTAGACTGCATGACTTCTAAGGGAACTTTCAATGTTAAACCTATAATTCTAACATATTAGCAACTTCCATTAGATGGCTCTTTCCTTAGTGCTTCCCATTTGCTGACTTTTTTTCAAAATTTCCATTATCTTTTCAATTTCTTATTTAAGATACTATCTTTGGTCGAAGTAAACACTTCACAGGAAAAAATATAAACTGTTAATATTCTCTTCACATTTGAAAGACTGGATGAGTAGATTTGGGGAAGTCTTCATGAATAGAGTTCTGAATATTCACCAGTGATTGGTATTCTAAATTTCGGGATAATAAACAAGAAATTATTGCTCACCATATTCATACTTAAGCTTGCCTATAAAGAAAAAGAGATACAGAAGACAGGGTTGAGAAGTGAGGAAGAGGAGATGAGTATGTTCATTTAGAATATAGAGAATGTCTCATTTCCTATTCCCAGGTATTAAGGGTTGTTGATGTTGAGGAGAGTCCACAGGTCTAGGGGTCAGAAGATTTAGATTTTGGACCTGCTTCTTAATCTCCTAATATCTTCCCTTTTCAAATTATTTAGAATGATTTGATTCATTGATTTGGAGAAATATTGATCAAATTAATTTCAATGTAACCTGGGTAAAATTATGAGATAAGACATTACATTTTTCCATTTAAGAAATAGAGTCCTAGGACACCAAAGAAGTAATAGATGTGACTTGGGAATACTTTGGCGCATGTGCAGTCATTAAGTAAGTGGTTCCAGACAACCATATGGGGAACAGAAGACTGTTGAACTGACTACATAGACAGAGGTGAAGAAGCTAAATGAGGTAGTGCATGGAGAGATATAGTGGAAATCAGGAAGAAAAGTTCAAATATGACCTCAGACATTTATGAGCTTGTGTAACCCTCAACATGACAAAACCTTGATTTCTTCAACTATAGAACATGGAAACCTTGATAGCAGTTACCCAGTGTGGTTGTGAAAATCAAATGGGAGATTAATGATGTACTTGACACAGTGACTGGCACAGAAGCATATTTCCTTCCTCCTTTCCTTAACCTGATTTCCCATTCTCTTAGTTGCCCTTTTCTGGTAGATCTCCTCTTGATTTGACACCTTTGCTGAAGTCTTCCACTGAGATATAATTCTATGAAGACAGAAGCCTTGGCCTCTCTCCTTTTGAAATCTTTGCCTCCTGATTTAGCTCTTTTTTAATGTGAAAGAACGGGGGCTCTTACTTTGTCAATTTTGAAAGACAAGAGAGTGAGCCTCTGAGAATTTGAAATTCAGGAAGGTGAGACCCATAGTCAGTTTTGATTCTAGTATTTATTTGTTTTTTATTTATTTATTAGGTTTTTGCAAGGCAAACGGGGTTAAGTGGCTTGCCCAACGCCACACAGCTAAGTAATTACTAAATGTCTGAGATCAGATTTGAACCCAGGCACTCCTGATTCCAAGGCCGGTTATCCACTGCTCCACCTAGCCGCCCTTAATTCTAGAATTATTTAATGCCCTGGAGACAGGGAGAAACCAGGAACTTGGAAACTTAGCCCAGAAGAACCAGAGAAGAGAACTCAGAAATAAATATTGCTTTTGGACAAATACTTGGAGTAATCAATGCTATGTGCAAATTGTGCCATGAATGACTTCCCTCTCCATACAGACCATCAAGAATTGGGCAGAGTGTATCCCCAACGTTTTACCAGGAAATATTTGTACTTTTATGCTTGCTATGTCTTGGAATTGGAGTTCTTTATAGATATTAATTGATAGAAACTGACCAAGTAGCATTAGGTCGCTAGTCAGTGGCACTAAATAGAGGTGAACACAACAAAGTCATCTCTCAAGGGTGTCCCACTAACCCTGCTGTAACTACCCCAACTCTGAGAAAGGGAGTTCAGAGCTTACTCATTACATATGGTTAGATGTAAATTTCCTCCCACACAATTAATTTCTATGTAATACATATTTTTTCATTTACATGAATATGTGAATGTGTTAAGACATGTATGAAATTATATATACACATTTCTCTCTCTACATATATCTATCTATCTATATAGATAGATACATAGATAGATAGATGTCATATGAGTGTATATGTATTATAATACAAAATATATTGTTTTTGTACATATTTTGGAGAAAAAGAATAGGATAGCAGATGTGGAGTTCATCTCAAAGTCAGGAAGACCTGAGTTTTTTAGCTACCTTGGTCATGTACTTATTTTGTGGTTCTGACAAAGACCCTTAACCTCTCTAGGCTCTCAGCAATTCTTTAAAACTCTAAATTGCACAGAGGGGGCCAGCCTGCATTGAAAGAGGGAATACCCTGATTGAAGTATTCTCTTTACCAATGTCTCTGTGTTCTACTTCATGGAGGAACCATCTATCTTTTGCAGGTCTTTACCTTTGATTTTTCTTAACTTCCAGTTCCAAAAAAATGAAGATGGAAAACATAATGCTTACAAGGACAATAGTCACAATCCATGTTACCAACTAGGGAGAAACATTTGGAAACAAGTCATCTAAAAAATTCAAACCACAGTTATATAATATAGTCAAGTGTGGAAAGCATCTTTAGTTTTCATATATTGCAGTCCTTTCATTTCACAGAGTAAAAAACTAAAATTCAGACCAGTCTAATGACTGGATAGATTTTGCATAATTAGAGTTTAGAACACCTAATTCTCAAATACTGCTGAAGGATGGGCCCTAATTTTCTAGCTAGTGCTCTGGTTAAGGGACTTCTTGAACTCATGCAAACTGAAGTGTCCTTCTGATCTGGGTGTTAGCACATCAGGGAAGACAGATTATAAGACCATGAATGGAGGCTGTACAATTAATGCATCAAAAGATCAAGCCTCCTTTTTCAAATTCATATGGAAACTATCTGCAATTAACTCTATGAGACTATGGGATACTTGACAACATGGATCATCTTTTGCTTTTCTTTGTTTTTTCAGTACTGGGGACAGATGACTGTTTTTAGGGAAATGGAGTATATTTTGGAACTAAAGGAAGATGCCAAGTCTTTGCCACTTTTTCTGATGGGACACCCTTCACCCCAAAAGAGATAGAAGGCACAAGACCCATGAATACAGGACGTTTTGGCCCCTCTTATTATCTGAGGAGGCTGGCCAAAAGTAATAGCAAGAAGCAATAGACTCTGAAGAGGAGGGAGTCTATCTACCAAACCCTCCTCATGTTATGGTTTCCCTCTTTGCTTACTACCAGTTAATTAGATAGGCATCTTATTTGTACACAAATGTATACTTTGTCTCCTTGCCATTAATCTGTGAGTTCTTTGAGATGAGAAGCTAGTTTTTCCCCTTCTTTGTATACCTTTAGGACTTAGCAGAAGCAAGGCCCATAGTAGCCACTTAATAAATTTTATAGACCAAATCACACACTTTGCTGTTCTTAGCCTCAGTCTCCTCATAAATAAAATGGGTGGGGGTAGATTACAGGACTTTTGTACACTTATAAGAATTACATTTTTCAATTCCATGTAAAGATATTTTCAACATCTTTATGTCCCTCCAGCATTTCCTCCATCCATTGAGAAGGTAGTGACAGGTATTTGCATGTGAAGTCATACAAAGCATATGTCTATATTAAACCATTCTGTTATTTGCTTCTGTTTTATAGGTGAATTCATCCCATTCATAGTTATGATTGCTTAACGTGAATTTCCCTCCTTCCTCTTTACTTCCACTTATTATTCTTTTTTCTTTTTTCCCCTCGTCCTTCCTGAGGTCATATTTGAATTTAGGTCCCCCCCCGACTTTAGGGTCAGTGCTCTATTCATTTTGCTTCCTAGCTACCTGAAATTTTTTCTTCTAATAACACCTGTGCAAATGTTGGATATGCTGCCTCAGGAAGCAATAGGTCTAATTTCATTGAAAAACTTCCACAAATGAGACAAAATGGGGAAGAGGGGGAGTAGGTGGGCAGCTAGGTTTGTAGTAGATAGAGCACCAGCCCTGGAGTCAGGAGAACCTGAGTTCAAATATGACCTCAGACAGTTAATAATTGCCTAGCTGTATAAGCTTGGGCAAGTCAATTAAACCCATTGCCTTAAATAAATATTTTTTTAAAAAAGAAACAAGATGGTTCCTTTATAAAGATATTATAGAGAGAATTCAGGTTAGGATTGTATTATAGATTCTTATGACCTTTTCTTTCATGACTCTACACACATGTACATGCAGGCACATATAGCTTAAGTACAAGAGTTCAATTTTATCATTGTGAGAGATTAAAAATTCTGCTACCAATTCAAAATGTTATTTAATTGGCCAATGGGCACTACTATGAACACAACTAGTTCCTAAAACTATATATAGTATTATTCCAGTTCATACTGAGTCTCACAATCTCGCCTAAATTTGAACATTTCTTCTGCTTCTGAGAGCTTTCCCAGAAAAGTTTTTTTTTGCCTTTGTTTATATACAAAGTTTAAGCACCCTATTTGCTATACCTCAGCTAATGGCTTCTGCTCTGAACTTTTGTTCACTCTCCTGACTCTTGAATATCATGTTTGGATTAATCCACTTGGACACTCCGAGTTCGATTAGCTTATCTCTGATCAGGATAACATTAGACCTAGCCTGTCCTATGCCTAGATTTGTCCCTCTAACGTGATGCTTGGGGGTACATGTGTACCTCTCAGACAAAAATTATCAAGGATCCCCTAGAGAAGCTAGATGGCATGGTGAATAGAGCACTGGCCTTGGAGTCAGGAGGACAGGAGTTCGAATCCAGTCTCTGGCATTTACTGGCTGTGTGACCTAGGGCATGTCACTTAACTCTGACTGCCTCACATTCAGGGCCATCTCCAGTCATCCTGATCCATATCTGGCTAGTAGACCCAGATGGGCTGGAAAAGAAAGTGAGGTTAGTGACTTAAAACAGGACCCCCTCACTCAAAAAATCCAATTCGTGTGCTTATCATGGCATCACCTCCCTGATGTCATGGTCTTCTTCAAAATGGAAGGAAAAACATTACTATCATGGTTTCTCTACTGAGAGTTGGTTCTCATGAAGCCAATAAACCTGGATCACACCTCACCTGCCATATGAACTTGGAATTCTTTTTCTTTATCATAATTAGCACTTTCAAAATAACACCAATACTTCCCTTCTTAAGAGGGACGGAATTTATGGAGCTTCAAGGAAATGCTCCCACTGGATATGTTTTCTTGAAGAAATTCTGTTCTCCCTTGATAGTCTTGATGCTGATCTTTGATATAATCCTGCCCATCCTTATGGTGATATACCACACGGGAGGACTAGTCCTGAAACCATATCACCTCCATGTGCCAAGTATCCAACTGAGGAGAGAGGTGGCATGGGAATGGAGCCTCTCTGCCCACAAGGTCATGATTAGTTGCTCGGGTCCTGTCACAGTGCATTTACCTGGAAAACAGAGAACGAATCAGAGATAAATCCAAGGCTAAGTTCAGAATGGGGTTGAAATAAAATGTCAAATCTTATGATCATATAGCAAGTCATAAATGTTTTAAAACAGGAAAAATACGTTTAGACAGCATGCAGTCCAAAGTGACATTTGATAGGTCACTTAATCTAAACATCAAAAAGAAAACTCAGAAAGTCCCTATCAAAGAGAGGCAAGCTCCCTATTTGACACAGTAATCACCTTTACATTATTGCTGAAAAGCAGTCATCTATCCATTGTTTGGACAACTCCATCTATGATAAACTCTTCAACTCAATTTTCTCAGTTAAGGAAACTGATAAGGTCACAGTGTACCAAAATAGATAAGATGGTAAACAATGATTTATGTATCTAGGGTCAAGTAGATAAAAAAATCTCAATTTAAACAAGCATATAAGTAAAGTTTGAGTTGCTAAGAGATTTGTCCTTTATTCCTGGTTATCCAGAGATTTTTAATTATTCTTTTATGTAGATCAAATACATATTTGCTTTGATAGTTTATATCAAATTGCTTACTGGCTCAGGGAGGGGGAGAAGTCAGAGAAGGGGAGAGAAAATTTAGAACTCAATTTTCTTTAGTGATTGTTAAAAAACTGTTTTTACATGAAATTGGGAGAAAATAAAATATTTAAAAATCAAACCACACAGAATTAATATAAAATAACCAAAGTTTAACTAATAAATCTAAGAACTAATTTTAATGAAGACTCCTGTGTTCCTTCTACAAGAGAGATCACAACATTTAGATAATAGTCACTGTTGCCAAAGACCTTACATTCTAACTGAGAGATATGAAAAAATACAGAAAAAAATGCCAGCAAATTACCATAATAGAGAATTTCAAAGCGCTAGAAAAATTCATTCTTCAGAGAAGTATTAGTGAAGTCTTCTTGGACAAATGAAAGAACATATGAGTTGTATTTTATAGGATAGGTAAAGGGGACATGAAGAGTCACTTATGAGTGGAAAAATGAATAATAAAAAAGGATTCACTAGGTAAGTATGTGAAAAGAATACATTCTAGAAATTGAAAAGAATTTGTGCAAAGCCCCAATAAGGGAAATGACAAAAGGGAGCCCAAGATAAAAAAAAGGCAGAAAATTCCAAGTACAGGGTAGAATTATTTCAAAGAGGACAAGAAATGAGGGATAATAGTTCAATGGACAAAATGATTTGAGAGTACTTTCAGTAGGAACATTCTCAATATCTGAATGGTGTCTAAGGTATTGTACCTAAATGACAGATTCAAGGTATAAAAGAGTTTGAAATTATCCATAAAAGCATTAACCATTAGGAAAAGTGGAACATTGACTGGAGAGGGAACCATAGGAGCATCAGCAGCACCAAGAGTTTTCCTAAGTCAGTCTCTGTAGGGAAAGGTAGCCAGTGGATTTCCAGGGGACCGTGTCTACAATGGCAATGGAAGGGGTATGACAGGGTAGGAGAAAAGGGGTCTGAGGTAAATAAATGGAAAAAAATTCTGGGTTCCTTTAGGAAAAGTTCCCATCTGTCAGGGAGCAATAAAGTAGACAAACCAGTAGTTAATTTGAATAAAAACAAGAAACAGGAAAACTTAATTACCAGTCTCAAAAAAGAAATTGGTAAATTCACCACCAATTAAGAAGAAATTAAAACAATTAATAGGAGTCATTTTGTACAATTATACGCAAATATATCTGACAATCTAAGTGAACTGGATGAATAATTAGAAAACACACAATTCTCAGATTAATATGTGAATTATAATAGTTTAATAAAGCAATATCAGAAAAGTAAATTGAACTACTATTGGTGAAGTCCATAAGAAAAGCTCTCCAGGGCCACTCAGAGTCATAAGCAAATTATACCAATCTTTTAAAGAACAATGAATCCCAATATCAAATAAACTATTCGGAAAAATAGGCAAAGTAAATGTTCTACCACATTCCTTTAACAATACAAAAAAGTTCCTGATGCCTAAATCAGGAAGAGCAATAACAGAAAAAGAAAACTATAAACTAGTTTCACTTAATGACTCTTGTTGCAAATATAAATTAAAAACCTGCTATCAAGGAGGTTACATCAAAATATCACAAGTATTATCTATGATGACTGCATAGGATTTACACGTCCAATGAAGGTGTGATTCAATATCAAAATCCTAAGGATAATTGGCCAGAACAGTAACAAACCGAACAGAAATCATATTGCTGCCACTACAAATAGGATTGGAAATACATTAGGGAAAATTATAGTTCATTTTGGATGATGAAATCTGCAAGGGAGGTTTGGCCTTTAATTATAAAAATTTACAAGATACCACTAAATGTACATAAGTTAGGTTCTTTGGTGAAGCAGCAAGATAATGAGCTTCGGTATTGCTAGGAGCTAAAGGGAAAGAAAGACTAAAGGACAGACTGTGATTAGCAGAACCTGAGGGAAAAAAGGTTAAAGTGAAGACAAGAAATTATTGATTCCTAATGAGAGAGAATGGTCATGTGGTAAAAAAAAATGAATTTTTAAATATATAATAAATTTAAGCATGAAAGAAAGAGAGTTACAAGCTGGAAAGAAGATAGTAAGGTTAATAAAAAAGAGATTGTTATTAACCAAGAAAGATGAGTTTCTAAGGACATAAGTTAAGCAAAGAAGAGACAGCTGGGGGGAGAAAAGCAAAAAAGATAGTCAGGCCTAAGTTAAATGAAAGAAAGTGAGGTTTTTTTTAAAGAATATAACATAAGAGAATAGCAAAGACATTTAAGAAAGAGAAAAAAAGGAAAAGGGAGCAGTCATCAGATGGTGACTGAGCTTAGATCAACCTGGATTAGGCGCAGGGACCTGGGACCATATGGATCCAGCAGTATGGATCTGGAATCCCCTAGATCCAGTCTGGAGAAAGGAAGGGGAAAGGAAACGGGGCAGCCTCCTTCCTGTCCATCACATCAGAAAAAGGGAGAATCAGAGGACTCGCTTAAATACAATTCAGTGGTGCCATGCATTGGGGAAGGCAGAGTTTAAAGGTGGTTAATACATGGCTTCAGGTTGTCTCCAATTTGCATGCCATAGGGCTTGTCTATAACTTGTCTAGTAACTAATATCTGATGTGAGGTAGTCACTGTACATGAGTGGTATCTATTGGTACTGCACATGCTCCTGCCCCAAGAGCGTGGCCAAGATCAGACTACTGTGAAAGGAAATGAAGTGTACAAAAGTTAATAAAGAAGGGAGAACTCTTATTTGAGTTGCAAGATTGGTTTCCAATACAAAAGGATTACAATATTTTTCTGGGACCAGGTCCCTGTCCTTCAATATGCTTATCTCAATAGATCTAAAAAAGCCTTTGACAAAATAAAACATCCATCCACTCTTATTAAGAGATTAAAGGAAAGCAATGAAATAAGTATTGTCTATCTAAAACCCACCAGGAAGCATTATTTGGAAAGAGAATAAGGTAGAAGCCTTCCCAGTAAAATCTGGGATGAATCAAGGATGTTAATTATCACCAGTATTATTCAATATTGTAGTAGAAATAATAGCTATAACAATAAGAGAAGAAAAATAAATTTAAAAAATAGCATAAGCAATGAGAAAAAACTAAAACGTTTTGGAAATGATATAATGGTATGCCTAGAGAATGCCAAGGAATCAGCTAAAAAGCTACTTGAAATAGGAGACAACTTTTGCAAAGTTGTAAGATACAATAAAAACTACATGAATCATCAGAATTTCTATGCATTAATAACAAAGTTCAGAAGCATGAAATAGAAAGATAAATTTCAACGAAAATAAATGCACAAGTATAACCTACATTCAATTGCTTACTGTCCCAGTATGGTAGGAAAAAGGAAGGATAGAATTTGGATCTCAAAACTTTAAGGGAAAAAAACATTTAATGCTAAAAATTTCAATAGCATGTAATTGAGAGAAATAAATTTTATTTTTAGAAAAAAGAAAAAGGTTTTTAAATGTTTTCTTTGATGATATTGGAATATTTGAGTTGTGTTTGTAAGATAGTTTGAGAAACTGCAACATATTAGACATGAAATGAAGACTGAAAATATATTCATTAAGTAAATATGGAGAGAATAATTTCTATAATAAAAGAGTTTGTGAAAAGCTTCAGTAAGGGGCAAAAGGTGAAAACAGTTCAGAAAAAAATTCATTGTTGCCAAAGTACAAGGTAAATTTATTACTGAGAGATTGTGGAAGGAAAGAATATAATGGGAAAAGGAGAAAAATATCTACCACGAAGATCATGCTCAAGATCTTACTTCTTAAAATATTGAATGACTTTATTCAAGGTGTGAGAGGTTGGAATAACTGTTAAAGAAGGAGGAACACTGTTCAAAGAGAAAAACCTGGGTGTTTCAGTAGCACCCTATTTCCTTAGTTCTCTTTAGAGAAAGTTAGCTTATGGAGCTCCAGAGAACCCTTCCTGCAATGGAGGTAGAAGGGGTCTCATAGAGAAAGACAAAAAGGTATTCTGGGTTCCATTAGGATAAGTTCACCCTCTCTATTTGATGAGTAGCAATAAGGTCAATTTTTTTACTAAGCACACAAAAGTATACTCCCTGTCCTCAAGGAGCTTACATCCTAAAAGAAGAGACCACATCTCTTTGCAACAGGCATCATAAGCCAAGGAGTTATAGGCATCACCTATAAATTTCAATAACCCCCTCTTTGGGTTCTTTTCTTCTTCTGGCTTCTATATACTATGGCCCACCAGTATTTTCCTTTGATATCTATATTTCAGACTTCAGACAGGAAGCCAACTTCAGTCCCATGACATTATTATAGTAATTTCCTATAATCAGACAGAGATTCTTCTCTAAACTTCATAATCTAAGGGAACACAAAACTGTCACAATTTGATTATGATGACATAGAGATAACAATAAATATAACAGGAAAAATGACAAAATCTTAATCTTGATGCAAAGCTGCTTTTACAACAAAAGGTCTGAACTATGTAACACATTGAAACAAAAGTGTTCTTTAAAATTTTCCATTAATATGCTTCGACACATGCATCCATAAAAGCACACAGATGTTCTGAATTAACAATGTAATAGTCAAACCCAAAGAGTCTGGCCATTGGGATAAAAACTCCCTCTTTGATAAAAATTGCTGGGAAAATTGGAAGTTAGTATGGAAGAAATTTAGATTAGACCAACACATCACACCCCTTACCAAGATAAAATCCAAATGGTTACAGGACATAGACATAAAAAACAAAACTATAAGCAAATTAGAAGATCAAGGACTAGTCTACCTGTCAGATCTATGGAAAGGGGAACAGTTTATGACTAAGGAAGAGTTGGAGAACATCACCAAAAACCAATTAGATGATTTCGATTACATTAAATTAAAAAGCTTTTGCACAGATAAAACCAATGTAACCAAGATCAAAAGAAATGTAGAAAATTCGGAAAAGATCTTTACAACTAATGATTCTGACAAAGGACTCATTTCTAAAATATACAGAGAACTGAGTCATATTTTTAAAACAAAAAAAGCCATTCCCCAATTAACAAATGGTCAAAGGATATGCAAAGGCAATTTACAGATGAGGAGATCAAAGTGAGCCATAGCCATATGAAAAAAATGCTCTAAATCATTAATTATTAGAGAAATGCAAATTAAAGCTTCCCTGAGGTACCACCTCACACATCTCAGATTGGCCAGTATGACCAGGAAGGATAATGATCATTGTTGGAAGGGATGTGGGAAATCTGGGACACTATTTCATTGTTGGTGGAACTGTGAACTCATCCAACCCTTCTGGAGAGCTATTTGGAACTATGCTCAAAGGGCAACAAAAATGTACATACCCTTTGACCCAGGAATAGCACTACTAGGTCTATATCCTGAAGAGATGATCAAAAAGGGTAAAAATATCACTTGTACAAAAATATTTATAGCAGCCCTGTTTGTGGTGGCAAAGAATGGGAAATCAAGTAAATGTCCTTCAATTGGGGAATGGCTTAGCAAACTGTGGTATATGTACATCATGGAACACTATTGTTCTATTAGAAACCAGGAGGGACAGGATTTCAGGGAAACCTGGAGGGATTTGCATGAACTGATGCTGAGTGAGATGAGCAGAACCAGAAAAACACCGTACACCCTAACAGCAACATGGGAGTGATGTTCAACCTTGAAGGACTTGCTCATTCCATCAGGGCAACAATCGGGAACAATTTTGGGCTGTCTGCAAAGGAGAGTGCCATCTGTATCCAGATAAGGAGCGGTGGAGTTTGAACAAAGTACAAGGACTATTCCCTTTAATTTAGGGAAAAAACAGATAGTTTATTGTCTGACCTTGTTACCTCTTAGACTTCTCTTTAAGGATATGGTTTCTCTCTCATCACACCCAATTTGGATCAAGGGACAACATGGAAACAAAGTAAAGATTGACAGAGTGCATTCTGTGGGTGGGGGAGGGGGGAGGGAAGCAAGATTGGGGAAAAATATGAAGCTCAAATAATATCTTTAATAAAAAATAAATTTAAATTAAAAAAACAATGTAATAGTCAATACACATTGCAGGAAAACTGGAGACAGAAATAAAGACAAATGAATGGAATAAATTTTTTAAAGCATGTAACCCTATCTGATAAGTGTATATATATGTATATATATATTTGAGAACATTATTCATAATATGTTTATTACATAATATCTAACATATTTTAAATGAGAAATTACTGTTTTAAAATTATACTAATAATCATAGTAAATCTTATATCACTATTACTTCATCACTCCTCCCTTTCAGTCAAAGGGGCACATAATGCTACCTGCAGACCAAAAGAGAGGGGAAAAAAGGAGCTTTTCACCTTTAGATTCCCTCAGAAGATATGAGAGGAAATTCTTTTAAACATTCCTCATGTGACTATGGAGCATCTATCCTTCCATCTCAAGCGATATGACTACAGATGTCATTATCTTATTCACCAAAGTAGTAGAACATGTAGTAATTTCATAAGTTGATTCACTTCTACCCAAATATAGTTATGAATCTTAAAAGAAAATGAGATTTCTCAGGAGCTTAATTTCACACATGATAATTTGAAGACATAGCTAGAGTTTATCCACTTGCAAACTTTAAATGCTCATAATAGTAACTCAACAGTTAATTGTTTCACAAACAGTAAAGTAAAAAAAAGAAACTGTTCTATGACAACTATAAACAAATATATAGTATTATTTGTAATAAATTAGCTTCCAGATTTGAAAATTTAGTAGACCTTATACAAAATGCATAAACTTTTACAAAAGTCATTTTCTGAGTCTCCTTTTAAAAAGACACAGCAATAAATATTCCTGATGTTAAAAAAGACAATAGGATTAATTATGAACTTGTAAAGTGATGAACACCTGTCATTCATTCTTTAAGTGTTTTTTAAAATTGAAATTTATCAAACCTAAATTAGTATAAAATTTTATTTTAAGGTATTATAACTTAATGCCACAAATTATTCACAAGCAATAAATCCCAATTATCACAGATCTCCTAAGAACCACCTACCTTGAACTTGAGGGTATGTACAAAAGGAAGGGTCTGTTGGTTAAAGACCTGGAGAAATATATCTAACTAAATTACTCTTATAAAAAACCTTAAGTCAAATTCCTTTCAAATACTGTTTTTAAAGAGTGACATTATATAACCCATTCATTGGTAATTAAGTTAATTAAAATTACTAAAATCAGGTGGCTAATTATTACATTCCCATCAGACTTCCCTACAAAAATATTCTTGATAAAGATTTATAACTTGATGGTTCTAAAATTCCTTTTTCTTTGTGATTAAAAGATTTTCTTTGTACTTAACAATCTTAGAAAGTTCATGAGTCAAATGTCAAAAACTATGATTACAATAAGCACCAAAATACATAAGAAATGCAGTTTTTCTTCATTCTCTTTGTTAATCATGCAATTTTTAAACTCAAATTATTGAGCAATTCTTCTTAACAGAACATTTATGAATATCATATTATCATGATTCAAACTGTGCATTTTCCAACTAAAAATTTTCTCAAGCTAAACAATGTATAAATTTAATGTACAGAAAATCTATCCATGTATGGTTATTTCATTAAAAAGGTGATCACATAGCTTTTATAGACTTACCCATTTATAAATGTTCCTTTTCCCCTCAGAATTAAATTCTGGATTAAATCAACCCAAAATCTGGACTTCTAGGTCTTTTATCTATCCATGTAAGTTACAGATAATCCTCTCTTGTATTTTTATTTGTTTAACACAAAACTAAACTTTCTGCAGTTTCTGAGAAACAGTATTAGCATAAGATTTTCAGCTTCCATTCTTTATTCTGAAATCAAGACAATTATTTTACGAGAACTCACCAAAACAGCACTGTTTAGAGACACCATTTTTAGTAGCTCAGATATTGTGCACTGGCATCCTGTGTGGTGAGATTTTCGGAGCTCTGGTCCAGCCTGCCCAAATCCCCAAAAGGTCCATTGCCCAACTCCAGGCTAGAAGAGACTAAAGAAGAGCTGCTGGGGGAGCAACACAGAGAGACTGTTAATCAAATTATTAGTTTATTTTTATTTTAGCATGCTTATTAAGACAAGTCAAGGTAATTTGCCAAATCAGTAAATAAAATGCTGCTAGTCAGTCAGATCAGAAAAGAAACAATAGGAAATAAAAGAAACTAATAGAACCCCCTTCTCCTGGCAAATAACACGATTTTCAGGAAAATCTGCCCTGCGGTGCCAAATCATGAGTTTTTGGAAAAGAAAAGGATCTCCCTTTGAAAAGGAAGAATGGAAAGGAAGACTGGACCATCAGAACACAGAGACACAGCAGCGGGCCTGACCATGCAGAGACAGTTGAGAGCTTCCCTCTGCCTGTAATTTAGAACAAACATGTACAGAACCCTAATCAGAGTCAGAGCACTTCGAGGCCCTCTCCCCTAACTCCAGGGAAAATCCCAACTTGCTCTCCCGCTAGAGGCTCTCCTAAACACAACACAGAACAAGTCAAGGTGGTGCCAGGCAACTCCTTTATGCTTATCTAAGAATAAGTCTTCAGAACCCTCCCCAGGAAACAGAAACAAACACTGCCCAGTGACAAATCTCCAACAAACCAGAGGAAAAATCCAGAGAACATTCCAGTTTCAAACAATTGAACTGAGCCTCACTGCATTCCAAAGCAAATTGTAAAAATAAATCTGCGGATGCAGATTGCTCACCTTCCGGTTTGAAAGCAAAAATGTATTTACAACTGAAAGGAATGGGATGGAAAAATAGCCATTGCATAGGTCAGCCACAGTGAATGCTGCAGCAGAGGAAGGATGGGACACCACAGGAGAGGGAGGCAAGATAGTAGCTGAGCATTGGGCTGTCCAACAGGAGCAGCTTTAAATACTTGAAAAGGACTCTTAATTTCTGGTTTTTACTATTGTCTAAATCTCTGAGAAGGGACTGCCACTGTTTTTTCCAATGACCAGGCTTTCTGCAATGAAGACACACCCTGGCTGCCTGATCCTCACACCGCCTCCTAGCTACAGAAGTGTCTTAGGTGTGTGTGTGTGGAGGGGTGTCAGCTGCTTGAGCTGCAGTCAGAACATTATTTTTCATCATCCTTAATTCTCTCTTTTATTGGACATCTTTTTTCTTTTTCCCTCTCTTAAATTTTGACTCAATTTCTGAGCCAATTCAACAATGACCTCACTCATCTTCATATATCTGGACAGGGTAGGCTGCAGATCATTAATAAAATAAGAGAGAAACTGAGTCTGTCTTCCTCCTTCTTTATCACGATTTAGGCCAGAATTTCATCAAAAGCCTCAGCTAGGTGACCAAAAATTTGAAGCATTTTTTTATCTTATTTCTGAACAATAATTTCAAATATTGAAAGGTCCACTGCTCAGGAAATGCCAGGCCAATGGCTTCATAAAGGGCATTCCCTATAACTGGGGCTCTATGCCTCCATGTCCAAATCTTTTAAGAGTGTGAATTGAAAATCATCAAAGTCAATATCCTTCTCCCTTAAAATAACAGAAATCCCACCTGTCCAAGTTCACACGTTTCATAAATAATATAGTCTGGATTTAGAAATAATTTCTTGATCTTCCAGGCAATTTGGCAAAGTAAAAAGATTCTGTTATAATTTTTTCATCAGATACTAATGGTTTTTGTTCTTCAAATCCTGTTTTCCTTTTATATAAAATAGCACAGTGGGCCCAGACACTTACGTGATGTTCACAGTCTGAGGGTATAATTAAGGAATATGTATTTCCCCAGGTAGAAGACACACCTTGATTTTGAGTGCCCGAAATTTGAAATTACATAAAGTTATTGAACTTCAGTTTTATTCATCATAAAATTCCTATAACTTCTCATCTATGTCAAAACTCCTATCCATGAGCTTGTCCTCACCTGCTTTTGATGATGAATCTCTATCTTAGGAGAGGCTCTGCCTGTTCTCCTGCCTGTGCTCTGGTCTGTGGTCGACCACAAGCATTCCCTGGGCATATCTAGTGCAAGGATGCATGCTTAGTCCACTCTGTTTATGTCCTCCTTGGAAATCAGTCCCTTCTTTTTCATCAGCCATTCTTCTGGCCTCCTGCTGAACCATCTTTGTGGACACAGGAATGCCAATAGCCCTTTGTTCTTGAATCCATAGCTTCACTTCCCTCTCAAAATCAGGTTGTTTTGCTGACTTGCTTCACACAGCCTTCTTCTGCCGGGGCATTTTCAGTTGGGTTTCTTCTTGGATTGTTTTCTCAGTTGGAGGAGGACCCAACTGATGTTCCACAGCACAATTCCCATTCACAAACTGCATCAGTTTGAATTTTAATTCAGCAATGAATGGAAACCTTTTTTGAGCCATTTCTAGGCAGAACATAGCAAAATGTAACCTTAAATACTGGTAACAACTGCAAAACGATGAGCACAAAGACAAGTGTGAGAGTGGGAAAAACAAGTAAAAAATCTACAATCACTGATAAGAAGCTCCCAATTTTGAGACCCCAATTTTTTTTTTGGAAAAAGGTGCACCTTATGCATGGGGAAATCTTTGGTACATTCTGGTGATTCTAAGTACACATCAGAAAACATCAGGAAAGGAAAATTTCCTTCCCATTTTGGAGCTGAGATGCCAGGCTCAGACCAATAGAGAGAGGGAATCAATGCAATCTATGACTTGGGGTCAAAAGCATCCAATCTGATTACTTTTATTGTTGACAAGGAATACACCTTATAAAATAAAATGAGCTTTAAAATGGTTACGATGTCCAAGTTCTATAAGAACCAACTCGCTGTTTGAGTTTCTAAGCTTAAACAATTATCCAGTCCACCTCCCCCTCACTTCCAGTCCCCAGGAAAAGAGAGACAAAGACAGTGGGGGAATATCAGAACTATAGTGGATAGTTTAAAAAAAAAAAGGACTTTTATCTTTGAGCTCACAGTGGGCGACATACCAGAAGTCTGGGAGGTTGACATCCAATTCCATCCCCTAGAAGTAGAAATAGTAAAGGGGAGCCAGAATGCTACCTCTTCAGTTATGGATAAACCTACTGATTAGGGTATATTATACAAAACATTGAAACAATTCAATTATAACCTTACATTGTAATGGAGTCTCTCTTGTGAGGTCCTCAAAATCATTACTGTGACAGATCACACCTAAGTGGAAAGTTGGGGTACAGTGAACCTGGAATCTTGACTTGAAGACCTGACTTTAAATCTGATCTAGAACATTTACCAGTCTTATGACTGTGGGCAAGTCATTTTATTTCTCTCATCCTCAGTTTCCTCAAATGTAAAATGAGAACAATAGTTCCAGAGTTGTTGTGGAGAACAAATGAGATAATATTTACCAAGTTCCCAACGTATATGGCGGATGCTGCATAAAGGCCCATGTTCTTTCCTTCTCCAGACTGGAGTTATCTTTTGTCAGGAGAAAAATCTATTCTGCTTATTTTCTTCTTAGCTATTTAGGAGATGGCAGGTTTTCAGAATTCTTTTCTTTTAAGCGCATCAGTCAAGTTTTAATGTCCAAGAGAAGAATGGAGGCAGAGCAAGGGGAATGGGTGGGGGCAGTCATCCCTGCTCCAATAGAAAAAAGACAAAAAAGAAATGAACACGAACCAGGTACCTTCTATTGGCCTTACAAGTCAAGGGGGTAGTGAAGAGGTAGACAACGTAGACTCAAAACATTTATTTTTTTTTAGGTTTTATTTATTTTTTTTTTTTGCAAGGCAAACAGGGTTGCGTGGCTTGCCCAAGGCCACACAGCTAGGAAATTCTTAAGTGTTAAGACCAGATTTGAACCCAGGTACTCCTGACTCCAGATCCGGTGCTTTATCCACTATGTCACCTAGCCGCCCTCAAAACATTTCTTTAAAAAATCCGTGTCATATCCAACCAATTTATCGCAGAAAGCCTATCTTTCACCGTCCAGTCGATATACCCAGAACAGCCCATTCCTGCCCAGTGCCCATCCGTCTCGGCCCATGCTACCCCGTCCCCAGTGCAAGTTTGCTCTGGCAGTGTAAAGAAGGCTGAAAAGTACAAAAGCCTTGGAGGAAGTGAGCTTCCTTCTTCCCTCATTTCCCCAAACTTCTGCCCCAGCCCCAAACAGATAAGCCACAGGAACTTCCAAAGCTGTAACTTCCCTACTGTCACCTCTTTTTCACACTCTAGCCTTCTTGGGCCTCTGCATTCTGCTAAGCTGAAGCCCCCTAGGGTGCCGGGGGGGGGGGGTCCCTGCTGGCTCCGTGATTTCCACCTGTCATCGCTGCCACAAGATGAGTTCCTATCAGAGCTCCCCCAAAGCACTGCCCCCCGGCTGCCCGCTGCCGGCTCTGCTCCACTCTGCCAGGGGCTCCCCAGCTCCCCCAGCGCGGCTTCTGCAGCCCCCGGCTGAGCCCCAGCTCCAAGGAGGACGGAGGCCAAACTCATCTGGTCGCTCCCTTGGCCCTGGGCCCCTCTGGTCCGGTCTCTTCCCCAGAGCAGCGTCTTGTGCCCTGGCCGGGCCGTGCCCGGGGCACTGCGGGGCCCGGCCCTGCACACCTAGGCCGGCTGCGGCGAGCACCCCAAATCCTGGGGGGCGGGGGGGGCTTCTCCTTTCGGGTTCCTCCGGGGCCCGGGAGCGTTTGCACCCCGAGATGTTTCCTGCTGCACTTGAGCCGTTGGAGCGGCCCCGGGGCCGGCCCCCGCCCCGCCCCCAGCCCCGCGGGCCCCCCGACCCTCTGGCGGGGGCTCCGGGCCGCCTGCCGCCCTGGGGGCCTGGGCTCCCCCTTCTCCCGGACCCCCTCCTCGAGCCCTGACAACGGCAGGCACCCCGCCCCCCGGGTGTGCCCCTGCCCGCCCGTGCCCTTCCCGCAGCCCCCGGGGAGCCGCCAGGCAGGTCAGCAGGAGCGGGCCGGGCCCTGGCCTAGGGGCTGGGAGAGGGGCGCGTCCGGCCCGAGAGCCGCAAGCTCTGTGGTCAGGGCCAGCAAGGGCCGCTGTGGCCGGCCAGAGGCCGCCTCCTGTTTGCGGGACCGGACCTGCTGGGCTCCCTCTCCTTGTCGGCCCCTCCTCGGCAGCCCCCGCGCCTTCAGCATCCCCAGATAGCGGTTTGCAGCTCCAGCTCTGCTGCGGCAAGCAGAGTGCAGCGCTCGGCGATGCTGGGGCACAGTTTGGGCCACGACCTGGCGTTCAGGCCTAGCTCAAAGCATAACATGTACCAGTGGGGTGTCAAAAAGGCACAGAACGTCACAACCTGGTCTCTGCCTGCGGCGTCATAAAAACGTATCTGCAAATGTTTGTCCATGCGTCTGCACGCATGCACGTCTGTGCACATTGAGCTATGGATATCGGGGGATGCGCTGGGAGATACAGCTATGGAGGAATGTGCCGATTCCTTCCATGTGCACAGACGTTTTGTGTGTCTGCGTGTGTGTATGCTATTTGTGCATGTATGTACATTTCATAGCGATGTGGACATATGCTTATTTGTCTACGTATGTTTATTATATGTTAACCTGAATCTGAAATTTCATGTGTCTAAGCAGCTTGGGGGATTTTGACAAAGAAATCAGGGAGATTCACTAGAAAAAATGTATCCTTTAATGGGTGTTGAAATCAGCCAACAGTCTCACAGGGACCCTGTGCCACCAAAACCTCCACTCTGGGGATAAGCAGCAAATTTTGCCAACGGGGAGGGGCTCCACACAAAACAAGTTGGGTTAGAGCTGTGACCCTCCCTTTCTTTGATACCCCCATTGATACAGTCCACTACATGGGATAGAAAGATTTAAATTAGCTCTGAATGAAAAAACATGAATGAAAACCTCCTCTGCCCTTTGCCAACCCGACATGGAGCATCTCCTTTGTATTAACATCTCTGCATGTAAGTAGTTGCTGTTCTTCTGCCAACTCCATTTCAGGAGTGACATCAAAAGCAAAAGTGCAGTTGGAGCCTGTTCTCTCTGGTGATGGGTCCTTCTTTGAGAGAGACACAGCAAACTCTTCTTCTGAATGGACAAGACCAGTTGAGTGCCTGCTTTCCGTTAGTTGTTCAAAGAGAGAGAGGCAAATAAAGAAGGGGAAACAGGCAGAAAAAGCTACAAAGAAAATAAACTCAGGAATCAAAAAGGCAATGAGGTGTCGCTGTTGTTCATTTTTATATCATTGTTTCAGAACTTCAAAACCATATCATGAAAAGAAGCCCATGATGGTAATGTTTTGCAACAGACAGAAAAATTCTCAGGCTATAAAGGCAAGTTTTAAGCAAGGAGCCAAAAACATCAAAAGCAAAGAAAATCATAGAATATTAGACTATCATCCCTAGAAGGATACTTTCTAGAATGAGCCATGGAAAGATTTTGAACTTATAAAGGAAGATACTACCCACATTAAGACGAACAGATGAAAAATGGAAATAAGCTCAGTGAGATTTTACATATGTGTGTGTGTGTGTGTGTGTGTGTGTGGCATTGGCATACATGGGTATATATTTATAACTATCTATGTACATGCACTCTATATTTAATTGTAGCTTTCTTTGGGGTGAGTTTGATGGAGAAGGAAGAATACCCACAAGGTACAAGAACAAAAGAAACCCACCAAGGAAAAAAAAGAAAAGTTAGATTTCCTTGAAATTGAAATTTATTGCTTCATTGTGAATCCTCTTTCGTTCTGTTGAGTCATGGAAATGTTTTTTTTTCTCATGTGTTTAATGTTAAAAAAAATTTAGTGGTTGAATAAAAAAGGGGAGGCAGGACCATTTCATGGCCATAGACCTCCTTGAAGGTGTCATGGAAGATGTGGATGTAGGTGAGATCAGTCGCATTGTAGAAGGAAGTCCAGCCCATTTCATAGTCCAGGAAAAATCCCAGGTGTGTGGGACACTGCCAGTTGAAGAGGGGACAAGTGTCTGAAGAGATCTAGGTAAGTGTTCCCATTTATGAGACAAAGAAAAGAGAACACAGCCGCTGGTATAACTTGCACCGTGACCTGATGGCAGACTGAGTTCTCACAGAGAGTCCTAGAGGCTATTTCTTCTTTCCTTCCACATTCTCTTCCCAGTAGTATCTTCCTGAAGAGAATCTCTCTCTTCACAGCACCTAGGTCACTTTATCAAACTCATTTTCAAGATTGGGGATGTTTAACTTCTTAAAACAGGTCAAGATATGCTTGAAATTATTTTGCGCAAAGAATGAACATTGAGCTTGCCTTCCATTCCAAGGTATTTCCACTGCAAATAAACAATTTCAGTCCAAGGGTTAAAACAAGAACACCATACCTGCTTCTCAGCTCCAACTAGGCCTCCATAGATACTCTAAGGTCCTTATCTTCATCTTAGACATTGACTATTCATGGGATTGTGACAGTCATATAGACTCTACTTACCTCAGGGTTGTTGTGAGGATGAGGTAAATTAATTTTTGGAAAGCACTATGAAAACCATATAGAGTTACATAAATTCTAATGTTACTACTGCTGCTTTTCTTGCTGTTGCTACTGCTTTGGCTATTACCACTACTATGATCATCATCATCATCATCATCATCATTGCCATAATTATTTTTTCTTGATTCCCTAGAACATATTTCCCAACAGTCAATCTAAACCTTTTCTTGCCTGAAGTCGCCAAACCCTCTTTCTTTTTTTTAATATATTTTTTTTAGATTTTTCAAGGCAATGGGGTTAAGTGGCTTGCCCAAGTCCTTAGGGCTAGGTAATTATCAAATGTCTTAGGTCGGATTTGAACCCAGGTACCCCTGACTCCAAGGCCAGTGCTCTCTCCACTGCGCCACCTAGCCGCCCCACTACCAAACCCTCTTTCAAAGACATAAGTATGCAGTGGGTAGATGCAAATCCTAACCTACATCCGTATTCACACTGAATTATGGATTGATATCATTTTCGATTGTGTCTTTAATACATCTGATCTACAGCAAATTCTTCCACTACCTTACCACCATCTTGTCCTTAATCCTCTGCAATCTGATTTCTCATCTCTCTCCACAAATTTTTCCCTCAGAGATCAACATTAGATTATGAGCTCTTATAGGTCAAGGACTATCTCTTTTCATTCTTTGTATCCCATCCCTTCCCTTAGGATCTGACACTGAGTATTTTCACTGTCTCCCATGCCTGCCAATTTCTTCATGGGAAAACAGCCTGTTCATATGCTTTAAGCATGTGTCAGTTAGAAAATCAGTCATATTCTTATTGATTTTAACAGCAGTCTTCATATATTAGAGATATAAAACCTTTATAGAAAAAACTGTCTATGCATTTTCCCCCAACTTCCTGCTTTCCTTTTGAATTTGGCTACAATTGTTTTATTTGTACAGTAAGTTTCTAATTTATCTAATTGAAATTTGAAATATTGGCCTAAGCCCAGTGTCAAATACATATTTCTTTTCAGTTTTCTCAATTATTGTTAACCAAATAATGATTTCTTATGCTAAAATATTAAAGAAGTCTTTACTCTTGACAGATCCAAGTTTACTATATTTATTTGCTACTGTAAATTTCATGCCCGCACTGTTCCATTGATCTACCATTCTATTTCTCAATCAGTACTAGATGGTTTTGATAATTATTGTCTTTTAATGTAGTTTAAGATTTGATACTGCAAAACCAACTTCCTTTACATTTTTATTACTTACTTTGGCATTCTTTCCCTTTCATTCATCTAAATGAATTTTATTTTTTGCTAATTAAATAATATGCTTTTGGCAATTTCATTAACTGTTCACTATTAACTATATAAATTAATTTAGGTAAACTGTCATTTTTATTATTTTTATTCTGCCTATCCACGAACTAATATTTTTTCCAATTATTTAAATTTAGTATTATTTGAATAAAAAAATTTTTTATTACTTTGCTTATATAATTCTTGGGATTGTTTGCTAGCTATTCTTCCAGGAATTCTATACTTTCTACAATTATTTTAATGGGATATCTCTTACTATGTCCTCTTGAGGTGTTTTCTTTGTAATATAGGAATTCTGATGATTTGTATGTCTTTTCTTTGCATCCTGCTTTTTCCCTAAAATGATTCATTGTTTCCACTAACTTTTTAGTTTAGTCTTTGAGATTTTCCAACTATTTCATCATATTGTCTGCCAACGACATTCTTTTATTACCTCACTCCGTATGCTAATGCCTTTTAGTTCTTTCTCTTCTTTTATTGCTCTTCCTAGAATTTCCAATATAATATTGAATAATATTGGTAACAGCATCCTTGCTTTGTAATTGTCCTTGTAGAGAAGGCTTCTAGTGTATCCTCATTACAAATAGGAATACTTGCTGATAATTTTAGATAAATTCTTTTTTTTCAATTTAAGTGGAAACCTATTCAGATTTATGGGTTATTATATATTATATATAATTATATATTATAGGTTATATTATATTATGTCTCATGTTTTCAATACAAATGAGTTTTATACATAATCAACAGCTGATTCTGCATCTATTGATATAATCATTTGATTGATTTAACTTTTATTATTGATATAATCAATTATATTGAGATTTTCCTATGTTAAGCTATCCTCACATCCCTGGTATGAATTCCATTGGTCATAATGTATAATCTTTGTAATTTAATATTGTAGTCTTTTGGCTAGTATTTTTTTTGGAATTTTAGCATCCATATTTAATAAGGTTCTTTCTCTGTTTTTATTCTTTTTAGTTTAACTGTCAGTATCATTGTTTCATAAAAAGAGTACTGTACAAAACCTTCTTTGCCTATTATTCCAAATAATTTATTTAATTTGGGGTTTCCTCGCCCCTTAAATATTTGATAGAATTCATTTGTAAATCCATATGGTCATGGTGCTTTTTTTCTCGAGAAGTTCATTTATATCTTATTCACATTCTTTTTTCAAAAAAAGTCTATTTAGATATTCTATTTTCTCTTTTGAAAATTCAAACAAATACCATATTTGTAAATATTTTTCTATTACACATAAATTCTCAAATTTATTGGCATGTAATTGGACAAAATAAATTCTTACATATGGGGTGAGACTAAGATGGTGGACAGAAGTCAGGAACTCCTCAAAGTTCCCCAGGGCTTCCTTCAGAAATAACATTAATCAAGCGTCTAAATGGATTTTAGAAAGTCAGCACCGATAAAAGAATACAATGCAATATTTTTCAGTTTTTCTGAGAAGGACATCAGAAAAGGACTGTCTTGCCAGAGTTGATGGGGAATGTAACCCAGTACAGACAGCAGATTCCAGAGCAAGAGGATGAGATCAGACAGGTCTGCTACAGAGAAGACCAGCCAGAGGCTCTTAGCCACAGAGGAGATCTCATATGCAGACACCTGGGTCTTGGCTCAGCAGGCCAAAAACATAATTAACCACTTGGGAGGTTTTAACACAGGTACTCTAGAACCCCTGTTCAGCTGACATGAATGAGCTAGTTGGCCTGCCCAATGAGTAAGCTGTTAACATTCTCAAAATGAAATGTCTGTAACAGGAGAGCATCATCCCCTTAAACAAACCACTATCATTCTCAACTCAGAATGGCCTTGTGAGAGGGCCAATATCCCAAAACAAGAATCATGGGACAGAACCCCGTGAAGCAGGAGAAGAGCTCAAAATGAGTAAGAAAAGTCAGAGAAAAGCCCTGATTGTAGATAGTTATTTTGGAGATAAGGAAGAGCATAAGATCATCACAGAAGAGTACAGCAGAATGAGTACTATATGTGAAGTACTAGACGGAGACAGGAATTGGTCTGAAGCTCAAAAAGCCCTCTTGGAAGAGGTCAAAAATTATTTTAAAAATTAAAGAGAAAACTGGGGGAAATGCAAAAGAAATTCAACATCATGCAAAGGAAACACAAAAACTGATTGAAGAAAACAATTCCTTTAAAATACAATTGGGCAAATAGACAAAGAAAATAACTTTTTTTTTAGTTTTTGCAAGGCAGTTCATTTAAGTGGCTTGCCCAAGGCCAGACAGCTAGGTAATTATTAAGTGTCCCAGGCCAGATTTGACCTCAGGTACTCCTGACTCTAGGACTGGTACTCTATCCACTGCGTCACCTAGCTACCCTGAAAACAACTTTTAAAAAAATGCAACTGGACAAATAGAAAAAGGAAGCAAATCTTTAAAAAAACAAAATTGGGGAAATTGAAAAGGAGATGAAAACAATAACTACAGAAAATGATTGCTTGAAAAATAGAATTGGGCAAGTGAAAGGTAATATTTCAAGAATCAGTGAAGCAAAACAAAAATTCATGGAAAAATAACAGAAAATATAAAATCCCTCATGGAAAAAACAAGCAAATCTGGAAAATAGGTCCAGGAGAGCTAATTTAAAAATAATTGCATTGCCTAAAAGCTATGAAAAAAAAAGTCGGACAATATCTTTCAAGAAATGATTCTCCTGATGGATAAAATATTCCTCAAAAGAATTTGCCAGTCACCTCCAGAAAGGAATCCAAAAATGAAAATGCTGAGGAATATTGAATATTGAATATTGAAACAAAATTCTAGAATTATCAGATCAAGGAGAAAATACCAAAGTCAGAAAGAAATGATTCAAAATCCAGGGAATCACAGTCAGAATTATGCAGGATTTGTCTACATTCCATTAAAAGATCAAAGGGTATGAAATAAGATATTCTAGACGGCAAAGGAACTTGGATTACAACCAAGAATCAACTAACAAGCAAAATTGAGCCTGCTTTTTCAGGGAAACAGATGGACAGTTAATGAAATAGACGACTTTCAAATTTCCCTATTGAAAAAAAGAAACAGAACTGAACTGAAAGTTCAATATTTGAGACTCGAGGGATATACAAAAAGATAGGCAGAGGGAAGGGAAAACATTCCTATTCAAATTTATTTTGATAAGATGATATAAAAATTGACAAAACAAGGGTTGTATTGGGACAGGAGGAAAGGGGAGGCATAATGAAGTAAATTCTATCACATGAAGAGGTGTAAAGGACCCATTACAGTAAAGGGAAAGAAGGGACGGACTGAGAATTGTTCAACTCTTAATTTCACTGGATTAACTCAAAGAGGGAATGAC
Source organism: Macrotis lagotis (assembly GCF_037893015.1). Taxonomy (NCBI): domain Eukaryota; kingdom Metazoa; phylum Chordata; class Mammalia; order Peramelemorphia; family Peramelidae; genus Macrotis; species Macrotis lagotis. The sequence continues at coordinate 291,307,425 of NC_133660.1, read as the reverse complement.
ATATACATTCAGTTAAGTATAAAAATTTATCTTACCCTAGAGGTAATTAGAAGAGAAAAGGAGGGAAGGAGTAATGGGTTGATAGAAAGGAGGGGAGATTGAGAGAGGCACTGGTCAGGAGTAAGATACTGGTTGGGAGGGATAGAAAGGATAATACTAACTGAGGGAAGATAGGATTGAGGGTAATACAGAGGATATAATCATAACTGTAAATGTGAATGGAATAAACTTTTCCATTAAGCAAAAGCTGATAGTAGAGTGGATTAAAAACTGAAATCCTATAATATGTTGTTTACAAGAAGCTTATTTGAAGCAAAGAGATACACACAGTATAAAGGTAAAAGGTGAGCCAGAATATATTATGCTTCAACTAAACTGAAAAAAAGCAGGGGTAGTAATCCTTATCTCAGACAAAACTAAAGAAAAAATAGATCTAATTAAAATGGATAAGGAAGGAAACTCCATCTTCCCAAAAGGTACCATAAGCAATGAAGTAATATCAATACTAAACATATATGTAACAAATGGTGTAGCATCTAGTTCCTTGGAGAAGAAACTAAGTGAGTTATAAGAAGAGATAGACAGCAAAACTCTACTGAAGGGGGACCTCAACTTTCCTCTCTCAGAATTAGGTAAAACTTAACACAAACAAGGAAGAAGTTAATAATGCAAATTTAGAAAAGTTAGATATGTCAGGCTTCTGGAGAAAACTGAATAGCGATTAAAAAAAAGGAATATACCTTTGTTTCAGTGGTACATGACACCCACGCAAAAATGGCCATGAATTAGGGCATAAAAACCCTACAATCAAATGCAGAAAGGCAGAAATATTAAATGCTTCCTTTTCAGGTCATGATACAATAAAAATCATTTGTAATAAACATCTATGGAAATGTAGACTAAAGATTTATGGGAGCTAACTTAAATTTAAAAAATGAGTAGATCAAACAACAAATCATAGAAACTATAATTTCACCCCAAAAATTACAATAGTGAAGCAACACATCAAAGCTTGTGTGTCAACACAGTCAAAGCACTTAGGGGTAATTTTACATCTCTAAATAGTTATAGGAATATAATAGAGACAGAGATGAATGAATTGAGCATGCAATTAAAAAGCTAGAAAAAGAACAAATTGGGGGTGGCTGGGTGGTACAGTGGATAGAGCACCAGCTTTGGAGTCAGGAGCACCTCAGTTCAAATCTGGCCTCAGACACTTAATAATTATCTAGCTGTGTAGCCTTGGGCAAGCCACTTAACCCCATTGCCTTGCAAAAACCTAAAAAAAAAAAAAAGTTTACACTGGATGAAAAAGAACAAATTCAAAATTCTCTAATAAATACCAAATTAAAAATTCTGAAAATCAAAGGAAGATTTAAAAAATTGAAAGCAAGAAAACTATTGAACTAATGAATAAAACTAAGAGTTGGTTTTATGAATATAACAATAATATAGTTATACCTGTGGTTAATTTGGTTTATAAAAAGGAAGAAAACCAAAACTGCCAAGCAGTTATTAGGGGAAATTTCATATCCCTAAATACATATATGATTAAAATAGACAAAGATGAGTTAAATTCATTGCTCACTTAAAATTTTAAAACTAGGCAATCAACAAATTAAAAATCTCCAATTAAATACCAAATTAGAAATTCTGAAGAGCAAAGAAAAGATCCATAAAATCGAAATTAAGAAAATTATTGAACTAATAAATAAAACTAAGAACTGCTTTTTAAAAATGTAATAATCTGGTTAATTTGCTTAAAAGAAGAAGAAAATCAAATTACCAGAATCAAAAGATAAAAGATTCAACTCACCTCCATTGAGGAGGAAATTAAAGTAAAAATTAGGAAGTATTTTGTCCATCTCTATGGCAATAAACCTGATAGCATAAGTAAAATGAATTAATATTTACAAAAAATATCATTTGCCCAGATTAACGGAAGAGGAAAGAAAATACTTAAATAATACCATTCAGAAAAAGATATTCAACAAGCCATCACTCCACTCCCTAAGGAAAAAGTCCCCAGATGGATTCACTTGTGATGGATTCACAAGTGAATTCTATCAATCATTCAAATAACAATTACTTCCAATTCTAAATAAACTGTTTGACAAAAATAAGCAAAGGAGTTCTGCCGCATTCCTTCTATGACACCAATGTGGTGGTGATACCTAAACCAGGAAAAGTCAAAATAGAGAAAAAGTTATAGACCAATTACCCTAATGAGTTAATATAATAAAAATTACAATTCTACCTATGTAAAATTGCTTATTCAGTGCCATACCAATTAAACTACCAAAAAATTATTTTATAGCAAAAAATTCATCTGGAGCATCAAAAGGTCAAGAATATAAAAGAAATTTAATGAATAAAAATGCAAAAGAAGGTGCTATAGCTGGGCCACATCTAAAATTACATAGTAAAGTACCAGTCATCAAAATTCGTTGCTACTGGATAAGAAATAAATTCATGGATCACTGAAATAGATTATTTCTTTAAAACATAATTAGGGAACAACTAAGTGCCACAGAGGAAAGAGAGCATTGGCCCTGGAGTCAGGAGAACCTGAATTCAAATCTAGCCTCAGACACAATAATTACTTAGTTGAGGGACCTTTGGCAAGACATTTAATCCCATTGCTTTGCAAAAAAAAGATAATTCAGTTTCAAAGAAATGGTAGTAAATGCTTAAATAATCTCATATTTGATAAACTCAGATTCTGTATCTTTTGGACTAAAACACACTAGTTGAAAAATCTGGTGTGAAAAGTGGAAAATAGTATGGCAACAATTGGGCATAGATCAATATTTCACACCCTATACCAAGATAATGTGGAAACAGATACAGCATTTAGATGTAAAAAGAAATGCCATAAACAAATTAAGAGAACAAGAAATACTCTGTCAGATCCATGGAGATTGAAAAAATTATGGCTAAACGAGAGATGGAGAATATTATGAAATGCAATGTGGGATATTTTGATTACATTTAATTAAAAAGTTTTTGCAAAAATGAAATCAATGCAACTAAAATTAAAAGGAATGCAGAACATTGGGAAACAATTTTTACAGTTAGAACTTCTGCTAAATGACTCATTTCTAAAATATATAGAAAATTGAGTCAAATTTATAAGACTCCAAATCAATCCCAAATTGATAAATGGTCAAACAAAGTGAACAGGCAGCTTTTGGATGAAAAAAATTAAAACCAGATATAGTCATATGAAAATATGGAATAAATCATTATTCATGAGAGAAATGCAAATTAAAACAACTCTGAGGTACCACCTCACACCTATCAGATTGAGCAATAAAACAAAAATAGGAAAATGATTAGTGATTGGAGGGGATGTGTACTTTTGTTCTGTATGAAATCATGATGGGGGGAAATTTAGAGAACATTGGAGAGATTTATATGAACTGATGATGAGTGAAGTGAACAGAACCAAGGGAACATTTTATGCATATGGACTTAGCTCTTCTCAGGAGCAAAAACAATTCTAAAGATCTTGTGATGAAATTATCTTCCATATCCAGAGAAAGAACCATGTAATCTGATTGTAGACCAAAGTATATTATTTTCCATTTTTTAAATTGGTTTTAACCTTTTTGGTTTTTTTCCTCTCATTTTTCCCTCCTTTATTCTGATTCTTCTTCACCATGGAGGTTTGTTCATACCTGCATAACATATATATCAAATTGCTTGGCAAGGGGAGGCGTGGATGAAAAGAGAAAGAAAAATTAGAAACTCAGAATCTTAACAAAAAGAGAATGTTGAAAAGGATCTTTTCATGGAGTTAGAATAAGAAATAAATTGATTTACATAAATAAAAATAACTGCTTCTAATTGTTTTAATATCATCTTCATTAGTGGTACATCCACTCTTTTGGAATCAAATTAATCAATGATTTATCTTATCTATTTCATTTTTTACAAAAACCAATACCTACTTTTATTTATTAACATGAAGGATTTTTTTACATTCATTTTTTTCAATCTTAGGTTAATTTTTAGGATTTTTTTCAATTTAGCAATATTTTGTTTGTTTTTTTCCTAGCTTTTTAATTGCATACCCAAGTCATTGATCTGCTCTTACTCTTTTTTATGATGTAAACATTAAGAGACAAAAATTTACTCCAATCATTCCAAAAGATTCGGGTATGTTGTCTCATCTTGTTATTCTCTTTAATAAAATTATTATTTCTATTATTTGTTCTTTAATCTCATTATTCTTTAAGAATAGGATGTTTAGCATGCAATTTTGCTATAGGCATACTATGGAAACAAATGTAAAGGCTATTAGAATGCCTTCTGGCGGGGAGAAGGGAGGGAGGAAGGGGGTGAAAATTGTAAAATTCAAAATGTTGCAAAAAGCAGATTGATAATAACAACTATTATATATATAGTTGGAAAACCAATGATATATTTATATTAAAAAAAGAATAGGTCATTTAATTTTTAATCAGTTTTAAATCTATTTTGATGCTCTCTTAAAAATATAATCTTATTGCCTTATCATCTGAAAAAGGTATTTCCAATTTTTTTATTTTTAATTGCAAGATTTTTATGTCCTAATACATGGGCAGTCTTTGGAAAGACATTATAGCCACTGAATAAAGGGTGAATTCTTTTTTTTTTATGTTTTTGCAAGGCAAATGGGGTTAAGTGGCTTGCCCAAGGCCACACAGCTAGGTAATTATTAAGTGTCTGAGACCAGATTTGAACCCAGGTACTCCTGACTCCAAGGCCGGTGCTTTATCCACTACGCCACCTAGCCGCCCCTAAGGGTGAATTCTTTATATTTCTATTCAGTTCTCCTCAGCTTTTTATCACATCTAACTTATTTAAAATTCTCTTCTCTTCCTTGAATTCTTATTTATTTTTCCTTAAAGTTATCTGGTTCTGAGAAAGGAAGATGAAAGTCCTTTGCTATTATCGTCCTTCCTATCTCCACATGTAATTCATTTGACTTTTCTTTTAAAAATTCAGATCTTCTAGTATTTGCTGCAAAGAAATTCAGCATTGATATTACTTCATTGCCTACCATATCATTTATCAAAACATATTTATCCTGTTCATATCTTTTCTTAGAATCTATTTTAACCATAACTTTGTCTGAGATCATAATTATTATGCCTGCCTTTTTGCATCAACTGAATCATAATAAATTCTTCTCTAACCCCTCACTTTAATTCCATGTGTATCTCTCATTCAAAATTGTTTCTTATAAACAACATATGGTTGGTTTCTTATTTTTAATCCATTCTCCAACCATTTCTACCTTATGAATAAATTTATTCCATTTAATTCAAAGAAATAATTAGTATTTTTGAATTACTTTTCATTGTGTTTTCATTTTCTATGGTCCTTCTTAGTCTCTTTTTTTTTTTTACCTTATATCTTTAATCTTATCTTCTCTGGTTAGCCTCTTATTCTATATTTCCCATTGGCCTTAATCTTAGTCTACACGGACTTCTAAAAGTACCTACCCAACCTTATTCTCCAGTTTTCTCGCCTATCTACAAGTCCCGAGTCTGCTTTTTTTTCTGTTATGTAGCATTTTATTTTTCCAATTATATGTAAAAAGACAGTTGTAACATTCATTTGTATAAGATTTTGAGTTCTCAATTTTTCACCCTCCCTCTTTTGCACTAACCAGGACAACAGTAGGTTATACATATATGACCACATAAAAAATAAAATTCACATTAATCACATTGTGAAAGAAGAACCAAAATAAAATGGAAAGACCACAAGAAAGGAAAAAAAAGTGAAAATAATATGCTTTGATCTGTATCCAGACTCCATAATTTTTCTGTGGATGTGGATAACATTTTCTATTATGAATCATTTGCAATTGTCTTGGGTCACTGAAGCCCAAAACAGAACTAAATCTATCACAGTTAATCTTCACATAAAGTTGCTTTTACTGTGTACAATGTACTCTTGGTCTGTTCACTTCACTCTTCATTAGCTCATGGAAGTCTTTACAATGTTTTCCTGAAATCTGCACGCTCATCATTTCTTAAAGTACAATAGCCTTCCATTCCACTCATATATCACTTATTCCCCAATATCTACATCTTTACCACTAAAAAAGAACTGATATGAATATTTTTGCACAAGTAGGTCTTTTTTCCTTTTATTGTGATATCTTTGAAATAGAGTCCTAGAATTGATATTACTGAGTGAAATGGTATGCACAGATTGACTGGCTCTCCAGAATGATTGATTCAGCTCACCACTCCACCTACAATGACTTATGCTCCCAATTTTCCTACTTCCTTTCCAGCATTTATTATTTTTATTGTTTGTCCTATTAATCTGATCCATATGAGGTGAGACCTCAGAGTTCTTTTAATTTGCATTTCCCAAATCATTTGTGGTTTAGAACATTTGTATATGACTATAAATATCATTTAATTTCTTCATCTGGGAGCATCACATATTATAAATTTGTCTCTATTCTCTGTATATTTTGAGAAATAAGATGTTTATCAGAAACACTGCATGTAAAAAATTGGTTCTTAGCTTTCTGCTTTCCTTGTAATCTTGGTTTTATTGGTTTTGTTTGCACAAAACTTCTTTAATCTAATTTAATTTAAATGTAATAAAAATAAATTACTATTAAAAAAAATAAAAACTTTCCCTCAAAGTTTGGTGTAGAGATTCCAAACTCTGGTCAGTTGATAGAGGGAAACGATCTGTTATATAACTTGGAAGCAAAACCACCTAAACTTTTTATGTTCAAAGAAATCAGTATAGCTCCTAACATGCAAACAACCTTTAAAATGAATTCTCAAGTCAAAATCCTAGAAGGATGGACTCATTTCTATCACCTCCCACTTTCACCCTCTAGAAAAAAAGAAACAGATGGAAAATCATAGACTATTAAAAAGTGATAGCTCTGCAGCCCTTGAGAAAGCCACAGTGGGAGAGATAGGCCCAGCTAGTTGGCATAGATAGTAATCCTTTCCACTCTTTTGAAGAAAGGAAAAATAATATTGAGCACTCATTGATAAATCTTATCATTAGAGTGGAAAGATACCAGACATTATAAGGGAGAGAAAAGAAGAGTTAAGAGAAGGTTAGAGATGTTAGAAGAAAATTCCAAGTCTTAAACCTTTATAACTATGAAAAGAGGCAGAAAAGGTAGGCACAAGGATTAAAGGACTCCTAATGGATTCTGTTCAGTGATATATGATATTAAGGTAATGAACAAGAAAATATTACTCACCAAGTTTATCTTTTAAAAAACCACCTATAAAAGAGAACAAGGCACACACACACACACACACACATACACACAAACACAAAGACAAAAACACACAGAGAGAAAGAGCAAGGGAGAGATTAATCAGCATATCTGTTTAGGTTATCTAATCATAATGAGAAGTAATGGTAAATCACTCCAATATCTTTGCCAATAAAGCTTCAAATGATGTTATGAAGAGACACAGTTTTCTCATTGGCAAAATGATACAGACGAGGAAATGTACTAAAACTAAAACAAAAAACAAAAACAAACCAACCCCAATGGACCAAAAGAAAAACTCAGATGCTATTACAAAAAGAACAGAAAAACAGTAACACATTTAAAGAGTCATTTGGCAAAATGAATACTTCAAAGGAAACAACCTCCACCAACATCTATCTATAAATTCAGAAGACAAGGTGGTCACGCTGCTTTAGAGGACTCCTGATCAAATAGTTCCCACTATTTTCAAGTACTTACATAATGAATGCTGGAAACTATATACATATAACTAGATATCAGTATATGTTGAAACAGAAAATATTACTCACATTTTTTTATAGGTTTCTGTAAAATAAAGAATGAGAGAGAGAATCAATGAATCTGTTTAGTTTGTCCATTTATTATATGAACAAAGAGATAATAAAATGATTCAGTATCTGTGTGAAGAAAACCCCAAACGTGGGCACAAAGTCAGACAAAACTGAAAATACCTCAACAAAAAAATTATAACATGTATTATGCTTCATATGGTACTTCTATTTTCCCAGGAATTCAAGCTGGTTGGTGTTGAGGAATGTCCACTGAACTAGGGATCAGAAGATCTAATTTGGGGCATGCTTTCATAATAGTTTATTCAAGGATTCTGGGAAAGTGATTTCCTCACTTTTCTACCTTCAAAATGAGAGGGTTGTATCACTTAATCTCTAAATTTCCTTATGAACATATAGTATGTTAATTAACCTCAGCTCTCACAGTTACCTGCTGACATTTACAAAGAAACAACATTTCTGAACTTCTATTTTCTCAATTATAAAATAAAAGAAGTTACAACTTTATATTTGTAATTCTAAAATAATACCAATTTCCACTTCATGCTCCATTTCTTAGTACTTCCCATTCATTGACATTTTTCAAAACCTCCAATATTTTTCCAATTACTTAAGAAACTTTGTTTTGGAAAAAATACTGAGAAAAACCCAAGCTGCCAATAACACCTCTCTGCAAATGGAGAAAACTGTGTGGGTACTTTGAATTGAGAATGTCCTGATTCATTTAGTTTACTAGCATTCTCCAAGTAGAAAGTATTACTCAATTTATTTGAGTTTTAGTCTTGTATGTAAGCGTGTGTGTGTGTGTGTGTGTGTGTGTGTGTGTGTGTGTGTGTGTGAGAGAGAGAGAGAGAGAGAGAGAGAGAGAGAGAGAGAGAGAAAGAGACAGACAGACAGACAGACCGAGACAGACAAAGAGACTGAGACAGAAACAGAGACAGAGAGAAACAGGAATAGAGGGAGGTAAGGAACAAAAGAATTAGGTCATCTAGATTATACATTTAAGGATTTAGGAAACCTTATCTAACACTTCTGCAAAGTATCTGGGTTTATTGATGCTGAGAAATGACCACTGGACTAGGTTATCAGATAACCTGAATTTGTTGCCTGATCTCAGACTAACTCACTTTCAGGAAAGTGATTTCTCACTTTCTCCATTTATAAAATTAGAATATTGTACTATGTAATCTCTAAGATTCCTTATAAACTAGCAATGAGTAACTCTTTCCCAACATTACAAAATGATATTATCTCTGAGTTATTTTTTTTTTGTGAAAAGAAACCATGGGACTACATGTCATCTGTGGTCACATACAACATTAAATCTGTAATTCTAAAATCATATTAAATTTCACCATGTTTCCTTTCTTAGGGCTTTTCATTCACTGATATTTTTCAACCATTATTTTTTCAATTTCATAGGAAGAAGTGACTTGGGGAAAAAAACACTTCACAGAAAAATTCAAGCTGCCAACATTACCTCTCTACAAATAGGGGCAACTGTGTGGGTGCATTGGTATTGGTGATGTGCTGATTCAATTAGTTATCAGTATGATTCACTAATATGTAGCTCAACATATGCAAATAGTTGAATAATGAAGAAACAACTATTACTCAGCAGTTTCAGCTTTAGACACCTCTGTAAAAGAGAGAAAGAAAGAGAGACACTAGGACAGAGGGAAGAAAGAAATGAAAGAATTAGCTCATCTAGATTATGCATTTACAACAATGAGGAGATGCCATTTGACATTTGTATTCTGCAAAGTATTCGGGTTCATTGGCATTGGGGAATGACCTGGAGTAAGAAGACCAAGATTTGATACTTGTTCAAATACCAATTCACTCTAGCATCTTGGAAAAGCATTTTCTCATGTTTGCCCACTGATAAATGAGAGGATGATATTGCATAATTTCTAGGTTTCCTCATAATTTAAGTATGTTTGAATCCCTCAGCTCTCACACATATTACCATTGTCATATTACCTTAGAATTGAGCTTGTATTTTATCATTTGTAAAATGAAACCATGTGATGCGTGATCTCTACGGTCACTTACAACTTTAAATCTCTCAATCTGAGATAATAGCAACTTTCAATACAAACTTTCTTTCTCAGTAATTTCCATTCAATGACTTTTCTGAAAAACTATGATAGGTTTTCAATTTCATAAAAAAAAGAGTTTTGGAAATAAAAAAAATACTTCAAGGAAAAATGTAAGCTGCCAACATCTCCTCTCTACAACTAGGTGAGACTTGGCGTGTGTGAATTGTTTTAGGGAATCTCCTGATTCACTTCATGCCCAGCATTCATCACCACTCTGTAGTATCACCATATATAAATATCTGAAAAATGAAGGAGAAATTAGTACTCACCAAATTCATTTGTAGTCTCGTCTGTGAGAGGGAACAAAAGAGGGAGAGACAGAGAGAGAGAGAGACAGAAGGACATAGGAATGGAGAGAAGAAAGGGAGAAGAGAATTATCTTCTCTAGATTTTGCATTTACAAGATCAAGTTGAAGTCATCTGGCATTTCTTTTCTACAAAGTAGTCAGGCTTGTTGATGTTGAGGAATGACTATAGAACTAGTGTCAGAAAACCTAGATGTGAGCTTTGATGTCATACTAATACACTCTAGCACTTTGGAAAAGCCATCTTCTCCCTTTTTCTAAAATGACTTATTCACATAATATCAATGGTTCCTTATAAACTAATAATGTTTGAGTCTCTCTCAATTCTTCAAAAGTGACATTATTGGGGTGGCTAGGTCGTGCAGTGGATAAAGCACCAGCCTTGGAGTCAGGAGTACCTGAGTTCAAATCCGGTCTCAGACACTTAATAATGACCTAGCTGTGTGGCCTTGGGCAAGCCACTTAACCCCATTGCCTTGCAAAAACTTAAAAAAAAAAGTGACATTATTCCCCAGTTTCTATTTTTCAATTTGTAAAATGAAGCCATGGTACTGCATGGACTCTGAAGTTACTTATTAAATTGCTAATACTGAAATCATATCACATTATCCACAAGCCAAGAAATGACCGGTGAAGTAGAGACAGGATATCTAGATTTCAGATCCCCTATAACACTAATTCATTTGAGTGTCTTGGGAGAGCCATTTTCTCACATTTTCTCACTGATAAAGGAGAGAATGATATAGAAAAATCTCTAGGTTCCCTCATGAACAAGCAGGGATTGAATATCAACTTTTTCACTTCTTATCATTTTCAGACTTAGAATGTGATAATACCTCTTAGCTTCTGTTTGTTCATTTGTAAAATGAAGTCACGAGGTGCTTATTCTTTAAAGTCAATTACAATTTTAAATATTCCATCGAAGATAATAACATTCAACAAAATCTTCCTTTTTCAGTGCTTCCCAATCAATGACTTTTCTCAAAGAATCCATTATGCTTTCACTCTTTTATGAAAAATTGTTTTGGAAAAAAGAAACACTTCCTAGAAAAATCCAAGCTGCCAACATCATCTCTCTATACCTAGGGGAGTCTTGTTTGGTGCACTGTATTGGGAATGTCCTCATTCACTTGATTCCCAGCATCCTAATCAATTTTCAATATCACAGTATAAAAATCTCTGAATAATGAAGGAGAAAATATTACTCACCAAGTTTAACTTTAGTTATGTCTTGAGAGAGAGAGAAAAGGAGAGAGAGAGTGAGAGAGAGAGAGAGAGAGAGAGAGAGAAAGATAGGAATGAAGGCAAAAAAAGGGAGAAGAGAATTAGCTCATCTGGATTATACATTTACAACACTAAGGAGATGCTATTTCACACTTCTATTCTACAGATAATTAAGGTTTGTTGATTTTACGAAATGACCACTGAACTAGAGGCAGAAAATCTAGATTTGAGGCCTGTGAAACTAATACATTCTAAGATCTTGGGAAAAGCATTTTCCATCTGTAAATGTGATAAATAAATAAACTCTAAACTAAATAAACTCTAAACTTCCTCAAAAAGTAACACTGCTTGAATCACTCTCAGGACTCATTCCATTGCGACCTTTAGACAATATCTCAGAGCTTCTATTTTCTCATCTGTAGAAGGAAACCATGGGACATCATAACCCCTAAGGTGAATCCAATGTTAAATCTATAATTCTTATATGATACCAACCTCTATGAGATGCCTTATTTCTTATTGTTTCCAATTCACTGAATTATCTAAAAAAATCCATTATATTTTATTTCTTAATTAATTTAATTTAATAATTAATAATAATAATAATTAATTTAATTTCTTAATTAATTGTTAAAATAAACATTTCATAGGAAAAATCAATGTTACCTATATCTTCTTGCTACAAAAAGGATAGGCTGTGTTGTATCATTGAGTTTCTACTGAGCTACTAAGTTCCTAGTGTTTTCCAGTGATAGATAATATGATTATATACAAATATTTGAATTTTGAAGAAGAAAATCTTACCATATTCCAGTTTAAACTTGACTCCTCCTCTCTCTCTCTCTCTCTCTGTGTGTCTCTGTCTCTCTCTCTCTCTCTGTCTCTCTCTCTCTGTCTGTGTGTGTGTGTGTGTGTGTGTGTGTGTGTGTGTGAGAGAGAGAGAGAGAGAGAGAGAGTGAGTGATGGATTGGGGGGGGGGAGAAAAATGAGAAAAATAGCAGTGATAGAGCCACAGAGGAAAGGTGAGAACTAGCACATCTCCATCATCCATTGAAACATTGTGGATGCTCCTGACACTTCTCTTCTGCAGTTTTCAGGCTTGTTGATATTGAGGAATGACCGTTGAATTAGTGTCAGAAGACCTGGATGTGTAATTTGATGTCATACTGATATACTCTGAGATCTTGGAAAAGCCATTTTCTCACTTTTTTGTACAGTAAGAGAGTTGTCCTACATAATTTCTAAGATAGCTTGCAAACTAATAATATTTTAATCTTTCCCTATCCTCAGAAAGTGACATTATCTCTGTTTCTTTTCTTAATTTGTAAATTTAAATCATGGGATTCCATGAGATCACTGAATATTAAGTCTGTAATTCTAAAATCATACCAAATTTAACCACAATCCTCACTTCTAAGTGCCCTTCATTCACTGACTTAAAAATCTGCATTATTTTCTTTCAATTTTTTAAGAAAGAGTGATTTGAGAATAAAAAACACTTCACAGAAAAATTCAAACTGCCAACATCAGCTTTCGACAACTTGGGGGATTGTACAGTGCATTCAATTGGGGGTGTCCTGATTCACTTAGTTAACAGCATTATCCTCTAATATGTAGATCACCATATACAAATATTTGAATAATGAAAAATATTACTCATCAACTTCAGCTTTAGACTTGCCGGCGAGAGAGAGAGAGAGAGACAGACAGACGGACAGAGAAAAAAACAAGAAGGACAGATGGAAGACAGGAAGGAGAATTAACTCAAAATTATGCATTCACAAAAGTGAGGATACCTCATTTGACACTTTTGTTCTGTAAAGAATTCAGGTTTGTTGGTGTTGAGTAATGATCACTAGACTAGGGGTCGGAAGAACCAAATTTGGCGCTTGTACTCATTGTAATTAAATCTATGATCTTGAGAAAGTCATTTTTCACTTTTTACATATATATAAAATTAGCCGGTTGTACTGTATCATCTTTCAGATCCTATAACAATTAATAGTAACTAAATCTATCTCAGTTCTCACACTTAACTTTGAACTTAATTTTGAAAAAGAAGAAATATGTCCCAGAAAAATCCAAGCTGCCAACATCACTTCTCTACACATTGGGAAGCCTTGTTGGGTGCATTGAGTAGTGGAATCTCCTGATTCACTTTGTCCCTAGAATTCTCTACTGGTTTTTAGTATCATCTTATACAAATATTTGACTACTAAAGGAGAAAATTTTACTCACCAAGTTCAGCTTTAGTCATGTCTGTGAGACAGAGAAAAGGAGAGAGACAGGGATAGAGGGAGAGATGGAAGTAGAGAATTAGTCCATCATTGAGGCCATCTCGATGTTCTCTTTGACATGTCTATTCTGCAAAGGATTCAGGCTTGTTGATGTTGAGCAATGACCACTGTACTAGGGATCAGAACTCCAAGATTTTAAACCTGATTTTAACTCTAATTCACTCTAGTTCTTGGTGAAGACATTTTTTTTATTTTAAAATATTTGGATTGTAGTACATATTCCCTAAAACTCCAAATAAACTAAACCAGCTCTATCCCAGCTCTCATACTCATTAAAATTTTAACCTTTAAAAAGTGATAGCATGAGGCGGCTAGGTGGCGTAGTTGATAAAGTGCTGGCCCTGGAGTCAGGAGTACCTGGGTTCAAATCTGGTCTCAGACACTTAATAATTACCTAGCCCCTTAACCCAGTTTGCCTTGCAAAAAAAAAAAAAAGTGATAGCATCTATGAGTTTCTATTTTCTCATTAGTAAAATAAATGCATGGAAAAATTTGGCAAAACAAATGTTTCACAGATAAAATCCAAACTGCCCATATTTCCTGTCCACAAATGAGGGAGACTGTGTTTGCGCATTAATTTGAGGGTCTCTTGATCAACTTAGTTTCCAGTATTCTCCAAGGGTATAAGGGTATGAATTATCTTCGTATACAAATATTTATATATTGAAGAAGATAATATAACTCACCACAATCAACCTGTGACATTTCTGTGAGTGAGAGTGAGAGGAGACAGAGACAGAAAGAAAGAGAAAGGGAGAGAGAGACAGACAGACAGACAGACAGACAGAGACAAAAACAGAGAGAGAGAGAGAGAGACAGAGAAAGAGAAAGAAAGAGAGCAACAGAGGAAAGGAGAGAATTAGTACATCGAAATTATTAATTTACTCTATGTAGAATGCCTCATTTAACTTTTCTATTATGCAATGTTTTCTGCCTTGTTAATGCTGAGATATGACCACTGAAATTAAGATGGAAGACCTAGATTTAGGGCTTCTTGAGATAATAAGTCACACTAGGATCTTGGGAAAGGCATTTTTTAAACTTTTCCACTGATAAATAAGAGGGTGGTATTGCGTAATCGTTAAGATTCCTTATACACTGACTATATTTCAATCTCTCCCATCTTTCATACTCCTTAAATTTGTGAATTTTACAAAGTGACTATTTCTTGGCCTCTATTTTCTAATTTATAAAATAAACCATGGGACTTCATGGCCTCTGAGTTGACTTACAACTTTAAATCTGTACTTCTAAGATTACCCCAATCTCCACCAGATGATTTATTTCTTTGTTTCTTTTTTTTTAGGTTTGTTTTTCCTTGCAAGACAATGGGGTTAAGTGACTTGCCCAAAGACACACAGTCAGGCAATTATTAAGTGTCTGAGGTCACATTTGAACTAGGTACTCCTGACTCCAGAGCTGGTGCTGTATCCACTGCACCACCTAGCCGCCCCTAGATGCCTTATTTCTTAATGCTTCCCATTCACTAACTTTTTCAAAATTTCCATTATATTTTCAATTTCTTCATTAAGAAACAGTGTTTTGACAAAGCAATTCACAGGAAACCACTCTTCCAACATATCCTCTCTACAATAGGGGGAACTGATGTGTTTATTCAGTTGCCAGTTTCCTGATCAACTTACTTCCAAATATTTTTCTTTGTAATGAAGTATAATCATATGCAAGTGTTTGTATAAGGAAAAAGAAAATATTACCATATTAATCTCTTGTCATTTCTATGAGATGGAGGGAGGGAGGGGGTGAGAGAGAGAGAGAGAGAGAGAGAAGAGAGAGGAGAGAAAGAGAGCAACAGAGGGTAGGATAGAATTAGTAGATTTAAATTATGCATTTACTTTATTTAGACTTGGATATTGGAAAAGGTGTTTTCTTAAATATTACCACTGATAAATAAGAGGGTGGTAGTGCATAATCTCTGAGATTGCTTATACACTGACTATATATATACATATATGTTTTTAAGTTTTTGCAAGGCAATGGGGTTAAGTGGCTTTCCCAAGGCCACACAGCTAGGTAATTATTAAGTGTCTGAGGTAGGATTTGAACTCAGGTACTCCTGACTCCAAGGCCAGTGCTCTATCCACTGCGCTACCTAGCCACCCAAACTATATTTCAATCTCACCCATCCGTCATACTCCTTAAATTTGTGAATTTTACAAAGTGACTATTTCTTGGCCTCAGCTCTCTAATTTATAAAATAAACCATGGGACTGCATGGCCTCTGAGTTCACTTACAATGTTAAATCTGTAATTCTAAAATAATTCCAACCTCAACCAGATGGCCATGTACAAATATTTAGATAATAAAGGAGAAAATATTACTTACCACATTCAGCTTTAAGCTTCTCTGTTAGACACACATATGAGGGAGAGAGAGAGAGAGAGAGAGAGAGAGAGAGAGAGAGAGAGAGAGAGAGAGAGAGAGAGAGAGAGAGAGGAACAGAGGGAAGGATTGAATTAGTACTTTCCAATTACCCATTTACTATATACAGTATTTGCATAATATGTAGTACTATTTTGACTCCTCTATTACGCAAAGTTTTCTGCCTTGTTAATGCTGAGATATGACCACTGAAATTAAGTTGGAAGACTTAGATTTGGGAATTCTTGGCATACTAATTCATACTAGGATCTTGGGGCAGGTATTTTTTTCCACTGGTAAATAAAAAGGTGGTACTACATAATCTCTAGGATTCCTTATACACTAGCTATGTTTCAATCTCTGCCATCTTTCACACTCATTAACTCTGTGAATTTACAAAGTGACTATATCTTGGGCTCTGTTTTCTAATTTATAAAATAAACCAAGGGACTACATGGCCTCTGAGTTGGACTTACAACTTTAAATCTGTACTAAGATTGTACCAGCTTCTACCAGATTCTTTATTTCTTAATGTTTCCCATTCACTGACTTTTTTCCCAAAATTTCCATTATATTTTCAATTTCTTAAGAAACAGTGTTTTGACAAGGTAAACAATTTAAAAGAAAAATCCACTCTTCCAAAATATCCACTGAACAAATATGGGAGACTTGATGGGTTCATTGCTTTCAGTTTCCTGATGAATTTACATCCAAATATTCTCCTTTGGATTGGAGTATCATCATATACAAAGACTTGCATAATGAAGAAGAAAATACTACTTACCATATTCACCTCTTGTCTTTTCTGTGGGGGTGGGGAAGAGAGAGAGAGAGAGAGAGAGAGAGAGAGAGAGAGAGAGAGAGAGAGAATAGGGAGACGTTATGGAAAGACCAAAGAATTGAGTGGGGGAGGGAAGGAGATAGAACATCATCATATTTAGATTTTTCATTTACAACATTAAGGATCTCTCCTTTGGTATTTCTATTCTTCAGAGTATTTAGGCTTGTTGACTTTGAGGAATGATCACTGAACTAGGGTCAATAGGCCTAGATCTGAGGCTTATTCTCAAATTACTTCACTCTAGGATCTTGGAAAAGTCATTTCCTCATTTTTTTCTATAGTAAAATAAGAGTATTGTACTGCAGTCTCTAAAAGCCTTTGCAATGCAGCAATGTTTGTATCTATCCCAGATCTCCCACTTGTTAACGTTGTGACAATTAGAAAGTGGCAATGTCTCTGAGACTACTTTCTTATTTGTAAAATGAAACCAAGGAAATGTATGACTTCTAAGGTGATTTTCAACATTAAATCATTAATTCTAAAATATTAACTTCCACTGGATGTCACATTTATAAGTGCTTCTCATTCACTTACTTTTCCAAAATTTCCATTTTTTTTTTCAATTTGTTTTAAAACAGGGTTTTGGACAAACAACCACTTCTTTGGAAAAATCCAGGTTACTAGCATCTCCTCTCTAGAAATAGTGAAAATGGTGTATGCATTTAGTTGAGCCACTTCTTCTGATCAACCTGTTCTCAATATTCTTCAGTGGCATGTAGTATCATCATATAGAAATATTGGAATGAGGAAAATGAAACTATTACTCACCAAGTTCAGTTTTAATTTTGCCTGTGAAAGAGAGACAGAGAAAGAGAACTGGAGTGAGGGGGGCGGCATGAAGGGAATTAGGTCATGTAGATTGTCCATTTACAATTCTGAGGATGCCTTATTTGACATATCTCTTCTCTAGAGTATATAGGCCTGCTGCTGATGTTGAGGAACAACCATGGAAATAGGGATCAGATTTGTGGATTTGTGCTCTATTCTCTTACTTATTTCACTCTATGATCTTGGAAAAGGCATTTTTTTTCTTTTTTCATCTATAAAATGAAAGGTTTATACTATGTATTCTCTGACTCTTTTTGATCCAGCAGAGTTTGAATTTATCCCAACTCTAACACTTATTAACTTTGCAACATTTAGAAAATGATAACATCTCTGAGCTTCTATTTTTCTCCTCTATAAAATGAACTGTACCACATGGCCTCTAAGGTCACTTCTAACTTTAAATATATTCTACAATGATACTGACTTTCACAAGATACCTCATTTCTTAGAGCTTCCTAACCATTCCCTTTTTCAATTTTGTTAAAAAGTAGTATTTTGGCAAAGCAAAAATTTCAAAGGAAAAATCCAAGTTACCAATGCCTTCCCTCTAAAAATTGGGGAGATTGAATGGGTATGTTGATTTGGGGGACTCTTGATCAATGTAATTCTCAGGTTTCCTGGACAAAATGACTTGGAAGAAGACACCCAAATCATCAGACCTCAAAGGAGCAGAAGGAGTAATTTGGAGAATACGTTGTCATTTCCTAAGAGGTTCCAGTCTACTTGCCAAGTGGTGAATGACAGCCTCTTTGATTAACTACATAGTCACATCTGGGGGCATTTTAGAGGTAACTAAATGAAGCTGTGAATAATGAGATAGACCTGGAGTCAAGAAGACAAGTTCAAATTCAGTCTCAGACACTGATTAACTCAGGGGATCCTCAACAAAACAATTAACTTCTATTTCCTAAACTGTTAATTAGGATTATACAAAAGCACCCATGCTTCTGTGTTATTGCCAGGATCAAATGAAATAATTTTAAAATACTTAATAGTCACATAGTATATGTTTCACAAAGACTTATTTCCTTCCTCCTTCCTTAAAAATTCCCTGACTTCCACCCCTTCACCACCATCTTTGTTCATCTTCTCCTCAGAGATTCTTGGTCTGACACCTTGGCTGAAGATTTCAGTGAGACATTATGTACAGGGAGAAACCATGGACTCTCTCCCTCTAACTGTTTAGCTTTCCTTTGCCTTCTCATTTAGTTCTTTTGTTTTAGATGAAGAAATTTAATCTGGAGGCTCATCAGTTATAAAAGGTCAGGAGAAGGAACCTCCAGGAATTTGGGAGTCTTGGAGGCCAAAAAGAACCAGGAACTTGGGACCTAGGTCAGCAGTAACAGGAATGAGGATTTAGCAGTCATCTGTTGATTCCAGACATGAACTTGGTGAGACCAAGGTTATATAGAAACTGTGGCAAAAATGAATGCATTCTCCCCAAAGACCAACATAGGGAAGAGTATGTTTCACACATATATATGTTAATATATATATATATATATGCAAAGAACCCTTTAAAATGTTAATTCAGGGAAATTGGAGCTAGGGTACTGGTCAATGACATTTTTAATAGTGGTGAACTCAAAACAGACACCTCTTAAGGGCACCCCCAGTGTTCTGCTGCAACTGCAACAACTCTAGGATAGGGAGTTCAGAGGAAACATATGCAACTATATTGCTAGTACCCTCATCCACAGTTGTCTTTTATATAATTCATAATTTAGCATTATTTCATTTCATTTGAAATTAAGAAATAATATAAGCATTTCCATAAATAGTGGAAGAGAAAAGAAAGATGATTGCCCATGAAACTGTAAATGTACTATGGAAAAATTGCTATTCCTTTTAAATATATAACAACCTTATGCAATTTTTTCACAATTTTTCTTCCATTTTCCACATGCTAGAGATTGTTATAAACAATATATGTACGTATATGTATAAAAATTATTGAAATATACTTCTATATATCAATTCTTTCTGTGAAAACAGTGACTTTTTTAATAACTCCTTTGCAGTTCATTTGACTATTTATATTTATATATGTGTGTATGTGTATGTGTACATTTTATACATATAGATGTATTTGTGTATGAAAATACATATTTCTGTGAAAATACACTTACATGTGCATAAGTATATATATATGTGCATATATATATATGTATAAAATGTGTTTTATATCCAAAAAGTATATATATTATATATATACTGTGTTAGAGAAGACTCATAGAATAGTAGATGTAATCTCCAAATCAAGAAGATCTAAGTCTGAGAACTGCATTTGTGCATTTGTCTCAATCTTGATGTGTGGTCCTAGAGAGGACCCTTACCTTCTTAATGCTCTCAATAATTTTTAAAACTATACATTGCCCTAAGGGAGATCCTTACCTTTGGCTTTTTTAAGCTTACAACCACAGAAAATGAAGAGAGATAATCCAGTGATTATAAAGTTCAAAGCCACAATCCCTGTCACCATCCAGAAAGAGTTATCTGGAAACATATTATCTGAAAAATTCAAATCACAGAATTATAAAACAGTCCTGTATGGAATGGGTCATTTGCAATCATCTCATGCAACTCTGTCATTTTATAGAAAAGAAAACTAAAGCCCAGGCCAGCCCAGTGATTGACTTGGTAGTTGTAGAACTAGAGTTTGGATTTCCTAATCCCCAAATACTTCCATGGGATGGTCCCTGATTTTCTAGCCATGCTCCCTGATTTTCTGGCCAGTATTCTGCTCATGGGACTGCCTGACATCATGTAGATAGACCTCCCCTCTCTGCTCTTGGATGTTAGCACAGCAGGGAAGGCAACAACAGTGTCAGGAATGGAGGTTGCCTGGCTCATCCTCAGAGAAGAGTCTCTTTTTTGTTCAAAGAGAAGTTATTTGCATCTAATTCTGTTGAACTCTGAGGTGGTTGAGAACATGGATTGTGTTTTCTGTTTCTTTATATCCCCAGTGTTTGGAATTGTGCCAGACACATAGAAAGCATCTAGCAAAAGGTTGTTGATTGCAACAAATCTAATTAAGAAAGAGAAGGAGCACAATTATTGCCTCTGTGTGGAACATCAGCCCTTCAGATACAAAGTATTTTAGTGTTAGAGAGGTAATGAAATATTTATTGGACTAAACAGAGATGAAGAGATGAAAGAGAAGAGGTGGTGGGTTGCAATGAGAGACGGTGGCACTGGAGATATTGGGTCATGACTGGCTCTACAAATGCCTTTGTTTCACTGAAGAGTAAAAAATACCCTTAGAAGAAAAACCACCATCACAGCAAATGCAGAGTGTATTCTATCTCTTATTCCTATACATGGGTTCTTAATCTTTTTATGTATCTTGAATCCCCCTGGCAGACTGGTGAAGTCTATGGACTATTCCACAGAATCATGTTTTTAAAAGCAAAAATAGATGAGATACACCAAAATACAAGAGAAATAAATTTTATTGAAATTCAGTTATCAAACTATAAATTTTGGGGTACTGAAATCGACTAAAATGGTAATGCTTGGGGAAGAAAGAAAATGCATGGGTCATGTGCCAGCCTCATTGGAGAAACAAGTAGGATGACTCGGAAATCTGTAGACAGTCACTATTAGAATTGGGCTGATTGGTAAATACTAACAGCATGATATGCCCACATGGATGTTAACCAAGAAGCAGCATTATGGACCAAGACTTCCAACTTACCCACCTCAACCAGTGAGCTATGGATAATGATTAAAGGTGGAGTCACTACTGGAAACAATCACATTGAGGCTACTAGATTTCAGTAAGATCTAGTAGAAATGGAGAGTGATAGAAAAAAGGGTTAGAATGAAGCCAAGTTGGTTACCTCCATTTTCCAGAAGGCCCAGTGGAAGGACTGGGTGATGTTACATTAAACCTTTGGAGTGCGAAGATTGAGTTACAGAGTAATATGGACTTGAGTGATGGGAGTGGGGTGAGCTTTGGAAGATGATCTAGGATGTGAATCACTAGGAGATGAAGGTCATGTCCAGCTGGGAGAATGTTCATAATTGAGGGAGGGCACCACTCTTCAAAAAAATTAAGTGAATATTAAACTAGAAGCAAGTAGTAATAAGGTGGGAGGGACATGATTAAGCATCAAATGATTGGTCCTGTACTTCTCATCCCTCAGAAAAGTGGAGATTATGAAAGAAAAGTTTAGAGAAGAGCAATCCCGCACACCACGAGAGGGCAATTTTTCTATTCCTCTTCCCTTAAAGAACATATGTGGCAGGCCTGACATCAAAGTGTAGGTTGTTTCTTAATGTTGTTGTTACTTGGCACCTGAAATTCAACACATAGCAGTTGAGAGATTAAACTGACATAAGCAAGTGGAATTGTCTTGTGATTGCATCTATGGAAGTGTTCCCTTAGAGGCAAAAAGTTGTCCATTGGGGAAGATGGCAGATGACCCCTTACCATTTTCCTTCACCCAGCAGGAGATGGAAAACACAAGGCTCATGATCCCAGGAGCTCTTGGTCCTTCATCACCTGAGGTGACTGATCAAGAGGTGTCAGCAGTAGGAGATATACACCCTGCACAGGAGGGAGTGTACCTAAGAAACCCTCATTATGTGAGTGCTTCCTTTTGTGTTAATCTCCACTTTATTGGGCATATATTTTGTTTCTATACAGATGTTTATATTATGTCTTCCCTAACCCCCAATAATCTGTGTGTTCCTTGAGAGTAGAGGCAGGTGTGTTTTTCTCCTTTATTGTATTCCCTCAGAACGTTGCAAAGTTTCTGAAACATAGGAGACATTTTTAATTAATGTCTGTAGACCTATACACTAATTTTACTAGTCTTCCTATCAGTCTCTTTATATGTAAACTGAGGGGGGGTTAAAATGCATGATTTCTAAAATTACCCCTATATCTAAAATCCCATAATTCCCAAAGGTAGAATTTCAGAAAAGTTAACACAGGAATGGAAGAAACTTTGTTAGATTCTGAGGATTTCCTCTGCCCTTTATAACATAAAGTCTACTCTGCCTCTTCACAAAGATTCCATTAGTACACAGGGAGGGAACTAACCTGGAAGAGAAAAACTTGCTTCAAAAGTGTGGCTGAGGAGAGGGTTCCAAATGAAACAAGAAGCATTCACTTTGCAATTGGTGACCACAGTGATTGATGTCTCAACAGAGAATAGATCATTCTCTCTCTTCTTGATCATAATGTCTTGTGTCAATGACCTTTCCTCATTCTTCATCCACTGCACTTCAGGCTGTGGGTACCACCCCATTGATGTGCATGTCAACCGAAGCGTTTTATTTCCCTGACCTTTGATGTATAGGTGAGGAGGAGAGCCTATGACTAGGTAAGGAAAACAACACAAAAGGAAAGTTATTTCTTAGAATCCAGGAAGTATTTTTAGCCATCTTATTCCTCCTTGTTACATTTATCTGTTACATCAAATGTGTAAAACCTACAACATACCTCTGTGTCTAAGATGCCAATATATATTTCCAATTCTATTCCTGGGTAGAAAGTCAAAGATAAAAACAAAATAGTTTCTTACTTCAAGTAGTTTCTATCCTATTGGAGGGTTGTGGGAGAGGTGAGAATTACATTACATAGTTTTTATTTGTACAAAATAATTTCAGAGAAAAGAAGAGAATACAAAAAACATACAGTTTTAACATTAGACATAGGATAGGAATATAAAACATTCTTGATGGAGTGAAGAAATAGCATAATTCTAAAATGAAACAATTATAGTAATAAATGTGATTCCTATACTGAGGAATTCTTCAATTCATCTATACCAATACATAGTCAAAGGGGCACAACGTGACAGCCCATTTGAAGAGATGCAGGCTTTAGTGGATAGATATGAGTTGATCATTAAGCTAAAAACACTAATACGTATTAACTGTGGCAACAGATAAAGGACCAGACCTTGAGTCAAGAAAACTCATCTTCCTGAGTTCAAATATGCCTCAGATAGATTCTCACTCTCTGACCCTGGGTAAGTCGTTTAGTCCTTCTCTGTGAAAGGAACTGGAGGAGAAAATGACAAACCACTCCAGCAGCTTTGCCAAGATAACCCCAAATGGAGTCACCAAGACCTGGACACAACTGAAACAAGTGAACAACCAAGACTAAACAAGTGATCATTCTGCCATTATTGATTCCTAGTCAGGTCCTATCATTTGTCCAATTGTTCTACTGTGTAAAAATATATTTTATGTCTTTTTTTCATTTTCAGTTTTACATTCTTTCCTTTCACTGACCATTGAGATGGTAAACAGCATAACATGTATTATACATGAAAAGTCATGCAAAACCTTTCTATATTAATACATTCCAGTTGCTTCTGTTTTGCATTCACATTAATAATCATGATTACTTACTATGTAATTCCCTCTATCCTATTTTCTTCTGTTTATCATTCTTTCTCTCTTTTTCATATTTATCCTGTCCCATCTCGCAAATCTATTTTAAACTCGGACTATTGCCTCCTTTAATCTGGCCTCCCTCTTTTGCTTCTGTTTCTGTAAATGGCATCAAAATGGATCCATATAACCATGGCCATAACTACTTCCTAAAGCCCTACATTTGCCTAAGTGGCATGCCAGCAACTGCTGGGTCTCACAGGTTTATCATGATCTCCCTCTGGTTGCTTGCACAGAAATATTCTTTCCCCATGTTCATGTACAAGATTTGAATTGTCCCCAGTACTATACCTCAGTTACTTGTCTCTAAACTGATCTGCACTTCATTCTCTTAACTCTAGAATTTCATCTTTGGATTAGTCCCTCAGACACTCCCAGTCCAATCTGCCTGCCGCTGACCAGGATAAATTTAGATCAAGCCTACGTGCTGAGTTTTGCCCCATCTTTCATGATGTGTGCATTTCCCTCAGACAGGTATTGCAATTGCTCCCCTACCCAGGTGTACCCCTCGTGAGTCCAGGTACACACTTACCTGCCACATAGACTCGGAACTCTGCTTCATGCTGAGCAGTAGGACTTTGAAAGAGACACCGGTACATCCCCTCATCAGAGAGCTCCATCTGACGAAGCCTCAAGGCCACACTCCCAATGGAAATGTTCTCATGAAGAAATTCTGTCCTCCCTTTATATTCTTTGGCCTGAAGTTTCAGATAATCCTGCCCATTTTTATAGTGATGTAACAAATGTAAGGACTTGCTATGAATCCACACCACTTCCATATCTTTGGCATCCATCTGGGGAGAAAGGTGGCATGATAATGTAGCCTCTCCACCCAGCATGGCAATGACTGTTTCTTGTGGTCCTATCACAGTGAATTGCCCTGGAAAATATAGACAGAGTTGGGATGGAATGCAAGGTTAGTTCAAGAACGGGCGCAAAATGGAAGGTCATTTATAATATCACCATATAGTAAGTCATGAATTTTTAGACCTGGAAAAATACATTTAGATGGTCCAGTTCCTCATTTGAGGTACAGAATCTTACCATTTGAAGGAAAAATGAAAATTTTTTTATCAATGGGATTCAAATGTCCTATTTTATATAGTAATCTACATTATTTCAGAATAGAAACTTACAATACACTGGTTGGGCAGCCTTAGTAATAAGCCATGTTCAGCCTCACTTTTCTCAGTGAAGGAAACCATGGAACAGGAAAGATGGAATAATAAACAATGGCCTCTCTGTCTGCAGTCTAGTAGACACAAATTATGAACATGCATACAATTAAATGTAGAATGACTAACACATTTCTCCTGTATTCTAGTTTCTCCTTAGATTTTATTTATCCCTTAATATAGCCAAAGAAGTCACCTGAAAATTGAAAATAAGCTCATAATGAAATTATGTAAGATAATTGTTTTAACCCCAAACTAATTGCCATAAGTTGCAAATGGATGCTTGAATTAAAAACATAAAGGTTAACCAAAAATAGAAGAAAACTGACATAGAAATACAGCTAGGAAGCAAATTCTTAACCAAACAGGGGATAGGACAGTTCACAGAACATAAAATTGATATGGAATGGAAGTGCAGCCAGGATGACCTGCGTTCAAATACTGACTCAGATACTTCCCAACTGTATG
Organism: Macrotis lagotis; assembly: GCF_037893015.1. NCBI lineage: Eukaryota > Metazoa > Chordata > Mammalia > Peramelemorphia > Peramelidae > Macrotis > Macrotis lagotis. The sequence goes on along the minus strand of NC_133660.1, from coordinate 291,281,585 downwards.
ATCCTACATCAGATACCTAACCTGTCTTCCTCAGTTTCTTCATCTATAAATGAGGATAATAAGAGAATCTTCCTTCCTGGGTTAAATCAGGTATCTGTAAATTTCTTTACAAACCATAAAATCACTTGTGTCCATTGTTCAAGAAATCATTTGGATGACCCAAGGAGCAACTTGGTGGAACAAAAGATAGAGCACTGGATCTGGAGACATGAAAACCTAAGTTCAAATTCAGGCTGAAAAACTTATCATAGCTTATGACCCTGGTCAAATCACCCTATTTTCCTCATTCATTAAAATGCAAAATGAGTTGGAGAAGAAAAATGGCCAGCCAATCCAATACTATTGACAAGCTATCCTGTCCTCAGGACCTCACACTCTGAAGGAAGGCTCACATTTCTGCAATAGGCCTCATAACCCAAATGACTTCAGGATTCTTGGAGACCCTAAAGATGACAAGGATCAAGCTTTTGTAAAATTATTTTCCTTATTAGATGATTCAACCTGCCTGGGGACACTGAATATCAAGCAACAACTTTGACAACTAAAAGAGACCAGGAAGAGGGCACCTTCCTCTTGCAGCCCCAAGGGTGTCTATTTATGGTTTTGCTTCCCCTTTAGATGAGCCCTCAGTGCTCATTTTGAGGTAAGTAGATATCTTGAGAGGTGAAGAGACTCATGGTTTGAAACTCGTAGCCTTTTCAGGGCAGCACTCTGAAATTCAACTTCAGACTGACCAATAATTGTGTGATTCAAGACAGGTCAAAAACAACTTTGAAGTCCCACCGCCAAGGGCAGTTTTATACAAGACAAAATTTATTGAGAGGATGGACACATTGACTTGATTAGAGTCTGAAATAGAATTCTGAATGGAAATGTGAAATGGAAATTATTCTTCCTTAACCACCCACATCCTCTTTCTCTTAGAAAACTTCTATCACCAAGGAAAGAAGGAACAAGAGATTTAGAACAGCAGCAAAAAACTGTACTGAGGTCCAGAGACATAGAAAATTTCTCTGGAGGGACCAACAAAGTGTCTATGAGCTCAGCAATGTCTCCCACCTACCTGAGACTGGTGAGAGCAGCAGGACCAAGAGGACAAATCTAGAAGAAATAGACATTTCATCTCAACTTGGTTCCTTCAGAGTGGTAGATTTTCAGCTTTGGAATCTGAGTTTTGCTACTAACTGGAACTGTGATCATAAGTCAGTCGTTTTATTTCTTTGACTTAGGTTCTTCATCCTAATGAAAAGGAAAATGAAGTAGACAACTTCTGAGTCCTTTCAATCCCAGCTTGAAGTTAATGACTCTTAGTTCTCCCTAGCAAAGCAATTTCTTCAGTGACCTGATTCCTTGGTGAACCCAGGAGACTGCCCAGGCTGTCTGGAGCTAGCTACCAAACTCCACTGGAAAAGGAAAGCAGCGGTCTTGTGGACTTTGTCATCCATAGTAGTATAATCATTCGACTTAGCATAAAGGTTCAACCCAAGTTATTAATGCTCAAGAGACAATTCATGCTGTGTTGTAACTACTTAGCCAACTTAAGGGATCAATTAATAAATTTTTAGTGGCGCCCACAAGTCACCCATTCCAACCCTCAGTTATAAAATATTGCTTGATATTGTCAAGAAAGCAATGTCTACACTTGAGAGCTTTGTAGAAAAAAAAATCCATTGTTATCACACCATAATCTTTGTAATTAAATACTGTTGCAGTTCTGTTCCTGATCTTCTGGATTTGGCTATTGTACCTCAGCTACCATCTCACCCTGGAACAGATTAGCCACCATACTTTAGCTGCCATCCCACCCTGGAATAGATTAATTTATGGGCTCCTCTAACCCAGGAACCTTCCTCTGACATGCCAGTCTCCCTTTCCCACAAGTAAGTTGCTCCCAAAACCTCTATTTTGGGTAAAGGTCGGTCTGAGTAACCTTCTATGACCTCTCAACTCTTCTTCTGTCTTTCCAGGTACTGACAACAAACCCCTAACTGACTTTCTCCCTCCCTTTTTGACTCCTTGGGTGGTTTATTTCTCCCCATTGGAATATAATCTCTTTGAAGACAGTGATGCTTTTGGGGGTTTATTTTTATTCCTATAGGGCTTAGTACAGTATGTGGAACATTGTTCTTGCTGTGGTTCAGTTATTTTAGTCATAGCCTACTCTACATGACCCCATTCAGGGTTTTCTTAGCAAAGAAAGGGAATGGTTTGTCAAAGGTTTGTCTTTTTTCCAGGTCATTTTACGAATGAGGAACAGAGAAACCACATTAAGTGACTTGTCCAAGGTCACACAACTAATAAGTATTTTTAAGTAAGTCTTGAATTCAGGTCCTTCTGACTCTACAACTGACACCCATCCACTGGGCCTCACCAAGAACAGAGGAAGCACTTAACAAATATTTGTGATCTTGCTTATCCAACAAAGTACCAGGTCTACTTTGGAAATGTCTCATATATCTTATTCTTACCTCCACTCAGATGATTTTTAGGAATTTCAGTATTTGACACACTTTCATGAGTAGTCAACAATTCATCTGACAAATACTCACCTTACAAGGCTTCAATCAAAAATGATTTTATTTATAAAAAAGACTATCAGATCCCATGGAAAGTAATGATTCTCACCTCCCCCTCATGTATCCACATGGTTTTAATGAGAACTCCAACTGAAGAAAGTCAGGGTTTGAATTGTCCTATCAGTGCCCAGTGAGGCACGTAGGTGTCACAATAGATAGAGTTCTAGGTCTTCCTTCAGCAAGACTTGATTTCACATCCATCCTCAGATACTTGGAGAAGTCACTTAACCTGTTTTCTCAGTCCTCAGGAATAGAGTGAGAACAATTATAGCACCCACCTTGCTGTGAGAATAGTAAGAGATAATATTGATAAAGAGATTAGCACAGAGCCTGGCTCTTAGTACTCTAGAAATGCTTAGACCCTCCCCTCCCCTCCCCTCCACAGTCTTATCTTAGTAGTTACTTGTCACCAGTCACTCTCACTTGCCATTATTTCAAATCACCAATCCCACCTCAGTACTTGACCCTTGGCCTCCCTTGCCTCCAGCATTTGATTTGTCTTTATATCTCTAGACTTGGTTTTCTCCTGTATTCCAGTTCTTCTCCTGAACCTTCAGAAAATGGTGTTGATTCTATTCTTTCAAGGACCCAGCTCTCTGACAAACAGCCGAAATAGTGGGGAAAACAGTTCTGTCAAAAGAAAAACAAAACAAAATTCACATTCCTTCTGATCATAGTATCATATATCTTTTTCTTTTTTAAAAATGTATATATCTTATTCTTTTTTAGAAATGTTATTTTTTTCTATAAAATAACTCATTTCCACTTCCAGATAGATACTTTTCCCAGCCCCCAAGACCCTACCAAACAGAATCTATTCTTTACCAAAGAAAAATGGTCATAAAAACTAACCAAAAAGTGAAAAATGTGTATCATTTCACATACATGGCCATGGCTCCAATAAAAGCTTCTTTGTCAAATGATCTCCACATCTTCCAAAGGCCCCAAGTCTCACATTCAAGAGAAACTACAAGGCTCTCATTTTTTATTTGCTCTTGCTCCTCTCACCTGGTCTCCCTCTCCAATTTAGAATTGAATTGGGATTTTTAGTTTATTTTTCTAGCTTTTTAAAATTTCCATAGCTAATTCATTGATTTGCTCTTTCTCTATTTCATTGATCTAAGCATACAGAAATACATCTTCCTCTGATCACTACTTTCATTGCATCCTATAGGTTTTGATATATTGTCTCATTATTGCTCTCTTTAATGAAATTTTTGTTGCTATGATTTGCTTTTTTTAACCCACTCATTTTTTAAGATTTGGTTGTTTAATCTCCATATTTTAATAACTATGTTTCTGTGGTATTTTATTAACTATAATTTATTGCATCACAAAGTTGCAACTTATACCCAAATTCTCTGACCTCAAATCTTATTATGAAATAATTTCACAGTAAATGATAGTTTATTTTTAACACAATTTGACACAAAAGCATACTGTTGAAATTCAAATGTTTAAGTTTCTTATTCATTCATTTTGTAAAAATGGATTATCATATCTTTTCTTAAAAATCTTCATGTGATCAGTGCAGCACTCAGGCACAATTTGGGGGTATCTGCAATCGAGAATACCATCTGTATCCAGAGAAAGAATTGTGGAGTTTAAACAAAGACTAAAGACTATTACCTTTAATTTTTTTAAAAGAACATTATCTTACTATGTAATTTTGCTATCTCATACTTTGTTTTTCTTCCTTAAGGATATGATTTCTCAAGGGCGGCTAGGTGGCGTAGTAGATAAAGCACTGACTCTGGAGTCAGGAGTACCTGGGTTGTTCAAATCTGGTCTCAGACACTTAATAATTACCTAGCTGTGTGGCCTTGGGCAAGCCACTTAACCCCATTTGCCTTGCAAAATCCTTAAAAAAAAAAAAAAAAAAGGATATGATTTCTCTCTCATCGCATCAATATATACCATGGAAACAATGTAAAGACTAACAAACTGCCTTCTGTGGAGGAGGGGAAGCAAGATGGGGGTGGGATTGTAAAATTCAAAGTAAATAAAATCTTTCTTTTATAAATAAAAAAATCTTTATATGAAACTCTTATTGGAAGAAAAGTACTGTAAAAATTCAGGAGTACCATAGTCAAGATTCCATCTGAAGACCAAATTTAAAATCCAGAGCTTCCTATATGCTCCTAAAGATGTTTATCCAATTGGATTGGATTGAATTGAATTAATGCAAATTTTTTTAAAAAAATATTAGTCATTGTAATAACAATTGGAAGGAAGTACCAGCTCTTTCAGCATCACCCATCTCCTAAACGTGGACCAGTAGTACCCCAAATATCTTCTCTCCTAATCATCCCTCTTTAGTTATGCGATCATAAATAGTTTTGGCCTTTACTTTTGGAAAAAACGAGGTCCATCAGAATGTAGATTTATTCTTTCTTTAACTGTAAGTCAAAGGAACCCTATGGATTCACTCTAGATAACAGGATTTTATAACTAGCTCGTAAACAAGAAACATAGAACTGTGAGAGATTGGGTTCATCTGACTTTCTTTCGTTTTCACAAGTCATGAAAGTTATAGGAAGCTGCATATTATGAGTCTCCCTTCAGAACCTCTCTGAGCCTGGTGTGTTAAAAATTTGACCCAGAGACTGAGAACCTTGGAGCTCCTATTGCCTTTCAGATTTTTCTACAAAAGAAAAACATGGAGAAGTGAAGGTTTGTTCATTTATTGTTTGAGACCTGTGCTGATACAAGACCTTAATCTCCCCATTCCTCAAGTTTCAAGACTGAGTTGGGCATTGACTGAATGTTAAAATGGAACATTCTCCATCATGTTAAAAATAAACTTTTCTGTGATGGAAACTAGATCATCAGAAACCCTGGACAGTATGTTTGCCTCTCATTTCTCTTTTTTTCTTCCTTATCCACATCCACTCCCTCTTATTCAGGAGGATGAATGAAGTATTCTAACAAGTTAGGATTTTTTATACACCCTGAGTTATACTAAATGAAAGGCTGATGTGAGAATGATGACAATATTCTAGACCCTGAACCTTTATAGACTGTGATCCTCCATTTTCTTGGTCAATAGATAATGCTATGATGTAAAGAGATGGCACTTCAATCCACACTTGTGGATTGAAGCAAGTAAAAATGATTGGCCTTAGTCCTCTTGGCCAGCAAAGGCCACTAAAAATATTGTGTCATAAAATACTATTAAAATTCTTATATAAAAATAAGAGCTCATATGGGAATTACAAAGTATCTTTGCTAATTCATTATTGGTGAAAGCATCAGGGATTACATTTTATTATGTGGTATAATTTTGTAGTATAATCATCTACCTTTGTATCCTTCCTACTAGAATATAAATTCTTTTTTGACGGAATTCTCTCTTATTTAAATTTTGGGTTTTCTCTATACAAAGGAACCTAGAATATCAATGACTCTGCACATAATATTCTCTTTAAAAATTGTATTAATACCTTTGGTTTTTATATTGTTTGAATATCTCTTGTTTTTAATTCCCAATATCTCTTTTCTTCTCCTTTCCAGAGCACTATCCCATAAAATGGTTTTTAATGGTTTAAAAAAACAGGTGAAAAATCAGGAAAACTTAGTGATAAATTGAAAGAGCCTGAAAATATTTTTCCTAATTTTTGACCACCCAGCTCTGGAAAGGTGAGGCAAGAATTTTTTTTTAAATCTCTCTTTTTTGGAAACATACTTGCTCTTTATAAGTTTGAAACATTCACCTCGAACTACTTTATGTTGGTTGTTTTTCCATGGACTTGGTTGTATTCTGTGAAATCTTGCTTTCACTTGCTTCATTCTTCATCAGTTTTTATAGGTCTTTCCATACTTCTCTGTACTCATCAAATTTGTCTTTTTCCCCCCAGCAGTCATATGCCAATTATATTCATGAGTCATCATTTGTTCAACCATTCGCCAGTTGATGGGTATCTGTAGTTTGTTCTTAATAATTATTTGGTATTTGTTGGTGAGGCTAGTTTTTCCTTTCTAGATTCTACTTTGATCAAAACAGAGGCTTCAACCATAGCTCACATCCACAGGGCGGAAGCATTTACTCAGTTGCATGGTTTGCCTTATAGAGGTTAAACTATGGGTATGGTCAAGTACTCCTTAGTTTTCCTTACATTCTGGAAAAAACCCAAAACCTTTTTAAATCCAGGAAATATAATAAATAAAGTAACTATCCTTGCAGATAGAGCACATTTTAAAGACAAACTCCCAAGTAGAATTTGGTATCCTTTTCAGAAATTATTGATTACTTTGCAACTTTCTCTAATCTAAGTTTGGTCATATATCAAACTTGATTAGAAAACTTCTTTCTTTTAGAAAGATTTATTTATTTTGAATTTTACAATTTTTCCCCTAATATTGCTTCCCTCCCCCACCCCCCACAGAAGGCAGTTTGTTAGTCTTTACATTGTTTCCATGGTATATATTGACTTAAATTAGATGTGATGAGAGAGAAATCATATCCTTAAGGAAGAAATATAAAGTATGCGATATAGCAGAACCTAATGAGATAACATTTTTTTTTTAAAATTAAAGGTAATAGTCTTTGGTTTATATTCAAACTCTGTAGTGCTTTCTCAGGATACAGATGGCATTCTCCATCACATATATCCCAAAATTGTGCCCAATTCAATGACTTTTTCAAAATTTCAATTATCTTTAAATTTCTTAGTTAAGAAAATGTTTTGGCAATGTGAACACTTCATAGGAAAAAATCCAAGGTGCCAATGTCATCCCTCTACAAATTAAGGAGACTGGATGGGTACATTAATTTGGGGGACTTCTAAACAACTTAGTTCCCAGAATTCTTTCATTGTATGTATATTACTTACCAAGCTCATCATTAAGCTTCCCTATAAAAGATGAGAGAGAGAGAGAGAGAGAGAGAGAGAAAGAGAGACAGAGAGAAACAGAGAGATCATGAGTATATCTATTTGTTTACAACATCAAGGATGTCTCCTTTGACACTTCTGTTCTCCCAAGTATTCAAGATTCTTGATATTAAGGAAAGACCACTGAATTAGAGTTATATTTCAGAAGACCAAGATTTGGGGCCTTGTTCTCATATGAATTCACCCTGTGATCTTGGGAAAACTATTTTCTAATTTTTCTTTCTGTAAAATGAGAGGGTCACATGACAAAAATCTAAGCTTGCTTATAACCTAATCTATGAATTTATCCCAGTTCTCACATGTATTATTTTTGTGACTTTTGGAAAATGACAGAATCGCTAAACTTTTATTTTCATAACAGTAAAATGAAACCATTGGACTGCATGGTCTCTAAGAGTACTTTCAACTTTAATTTATAATTCTAGAACAATACCAACTTCCACCAGTTGCTTCATTGCTTATTTCTTCCCATTCACTGATCTTATCTCCAAAATTTCCATTATCTTTTCAGTTTCTTAATTAATAAGCAATGTTTTGGCAAAATGAATGCTTCACATAAAAAAATCCAAGCTGCCAATGTCTGCCCTCTAAAAATTGAAGCGACTGGATGAATGTGATGATATGGAAAACGAATCAACTTAGTTCCCATCATTCTCCAGTGGTCTGTAATATCACAATATACAGACATTAGAATAATGAACAATAAAATATTATTCACCAACTTCAACATTAAACTTTCCTATTAAAAGGAGTGGGGGCAAGAGAGAGACAGAGAGGGGGAGAGAGAGAGAGAGAGGTGGGGGAGGGACAAGAACAAGAACTGGGAGAGGGGGAGGAGGAAGGGAGAGGGAATGGGAGAGAAGGGCAGAGGAATAGAGAATATAAGTATTAATATTTAGACTATTTATTTACAATTTTGAGAATGTCTCATCTGACAATTTTGTTCTCCTAAGTATTCAGGCTTGTTGATGTTGAGAAATGACTACTGTACTAGGGATCAAGACTTGAGATTCTCAAACTAATTCACCCTATGACCATCTAAAGGCTATTTTCCCAGGTTTCCATTTATAAAATGAGAGCATTGAACAATATAATCTCTAAAACTCCTCATAATCTAACAATTTATGAATTTATCTTAATCCTCATGCTCATTATCATTGTGACATTTTGAAAGTGGCAGCACCTCTGAGTCTTTATTTTTTCATCTGTAGCATGAAACCATTATTCTTCATGATCTCTAAGGACACTTTCAACCTTAAATCTTTAATTCTAAGCTAACACCAACTTCTCCTAGGTACTTCATTTCTTTTGTTTTTCTGTTCATTGACTTTTTTCAAAATTTCCATTTTTTAAAATGTCTTAATTAAGAAACAATATTTTGGCAAAATGAATGCTTCACATGAAACATCCAAGATACCCAAACCTCCCCTCTTTGAATCTGGGAGACTTAATGAGTTCATAGATTTGGGGGACTCTTTCCCCAACATTCTTCAGTGATTGATAATACATATATCAAGATAATGAACAAAAACTATTACTTGCCTTGTTCATTGCTAAGCATGTCTAAAAAATAGAAAGATAGAAAGAGATGAGTGAGAGAAGGGAGAGATCAAACTTCTATTTAGATTATTCATTTAGAATACTCAGGATTCTTCCCTAGTATTCAGGCTGTTGGTGTTGGGAAATGTCTACAGATCTAGGGGTCAAAAGACCTAGATTTTGGGCCCTGTTATTAATGTACTAATATCTTTTTTTTTCAAATTAAATAGATCTGATGGATTCATTGATTTGGGGATTCTTAATCTACTTAATTCCTATGTAAAATGGATAAAATTACATGGGATAAAACACTAAATTGTCTATTAAATGATCCTTAAAGATGCCATCCATAATTTGACTGTATTATTTAACTCTGTGGTTTGCATTTTTCAGATGACTTATTTCCAAATGTCTCTTCCTGGATGATAATATAATCCTTTAAGCATTGTGGTTTTTCATTTTTTGGAAATGGAAGCTAAAAAAAAAAAACCAAAAGTAAAAATCTCACAGGGTGGATTGTTCCAGCATGAAGTAGAACAAAGAGCAGTTGCTCTAGAGAATGATCTAATTAAGCACTCCCTCTAAGATTGAAGGTGAGCTCCCCAAGGCAATTTATAGTCTTGAAGACTGGCTGAGAGCAATGAGATACCAACTACCTTCTTTAGGTCCACACAACAAACGTGGGGCCAAGGTTGTTCTCAAATTTAGATCTTTACAACTTTGAGATTAACTCCCTATTTACTATCCCATGATTTTTCCTCTAATATTTCTACAAAGACAATAAATAATATTATACGCAGACATATATACTCCCACATAACGAATATAAAAATAAACACATACATACATACATAGATATACATGTCTTTACATATGCACATATAAATACATATAAATGAAAAATATGTACAACATAGAAAGTAATTATGGGGGAGGGTACTAACAGCCATCAAAATGTAATGAGTTAACTTTGAACTCCCTATCTCAGATTTGGAGCAGCTACAGCAGGATTATAAGGATATCCTTGAGAGATGTCTTTTTTGTGTTTCCCACTATTAAGTGTCACTCACTAGTCCCCTAGTTCTATTTTAAAAATTTATAAAGGGATATTTGCTTCCAAGATAGAGTAAGCACAGAATTACAAACATTTCCTTCTAACCTATTAGGGATACACCTTCACCCATTCCTTTTGTTCTCTGGAGAACATTTGTGGCAGTTTCCACATAGCCTTGATTCCACCAACTTTTTGTTCAAAAAGCAATATTGATTTCTGATGAGTTCTCATCTAGCTCTTATTGAGCTAAGTTCCCAAGTTCCTGGCTCCTTCCTAGCCCTAGGGCCTTGATGTAATGCTAGAAGCAAAACTGACGATGGACATCACCTCCCTGACTCTCAAATTTTGAGAGGCTCACTGTCCTGACTTTTCTCAGTAAAATGAGGGAAACTAAAGCTAGGTAGTTACGGAACTAGAGGTTAGAACTCCTAACTGTTAAATGCTATCAGGAATATTTTCTGATTTTCTGGCCAGTTTTCTGGTAAAGGGGCTTCCTGGGCTCCTGCAAATAGACATCCTTTTCTGACCTGAATGTTAGCACATCCAGGAAGGCAGAATACAGGGGCAGGAATGGATTTTATATGACTTAGAAGAGGAAGATTCTTTTTTTATTCATATAGAATCTATCTGTCACTGATTCTCTTTGAGAACATGGATTATCTGTTGCTTTTTTCCCCAGGGGCTGATTGTAATCTGTTTAATTAAAATTATTGTCCATTTGTGGAAGACCAGACCTTCAGATATGAAGCATGTCCATGTAAGGAGCAATGGAATGTTTGTTGAGTTAAACTGAAATGAGAATAGAGGAACAAGGAGAGAAAAGAATTAGGATCTCATTTTCAATTAGATACCAAGGCATTGTTGGGTTGGGATCCCTGGATATAACAACCTTTCTTTACAAATGTCTATTTGCTTGAATGATATGAATGCCCTTGTAGGAAGAAGACCATCATCAGAACAGGTTCCTAGTATGTTCCATCTCTTGTGGATTCTTAATCTTTCTTTGTTCTAGATTCCTTTGATAGACTGGTAAAGGTAAATTACCTTTCAGAATCATGTCTTTAAAAATATAAAATAAGATACAAAAAATTACAGAGGAAATCAATTTCATTGAAATTCAGTTATCAAAATATAAATTTTAAAAATTAGCTACAAATTAAGAATCTCTACCTCAGGACCTAAGATGAAATATACCAGTCAAATAAGAATTCTTCCAGAGTTAAGATTGTTGAAATTAGGATTAGAGGATGATATCTGCAAGGTACCCTAAACAGGGTAGCTTCTAAATTTTTGAGGGAAGCTGACAATCAAAGGAGTGAAGTTGGGAGTTTAGCCAGTAGGCTAATACTATAACAAAGGACTGAGACAATGAAGGCCTGCAGCAAAACTTTGGGAGCTGGCAACTGATTGGATATGGAGATGAGTGTGAGAGAATGGAACCTTAATTGTGGGATGGGGAAGGCCAGGGTAGTGATAACCTTGATAGTAATGAAGAACTGTTGTAGTCAATATATCAGAGTGGTAAGAAGAATTAAACTCAGCTCTTCCAGAGCAGGCTCTATCTGTGAAAATTGCTTCCCAGCTTTCTGCATTAATTCTGCTTTTTTATTTGTTTGTTTTTGTTTTTTTGAAGCAATAAGGTCAAGCGACTTTTCCAAGGTCACACAACCAGGTAATTATTAAGTGTCTAAGTTGAATTTGAACTCAGGTCCTCCTGACTCCAGGGCTGGTGCTTTGGATACACTGCACCACCTAGCGGCCCTATTCTGCATTACTTCTAATCTTGGTTATATAGGTTTTATTGTGCAAAACCTTTTTTATTTTAATGTAATCAAAGTTATTCATTTTTACATTTTATAATGTTCTCTATCTCTTGTTTGGTAATAAATCCTTCCCCTTTCCATAGATCTGACACATTGGTATAAAGTGCAAAATATGAATCTGTGCCTAGTCTTTACTATACTATTTTCCAGTTTTCCCAGTAATTCTTATTCCAGAATTTAGGTCTTTGGGTTTATCGAGCAGTAGATTACTATAGTCATTACTATTGTTCTATTGTTTCTTTTATGCCTAACTTTTGGGCTTATCAAATCATAGATAACTAGAGTCACACTATTGTTTCTTTTGTACCTAATCTATTTTACTGATCCAACATGCAATTTCTTATCCAGTACCAGATAGTTTTGCTGAAAGCTGTTTTATATTGCAGTTTTAGATCTGGTATTGCTAGGTCACCTTCCTTTGCATGTTTTCCCCATTAATTCCCCTGACATTCTTGACCTTTTATACTTCCAAATGAATTTTGTTGCTATTATTTCGAACTCTGTACAATAATTTTTTGGTAGTCTGGTAAATTAATAAGTAAATTTATTTAGGTATAATTGTCATTTTTATTATATTAGCTCGGTCTACACACGAGTAATTGACATTTTTTCCAATGTTTAAATATGACTTTATTTATTGAAAGTGTTTTATAATTGTGCTTATATAGTTTCTGGGTTTGTCTTGACAGGTAGAATGCCAGGTATTTATATTGTCTATAGTTACTTTCAATGGAATTTGTCTTGATCTCTTATTGGACTTTGCTGAAAACATATAGAAATACTGATGATTTATGTGTATTTCTTTTATATCCTGAAATTTTGTTAAAGGTAGATTTTTAGCTGATTTTCTAGAATTCTCTAAGTATATCATCAAAACATCTGCAAAGAGTAAGGGTTTAGTTTTCTCATTGCCCATTCTAATTCCTTCAATTTCTGTTTCTTTTCTTATTGTTAAAGTTGATATTTCTTTTTTTAAGAAAGATTTTATCCTCTCCCCACCCCCAAAAGTTAATATTTCTAATACAATATTGAATAACAGTGGTGATGATAAGCAGTTTTCTTTCACCCCAATCTTGTTGAGATTGCTTCTAATCTTTCCCCATTACATATAATGTGTGCTGATGGTTTTAGATAGATATTTCCTACCATTTTTTTATTTTTTTTTTAGGTTTTTGCAAGGCAAATGGGGTTAAGTGGCTTGCCCAAGGCCACACAGCTAAGTAATTATTAAGTGTCTGAGACCAGATTTGAACCCAGGTACTCCTGACTCCAGGGCTGGTGCTTTATCCACTATGCCACCTAGCCGCCCCTTTCCTACCATTTTAAAGGAAATTCCATTTATACCTATGCTTGCTAATGTTTTAAACAGAGGTGGTAATGTATTCGGTCAGTAGCTTTTTCAGCATCTATTAAGAATATTGTATAATTTCTGTAAGTTTTAATATTGATATAGTCAATTATGCTGATTTTTTCTAAGATTGAACTATCCCTTATCATGGTGTATTTTTCATATTATGGATGGATGCAATGGCTAGAGTACTGGCCCTGGAATCAGAAGATCTGAGTTCAAATCTGGCCTCAGACACACGTAATACTTACTGTGTGATTTGGGCAAGTCACTTAAGCCCAATGCCTAAATAAAAAAAATTAATAAAATAAAAAATGCATTATCCAAATGATAACTTGCTATTATCTCTTTGCCAATAATTTAAAGTTTTTACATCAATATTCTTTAGAAAAAATGTTCTCTAATTCTCTTTTTCTGTTTTTCCTCATTCTTATTTAGGTTTCAGTACTATATTGTTGTCATTGATAGAACTCTTTTTTGTCTGTTTTTTCAAATAGTTCATATAGGATTGGAATTAATTGATCTTTAAATGTTTGGCACAATTCACTTATGAATCCATCAGACCCTGGATATTTTTCTTACGGGAATTCATTGATGACTTGTTCAGTTTCTTTTTCTGAAATAGAGTTAAGTATTTTATTACCTCTTCTGGGCAGCATATTTTTGTCAGATTTATTGGCATAAGAACAAAAATAAGGGACAATTTTTAATATATTCTCTCAGGTACTATTTAAATGGCATTAGCAGAAAATGAAAGACATTAAACCAAATAACTGTAAGAAAATATCAAGGTGAAAAAGCTTTCCACGATAAAAGTCCTAAAACTGATGCCCCAAAGAAATTGTCCAATCCTTGGAAAATTATTATTGAAGGTAGAAAAATGGAGATTGTTTGAATACTTTTGTATTTTAGTCTAAAATATGAACAAAGATAGAATGAGGATGGAATATAAGAATTCATGGAAATTGCATAAAGTTATATTTACTTTAGTTAGTTTCTTTAAAAATATATTTATTTTACATTTTATTTTTCCCTGGTGAAAACAATTTATTTTAAAATTAAAATAATTTTTTCAATCCTACATGGGCAAGATTTATTTTCATCTATCTGCACAAATATATTTTTTTAAAAGATTTTATTTATTTTGAATTTTACAAGTTTTCCCCTATTCTTGATTCCCTCCCCCCCAGCCCCCACAGAAGGCATTCTGTTAGTCTTTACATTCCTTCCATGGTATACATTGATCTCAGTTGAATGTGATGACAGGGAAATCATATCCTTAAGGAAGAAAAATAAAGTAGAACAGCAAAATTACATAATAAGATAATATTTTTTTTCTAAATTGAAGGTGATAGTCTTTGTCTTTGATCAAACTGCACAGTTCTTTTTCTGGATACAGATGGTATTCTCCATTACAGAGAGCCCCGAATTGTCCCTGATTGTTGCACTGATGGAATGAGTGAGTCCATCAATATTGACCATAACCTGCATGTTGCTGTTAAGGTGTACAGTATTCTTCTAGTTCTGCTCATCTTGCTCATCATCAGTTCATGCAAATCCTTCCAGGCTTCCCTGAATTCCCATCCCTCCTGGTTTCTAATGGAACAATAGTGCTCCATAACATATGTGTGTGTGCGTTTGTGTGTGTGTGTGTGTGTGTATGAATAATATATATATATGTTTGTGTGTGTATAATATATAATATATATCACAATTTGTTCAGCCATTCTCCAATTGAAGGACATTTACTTGATTTCCAATTCTTTTCCAATACAAGCAGTGTTCCTATGAATATTTTTGTACAAGTGATGTTTTCACCCTTTTTCATAATCTTTTCAGGATATAGACCCAGTAGTGGTATTGCTTATTATTTCTAGCAGTTTTTTTAGATGATTTTTTGGAATTCTCTAAGTATACCATCATGTCATCTGCAAAGAATGAGAGTTTTGTTTCTTCCTTTCCAATTCTAATTCCTTCAATTCTTCTCTTATTGCTGAAGCTAACATTTCTAACACAATATTGAATAGTAGTGGTGGTGATAATGGGCATCCTTGTTGCACAAATATATTTTTAGGAAAATTAAATTTTAAAATTAAAATTCTGAATTCTCTCTCTCCATCCTTTTCTCTCAATCCTTAATGTAGGATGTCATTGATGCATGTACAATCCCATAAGGCATTTTTGATATTAATCATTTTGAAAATTAAAAAAACAGACCAAAAAATCTAAAAAAAAAGTCACAGTAAAAAAAAGTATGCTTCAATCATTGTTCAAACTTCATCAGTTCTTTCTCCATATATGGATATAACTTTTCACCATAAATCCTTTAGAATTATGTATTTATTCATTGCATGGTTAATGATTGTTTTTTTCACAGTTGGTAATTGCAGAATATCACTGTTATATGGACATTGTTCTCGTTTGCTTGTTTCACTCTGCATTATTTCATGTAAATCTTTACAGATTTTTATGAATGAATTCTATTGTCATTTCTTCAGGCACAATAGTATTCCATCACAACCATATACCACAAATTGTTCAATCATTTCTCAATTGATGGACATCTCCTCAATTTCCAATTATTTGGAATAGCTATGAATATTTTTGTTAAATATAAGTCATTTTCTTGTTTTTTTTAATATCTCTTTGAAATGCAGGTCTATTAGTGGTATTGCAGTGACAAAGGGAGCATGATGTCACAACCATCTGGACATAGTTCCAAATTTTTCTCCAGAATAGTCAGATCAGTTCAAAAGTCCACTGAAAACACATCATTTTCTCAATTTTCCTTCATCCTCTGCAACATTTGCTATTTTCTTATTTTGTCAAACTGTCAAAGATTTGAGAGGAGAATTTTCTCTTACAGAAAAAGAACCAGAGTAGCTGATTGGCAGTAGGGGCTCATTGAAGGTATCATGGAAAGTATAGATGTGGGTCTGATCGGTTACATTGTAGAAGGAGATCTGGCCAGCTTCAAAGTCCAGGACGATACCCATAATTTTAGGAGTCACTTTCAATTGGACAGAGGTACTGGGATTGGAGAGAGCCTGGTAATTGTTCTTATTCCTCAGACAAAAAACCCAGAACCCAGCCTCTGGTGAGATCTGCAGTTCTTTCCAACCAAATAATCTCTTACCGAATCCTAGAGCCCAGTTTTCCTTTCCTTCCACATTCTTCTCCAGTAATGAATTCCTGAAGAGAAATTTCCATTGCCCATAAAACAGAACAGGTTGCAATTTTTTTCTTTATTCTTGGGCTTCCTTACATCAGAGGCCAAGAAAATTTTATCATTCTTTTGCACAAAGAAGTAATGATTTAGGCCTTCATCCCAAGTTATTCTCACTGCAGAGAAACGCACAGTTTCAGTATGGTAGTTGAAACAAGAGCTACATCTATTTTCTTTAAGATCAGGGACACCTTAAGTTAATAGCCTAAGAGATGGTCTATGTTCTCATCCTTCATTTCAGACATTGGCTATGTGACTATGGCAAAGTCATATAAACTTTATCTCCCTGCTTCTTTACATATAAAATAGGAATAATATCATGTCCCCCCAGTTTATTGTGAGGATTAAGTGAGTTAATAATTGCAAACAATGAGGAGCTCTAAAAATTAATTTCCCAGGAATTCATTCTATAATTTGAGAAGGCACAACATAACAAATAGAATGATGAAAAATAGTACTTAAGAATTTGTAAAAATTCTTTTTATTTGTTTTACTTTTACTTAATGGAATAAAATAATATTTCCATAATGGTATAAGAAAAGATAAAAAGATCATTTCACACCGAAGTCCATATCTGTTTTGTACAACTTGCTATTGATTTTAGATCTATTATAAAGTTATTGTGTAAATTTATTTTCCTTTCATTTATTTACTTCCTCCCATTAAAGACATGACTAGCACTAAACAAAAACACATATACATATATATATGTAAAAATCATTCTATACTTCTATTTATCAGTTCTTTCTCTAAATACAGAGAGCATTTTCCTTCATAAGTTCATTGTAGCTAATTTGGGTTTTTGTAATTATCAAAGTGACATATTAATTCAAAGTTGTTCTAAAAATAATATTACTATTACTATATAAAGAATGATTCTGTAGGTTCTGTAGTAATTGATTCTGTAGATTTCATTTTTCATTCTTTCTTGCAAGTCAATATATTGTACAATATTATTATTACTGTGTATAATATTCATCCAGTTATTCATTTCACTTTGCTACACTTCATGTACTTGTTTTTTAGATTTTTTTTTAGTGTCCTCATCATTTCTCACAATTTGTTCAACCATTTCCCAAGTGATGAACAACCCTGCAATTTCCAGTTCTTTGCCACCACAAAGAGGACTGCTAAGCATATTTTAGAACATATAGATTCTTTTCATTTTTTTTCTAATCAACTTTGGAAATAGGTTTTCTACTGGTATAATTGGGTCAGAGGCTGTATGCAGTTTAATAATTTCTTGGGCATAATTTCAGATTACTCTCCATAATGACTGGATCAGTTCACAAGTGCACCAACAGTGAATTAGTAACTCCGTTATTACACTTCCATCCAATATTTATTGCTTTTCCCTTCAATCACTTTAGCTAGTCTGATAAGTGTGAAAAGATATTACAATGTTGTTTTAGTTTATATTTTTCTAATTAGTGAAAAAATTTAGAACATTTTATAGGATTATAAATTGTTTTGATTTCTTCATTGTAAAATTGTCTATAGACAGAATTCTGTCTATAATGGAATTCTGTCTATAATAGAAAATTATCTATTAGAAATTATCTTTGATAATTTATCAATTGGCAAATGACATATTCTTATAGATTTGACAAAGGTATTAAAATATTTGAGATATTTTGTCTTTATCTGAGAAACTGTCTGTAAAATTTCTCCCCAAATTTCTTCTTTCCTTCCTATCTTGGCTACAATGATTTTGTTCCTACAAAATCTTTTTAACTTAATGTAATCAAATTTTCCATTTTCTACCTTACATCATTTTATTCTTCTTTATTTACAAATTTTTTGCCTTTCCCTAAGTCTGTTAAGTAACAAGCTGCTTATTCTTCTAATTTTCTTATAACTCTCTATATATCTAGATCATCTATCCATTTTGACCTCATCTTCATAAATGGTATAAAATAATGGCCTATGCTCAATGTCAGACAGAGTACTTTCCAGTTTTACAAAAAAATTTTACCCAAAAAATGATTCTTATTCAAAAAACTTAAGTTTTATATTTGACAAATACAAGGTTATTATATTTATTTGCTGCTGTAAAGTATATGTCTAGTCTGCTCCATTGATCTACCATTTTATTTCTTAGCCATTAACAGATAGTTTTGATAATTATTGCCTTTATATATAATTTTAGATCTGGTATTGCTAAACCTCTTTCATTTTTTCATTACATCCTTTTATTCTTCCAAATGAATTTTTAATTACTTTTTCTAATTCAATATAATATATTTAATTATTCAACTGGTATGGTTTTAAATAAATAAGTTAAATTAAGCAAAATTGTGATTTTTTATTAGATAAGTTATGCCTAGTTCTGGATAATTAATGTCTATTCTATTATTTAAATAAACTTTAATATATATATATTTTATATTTGGTTCATGTTGTTTCTGGGTTTATTTTGGCAGGTATATTTTTCACAATTATTTTAAATGGGAGATCTCTTACTATCTCTCCTTACAGAGTTTTATTTATATTATATATAGGAGTACAGATGATTTATGAGGATTTACTTTATAGCCTACTACTTTATAAAATTTTTATTTCATATACCTTTTTAATTGAATCTTTGAGATTTTACAAGAATGTCAATCATCTGCAAAAAAGACATACTTTTAGTGCTTCCGTATTCTGAACTTTCATATTTCTTTTTCTTCTTTTATTGCTTTTTCTAAGATTTTAATACAATATTAAATAATGTTTGTGACAGTAGACCTCTTATTGAGAAGGCTACTAGCTTATCCATATTATAAATAATACTTGTAAATGATCAAAGGATATAAACAAGCAGTTTCAAATAAATTAAAACTATAACCATATAATTATATGCTCACATAATTATTATTTATTTAATTAAAACAACTCAAGTACTAATTCACATCTATCCAATTCACTAAAATGACAAAAAAAAAAAAAGAAAATGATCAATGTTGGAAAGTATGTGACAAAACTGGCACAACAATGTCTAGTAAGTGGAATTGTGAACTGATTCAATCATTCTGGAGAACAAATTGGCACTGTACTCAAATGGCTATATAATTCTGCCATTTTTTATCCAGAAATACCAATGCTGATTCTGTATCCCAAAGAAATCTTTAAAAAGGGAAAAATACCCACATATACAAAAATATTTATAGCAGTTCTTTTTGTAGTGGAAAAGAATTGGAAATTGAGAGGATGCTCATCAATTGCAGAATTGTTAGATATTAATAGCTTCCTTTGTTAAACAATTTCTGCCCTCCTGGTATAAATTCAACTCGATCATCATATATATAATTATTGTAATACCTTATTATATTCTTTAATTTAGCATTTTATTTAGGATTTTTGCATCTATATTCATTAATGAAATTAATTCATAGTTTTCTTTCTCTGTTTTTACTCTTCTTTGTTTTGGTATCAGTATCACATTTATTACATAAAATGGGTTTCAAAGGATCCCTTTATTATCTGTTATTCTTACTGATATGTTTAATATAGAAATTTAATGATCTTTAAATATTTGATAGAATTCACTTGGACATCTGTTCCTGATGCTTTTTACTTTAGAAGTTCATTTATAATCATTCAACTTCTTTGTTTCCTAAAATAGTTCTGTTTAGATATTTTATTTCCTCTTCTGCTAATCTAGTAAATTTATAATTTTATAAATATCCTTTCAATTCACTTACATTGTTAAAATTATTGCCATGCATTTGGCAATCTGGGCAAAATAACTTTATAATTAATTTTTATCTTCAATAGTGGCATTTCCATCCTTGTCATTTTTAATGCTAGAGAGTTGGTTTTGATCTCTTTTGCTAAATTGACTAATTTTAATCTATTTTATATTTTTATTAAATCAACTACTGTTTTATTTATTAATCCAAAGATTTTACATTCAGCTTTATTAATCTTAACATTAATTTTAGTATTTCTAAAAATGTATATAAATTTTTTCTCTGATAACTACTTTTCCTGTGTCCCATTGGTTTTGATTTGTTTCCTCATTATTGGCATTCTCTATACTGAAATTATTCATTGATTGTAGGATTTGTTCTTTAACCCACACATTCTTTAAGATTAGGTTGTTTAATCTCCAATTAGTTTTTTATATAGTTTGTGTATTCTATTATAATTAAAAATAAATATTGCAAACTTAGCAGAATTCATTTAATATTTCTTACTTTCTGCTGTAAACTATAAAATTTGTATTTCTTAATGCATAGTGAATCATTGTTACTGATACTGTTACTACCACTACCATCAATATCATCACCAGAATTATTATTCTTTCTTGTTGATTCCCTAGGACATACTTCCCCACAGTCCTAAACTTTATCCACCTTCAAGTCACCAAAACCTCTCCCAAATATATATGTACATAGTATTCCCTATAAGCCCACATACTATACACTGAATTTAAGATCAATGTGGCCTTTGAGCTGTGTGCTTGATGCCTGTTCTAAACCAAATGTTTCCATTCTCTATCACCTTTTCCTAAATCCTCTGCAATCTGTTTTCTCATCTCTCTTCTCAAATTATACCCTTAGAAACTAGCATTAGATTATAGATTCCTTAAGCATAAAGACTATATCATGCCCCTATTCATTACTTCAGGTTCCAATACTGAGTCTTTTCACTAGTCATCTCCTATGCTTGGAATACTCTCTTTATCTTTGCTACTTCCTAATTTCTTTTTCTTCTCTCAGTGGTCAGCTAAAATCCTACATTCTGCAAGATGCCTTTCTAAGATCTCCTTGATTTTAATGTCTTCCCTCTAAAACTATCCCCAATTAATTCTATCTAGATTTTGTGTGTGCATAGGTGTTTGCAAGCTGTCTCTTCCATTAGACTCGAGCTCCTTGAGGTTAGGGTCTGTCTTTTGCTTCAATTTGATATCCCCATTACTTAACAGTGCCAGGAACATAATTAGTACTTAATAAATATCTTCTATCCTTCCTTCTTACCTTCCAGTTATGGGCTTACAAGGCCATGGACAGTGAGACCATCACCTCTCTAATCCTGAACTCTGTGCCTTTCTCAGTGAAATCTAAGCAGGTGGTAGTTTTCTTCATTGATATCCCACATGTCAACTCATGTATGCTTACAATCTACCACAATCCCCAGAGTGAATTCAGAGATATATTCTATAACCTGCAGACTATTAAGAAAAGTTTCAGCAGGAATTACCTCTGTGTCTCGTGACAAATTCAGTTAAACCTGAAATGAAAGACAGAAAAGATTGGATTACAGTAACTATGCATGGTGTGTCCCATGGCACTCCCCAAAATTCCCAAGTCTAATAAGAGTTAATATTGAAGATCATCAAAGTCAGGACCCGCTTCCCTTAAAATAAGGGCAACCTGACCTGTTCAAATACACAGTATATAAATAATATAGTCCAGAATATATAATATATATAATAAATAATATATAATATAGTCCATAATTTCTTTATTTACCAGGTAATATGAAAAAATTGAAAAAGTGTCAATTATAATTTTGATGGATCACAATAATTTCTTTATCCAAGTTCTGGTTTCTTTTTGCATAAAAACACTACTGGTTGTCCCAGACACTTGAATCTGGATCACAATCTGAAGGTACAACAGGGAAAATGTTCCTAGTATTCTAAATTCACATTAGAAAAATCTGGAAAGGAAACTTTACTTCCCAGTTTGAGGCCAAGATTCCAGTGTCAGGCCAATTTTAGAAGGAAACAAGGTCATTTATAACTTGTAGGTCTAACCTTTTAATGATTTTTTTTATTGTTAACAAATCAAAAATATTTTAAAATGAGACTATATTTTAAAAATATTCTAGATTTAGGTACTAGAAGAATAAACTTATATTTTGCTAATTATAGGTTTCTTGGTTCTTATAGTTAGCTGTCCTCTCCCTACCCCAACTTCCCCTCTTGGGGAGGAGAAAAAAAGAGACAAAGGCAGAGGGAAACCAAATAACAAGGGGAAGTCTTTAAAAAGAAAAAGATGACTTCTATCCTTGAGACAATATCAATGAGCAGGATAGATGCAATCTATGAGACTGGCAATCCTTTGTACTCTCCTAGAAGTAGTATCAGTAAAAAGCACCCAGAATGCTATCATTTCGATTGTTAATAAACCTAAACATTACACAATACAAGGAAATAGGAGAGAAAGAAAAGGGAAAGAGGAGAAGTTAATATAAAGATTAGGAATGCTGAAAGAAATCCAAACACAAACTTTTCACATGTGAAAACAGGTAGATTGGATCAGACCATGCATTAAGGGAAATGTGATTGATTTATTTCCCACAGTTCTCCAGTGACATGTAATATCACCATATACTTATATTTAGATAATGAATAAATAAAACTTACTCACCAAGTTGATCTTTAAAATTATCTATAAAAGAAAATGAAATCCAGGGGAAAAAACAGAGAAGAAAAATATAGGGCAAGAGAAAAGAAGAAATAGGAACTCAAAGAAGAAGGAGGAGGAAGAGGAGGAAGAGGGAGGAGTGGGGTAGGAGGGGAAAGAGAAATGAGAGAGAGAGAGAGAGAGAGAGAGAGAGAGAGAGAGAGAGAGAGAGAGAGAGAGAGAGAATCAACATATCCATTTAGATTATCCATTTATAACATGTAAAAGGAAATGACAAAACATTACAATGTCTTTGCCAAGAAAATGCCAAATGAGGACACAAGCATCAGATGTGACTGAAAATGATTGAACGGCAAAATTATACCATGGAAGATGCAACACTTAATACTTTTCTTCCAGGCAATCATGCTTGTTGATGTGAAGGATTAAGAAGTCCTAGATTTCGGATCTATTTCCTAAACTAATTCACTCTTTGGAAAGTCATTTTCTCAGTTTTCCATCTATAAAATGAGAGACTTATACTGTATTCAAACTGCACTGCAGAGAGAGCAATTCCAGTGAGTTAGCCATATTGTTCAAATGCCAAAAGTATGTTTGCCTGAAAGGGAAATGCTTGTATGGAGATCAAAAGATGTGACACAAGGGCACTCTCAAATTCACACTGAAGGACTTTGGGATTTATTGTGAGTCTTAGAAGATAGAGGACCACCAGAATGGCATGTATTTGTCAAAGAAGGTGCTGTACTCAATAAACAAAAGAATTTCGGCTCCTCACATTTCAATCAGGAAATGTGAGGTGTACAAATTTAAGGACAACTCCATTCAAAATGTTCACATGGACAATATGTGCCTGGTCTATGGGAGACTCTTTTCAGCTTATATTTTATCTGATCAGCTACAGTTGGATACACTGTGCCTTTACTCCAAGAGAGGGTTCTCATTTGGTCCTATTCAAAAATGTAGGATAACAATCAAACAAAAAATGAGAATTTTACTATATAATCTCTATGATTTCTCATAATTGAAGAATGTATGAATTTATCTCAGTTCTCATTCTCATTATCTTTGCAGCATTTAGAAAGTGACATCTTTGAGCCTCTATTTTCTTATCTGCAAAATTAAACTATTGAATGGCATGATCACTAAGGGCATTTGCAACTTAAAAAATATGATTCTAAGATAATGCAACTTCAACTAGATGCCTCATTTTCTTTGAACTTCTCAGTATTAGATGTTTTTCAAAATTGCCATCATTTTTTCAGTTTCTTAATTTAGAACTGGAGAAACTAAGTGGTACAAAGTTCTAGTCCTGGAATCAAGAAGAACTGAGTTAAAATTTGGCCTGAGACACTTACTAGTTGTGTGACCTTGGTCAAGTAACTTGACTCGGCTTACTTCATTTTTCTTGACTATAAAATAAGTGAAGAGGGAAATAGCAAACTATTCCAGCATCTTTGCCCAGAAAACTCCAGATGGGGTCAAGAAAGGTTGACCACTACTGAAAAATAAGTAAATAACAGTAAAAAAATTAAGAAATACAGTTGTGGCAAAATGAACACTTCACAGGGAAAACCCAAGCTGCCAATATCACTTCAAATTGGGAAAATTGGATGGGTACATTGATTTGATTTGGAGGACTTCTAAGCAACTTAATTCCCAGCATGGTATGCAATATTGCATATATATATTATATATAATATATATATATGTATGAATAATGAACAAGAAAATACAACTCACTAATTCCATCTTTAAGCTTGCCTGAAAAAGAGAAAGAGAGAGAGAAGACATCAGCATATCTATTTTAGATTATTTTTTACAACATTGAAGATGTTTCAGTGCTCCAACTTCCAAGAATTCAGCTTTGCTAATAATGTAGTTCTCTACTGGAACAAGGAGAAGACCAAGATTTTGGGCCTTGTTCCCATACTAATTCACCCTATGATCTTGGAAAAGGCATTTTCTCCGTTTTTCTATCTTAAAATGAGAGGATTGTGCAACATGATCACTAGGATTCCTCCTAAAATAACAATATCTGAATTTATCCAAGTTTTCTTATTCATTATCTTTCTGACATTCAGAAACTGACAGTATCTCTGAATTCTTATCCTCTCATCTATAAAATGAAACCATTGTAATTCATGGTCTCTAGATCATGTTCAATTTTAAATCCATAATTCTAAAATAATATAAACTTGTGCTATGCTTCATGACGTGGGAGTTCCCATTCACTGAATTTTTCACAATTTCCATTATCTTTTCCATTTCCTAATTAAGAATCAAATTTTTGAGGGGAAAATGAACACTTCACAGGAAAAATTCAAGCTCCCAATGTCTCCCTTCTACAAATTAGAGAGAGTACTTACTTCCCAACATTCTCCCATGGTATCTTGTGTCAAAATGTACATATATTTGGATAATGAACAAGAAAATGTTGCTCACAAACTTCACAGTTAAGCTTATTTTAAAAAGAGACAGAAAGACAGAATGAGTCATAAGCATATCTGTTTATACTATTTATTTGCAGCATTGAGGATGCTTCATTTGAAATCTGTTCTCCCAAAAATTCAGGCTTGTTGTTGGTGAGGAAGGACCACTGGCCAAAAGGTCAGAAGACCATTTTGGTCCTTGTTCCAATACTAATTCATCCTACGATCTTGCTTACTCAACTTTCCAAATGAGAGGGTTGTAAGACATAATCCCTTAGATTTTTCATAATCTAACATTACTTGAATTTATTCCAGTTTTCATAGGTTTTAGCTTTGTAAAACTTATGCTTTTTCTCAGCAATCTCTGAGGCTTTATCTTCTCATCTGTAAAATAAAAAAACACTGGACTTCACAGTTGTTGAGCGCACTTCTACTTTAAATCTATAATTCTAAGACAATAGCAACTTCCACTAGATTTTTCATTTATTAGAGCTTCCCATTGAAAATATCCACTATCATTGTCAATTTTTTTTAATTAAGCAACAATGTTTTGGCAAAGTTCAAGCTCCCGATATCTTCCCTCTACAAATTGGGGAGACAAGATGAGTGCACTGACTTGGTAAATTCCTGAAAAACGAAGTTCCCAAATATATCCCAGTGTATGTAGTATCACAATATATATAATGCTAATGAACAAGAAAATATGTCACCAACTTCCTTATTAATCTGGCTTATTAAAGAGAGGCAGAGAGGCAGGGAAACAGAGACAAAGACAGAGAGAGAGAGAGAGAGAGAGAGAGAGAGAGAGAGAGAGAGAGAGAGAGAGAGAGAGAGAGGAACATAAGCACATTTTTTAGTCTATTTCTTTAAACATTGAAGATTTCTCCTTTAACACTTCTCTTTTCCCAAGTATTCAGACTTCTTAATGTTGAGGAATGACAACTGGACTAGGAGTCAGAAGACCAAGATATAAAGCCTTGTTCTCGTACTAATTTACCCTATGAGTTTAGAAAAGCTCTTTTCTCAGTGTTAGAATATAAAATGAGAGGATTGTACTATATAATCTCTAAGATTACTCATAATCTAAAAATATATGAATTCATCCCCATTACTATGTTCATTAATTATCTGATATTTAGAAACTGACAGCCTCTTTGAGTCCTTAGCTTTTCATCTGTTAAAAAATGCATTTCATGGTCTATAAGGGCACTTTCAATTTTAGATTTATAATTCTAAAATAATACCAACTTCCACTAGAGACATCATTTCATGATACTTCCCATTCCCTGAATTTTTCACGATTTCCATTATCTTTTCAATTTCTTAATTAAGAAAAAAACATTTTGGCAAAATGAACACTTCACAGGAAGAATCCAAACTCCTTTCCCTTCTACAAATTGGAGAGATAGTGTGTATTGATTTGGCAAACTCCTGATCAACTTAGTTCACTGTATTCTCCCATGGAATGTGGCATCAAAGCTTACAGATATTTGGATAAGGAACAAGAAATATGACTCACCTAGTTCACAATTTTTCTCACCTATAAAAGAGACAGAAAGACAGAGACAGAGATCATGAGTATCTGTTTTTAGATTATATTTACATCACTGAGGATGCCTCATTTGACACTTCTGCTCCACCAAGTATTCAGGCTTTTTGATGTTGAGGAAGGAACACTACACTAAACATCAAAAGACTATGATCTGTGGCCTTATTCACATACTAATTCACCCGATAACCTTGAAAAAGCCATTTTTTTCACCTTTCCATCTGTACAATGAGATTATACTACATGAGCTCTAAGACCCCTTTATATTCCAACAATATATATGAATTTATACCAGTTTTCACATTCATTATCTTTGTGACATTTGGATGGCGACAGTTATCTAGGCACCTTTATTTTCTCACAGGAAATGAAATTATTGTACTGCATAATCTCTAATGGTACTTCAGCCTTTAAATCTTTAATTTTAAGCTAATTCCAATTTCCCTTAGATGAATCATTAATTTATTCCTCCCATTCACTGATTTATATATATATATATATGTGTGTGTGTGTGTGTGTGTGTGTGTGTGTGTGTGTATATATATATATGTATATATATATACATATATATATATATATACATATATATATATATATATATACCAGGATAATGAACAAAAAAATGAATACTTACCAAGCTGACGCTGAAGTTCACCTGTTATAGTGAATGAGACAGAAAAAAAGAGATGGGGGGAGGAGGGAGAGATCAGCATGTTTATTTATATTATCAGTTTTGCTAAATTTAGTACTTGCATACTGCTACTTATTCAGACTTGTTAATTCTGAGCTAGGACCACTGCACTAAGGGTCAGAAGATCAAGAAGTGGGGTCTTGTTCCCATATTATTTCACACTAAGATTTTAGAAAAGCTATTTTTCTCAGTGTTATACTGCAAAATGAGAGACTTGTACTCCATAATCTCTATGATTCCTCTTAATCTAATAATATATGAATTCAGCCCAGTTCTCATTTTCATTATCTTTCTGACATTTAGAAACTGGTAGTGTCTCTGAATCCTTACCTTTCATCTGTACCATTGTTCCTTATCTTTTCTCTGAAACCATTGAATTTCATGGTCTTTAACATTACATGCAATTTTAGATCTATATTTCTACAATAATGGCCATCTTCCACTATATAGTCCATTTCATTGTACTTTCCAGTAATTCATTTTCCATTATCATTTTAATTTCTTAATTTAGAAAGAATATTTTGGCAAAATGAACACTTCACAGCAAAAATTCAAGCTCCCAACATCTCTTCTCTAAAACTGGAGAGACTGGATGGGTTCATTGATTTGGTGAATTTCTGATCAACTAATTTCCCAGAATTCTTCCATGCTATATGTATCACTAAATACAAATATTATGATACAACTCAGCAATGTCATCTTTATCACTTTCTATAAAGGAAAGAGAGCCTGAGTACCAGAGAGAGTAAAAGAGAGAGAGAAAGAGTACATGAGCACATCTCTTTAGAATATTTGTTTACAAAACTTGATTTCTCATATGACACATCTGTTTCCCAAGTATTCAGACTTGTTGAAGTTGAGGAAGGACAGCTGGATGATGGGTCAGAAGAACAAGATTTGGAGCCTTGTTCCCCTACTGATTCACTATATAATTTTAGAACAACTATTTGCTCAGTTTTCTACTGTAAAATGAGGGGATTGTACTACATAACCTCTAAGATTCTTAATAATCTGACAATATATAAATTTATCCCACTTCTCACATTCACGCTCTTTTTTGAAATTTTGAAAATGACAGTATCTCTAAGTCCTTATCTACTTACCTATAAATTGAAATATTGGATTTCACAGTCTCTAAGGGTACTTTCAATTTAAGTCTATAATTCTAAGGCAATACCAACTTTCATTAGATGTTTCCTTTCATGGTGTTTCTCATTCCAGAATTATTCAAAATTTCTATTATCATTTCAATTTCTGAATTAAGAAATTATCAGCAATTTCTTAATCAATATGTCACCAAAATGAACATTTACAGGAAAACTCCAAGCTCACAATCTCCCTTCCATAAACTGGACAGATTAGATGGGTGCATTGGCAAACTCCTCATCCACTTAGTTCTCAGCACTCTCCTATGCATGTTGCATCAAAATATACATATATTTTCACAATAAGCAAGAAAATATTACTCATCTATTAAAGAGATAAAGTGACAGAGACCATTAAGTATCTGTTTAGAGTATTTATTTACAACACTGAGGATGCCTCATTTGACACTTCTGCATCCCCAAGTATTCAGGCTTTTTCATGTTGAGGAAGGACCACTACACTAAAAATCAATAGACTATGATTTGTGACCATATTCTCACACTAATTCACCCCATAACCTAGAAAAAGCCATTTTTTCACCTTTCCATCTGTACAATGAGATTATACTACATGAGCTCTAAGACCCCTTTATATTCCAACAATATATATATATATAATATATATATAATATATATATATATGAATTTATATGAGTTCTCACATTCATTATCTTTGTGACATTTGGATGGTGACAGTTATCTAGGCACCTTTATTTTCTCACAGTAAATGAAATTATTGTACTGCATAGTCTCTAATGGTACTTCAGCCTTTAAATTTTTAATTTTAAGCTAATTCCAATTTCCATTAGATGAATCATTAATTTATTCCTCCCATTCACTGATTTTCTTCAAAATTTCCATTTGTCTTCAATTTCTTGATTAACAAACAACGTTTTGAGGGGCAGCTAGTTGGCATGGTGGATAGAGCACTGGCCCTGGAGCCAGGAGGACCTGAGTTCAAATCTGTCCTCAGACACTTAATAATTACCTAGCTGTGTGGCCTTAGGCAAGCCACTTAACCCCATTTGCCTTGAAAAAAAAAGAAAAAAGAAACACTGTTTTGGCAAAATAAACACTTCACTGGAAAAATCCAAGCTGCTGATGTCTCTTCTCTTTAGATTCAGGAGCACAGATGGCTGCATTGATTTGAAGCACTTGATCAACATTAGTTCTCAGCATTCCCCAGTGATAGGTTGTATATATATATATATATATATATATATATATATATATATATATATATGTGTGTGTGTGTGTGTATATATATATATATATACATATATATGTGTGTGTGTGTGTGTGTGTGTGTGTGTGTATATATATATATATATATATATATATCAGGATAATGAACAAAAAATGAATACTTACCACTCTTAAGATTAAGTTTCCCTGTTACAGTGAATGAGAAAGAAAAAAGAGATGGGGGGGAGGAGGGAGAGATCAGCATGTTTATTTATATTATCAGTTTTGCTAAATTTAGTACTTGCATACTGCTACTCATTCAGACTTGTTAATTCTGAGCTAGGACCACTGCACTAAGGGTCAGAAGATCAAGAATTGGGGTCTTGTTCGCGTATTAATTCACGCTAAGATTTTGGAAAAGCTATTTTCTCAGTATTCTACTACAAAATGAGAGACTTGTACTCCATAATCTCTATGATTCCTCTTAATCTAATAATATATGAATTCAGCCCAGTTCTCATTTTCAATATCTTTCTGACATTTAGAAACTGGTAGTGTCTCTGAATCCTTACCTTTCATCTGTACCATCATTCTTTAACTTTTCTCTGAAACCATTGAATTTCATGGTCTTTAATGATACATGCAATTTTAGATGTATACTTCTAAGATAATGCCATCTTCCACTAGATGGTCCATTTCATTGTGCTTTCCAGTAATTCAATTTTTCATTATCATTTTAATTTCTTAATTTAGAAAGAATATTTTGGCAAAATGAACACTTCACAGCAAAAATTCAAGCTCCCAATGTCTCTTCTCTAAAACTGGAGAGGCTGGATGGGTTCATTGATTTGGTGAATTTCTGATCAACTAATTTCCCAGAATTCTTCCATGCTATATGTATCACTAAATACAAATATTATGATACAACTCAGCAATGTCATCTTTATCACTTTCTATAAAGGAAAGAGAGCCTGAGTACCAGAGAGAGTAAAAGAGAGAGAGAAAGAGTACATGAGCACATCTCTTTAGAATATTTGTTTACAAAACTTGATTTCTCATATGACACATCTGTTTCCCAAGTATTCAGACTTGTTGAAGTTGAGGAAGGACAGCTGGATGATGGGTCAGAAGAACAAGATTTGGAGCCTTGTTCCCCTACTGATTCACTATATAATTTTAGAACAACTATTTGCTCAGTTTTCTACTGTAAAATGAGGGGATTGTACTACATAACCTCTAAGATTCTTAATAATCTGACAATATATAAATTTATCCCACTTCTCACATTCACGCTCTTTTTTGAAATTTTGAAAATGACAGTATCTCTAAGTCCTTATCAACTTACCTATAAATTGAAATATTGGATTTCACAGTCTCTAAGGGTACTTTCACTTTAAGTCTATAATTCTAAGGCAATACCAGCTTTCATTAGATGTTTCCTTTCATGGTGTTTCTCATTCCAGAATTATTCAAAATTTCCATTATCATTTCAATTACTTAATTAAGAAATTGTCACCAATTTCTTAATCAATATGTCGCCAAAATGAACTTTTACAGAAATACTCCAAGCTCACAATCCCACTTCCACAAACTGGAAAGATTAGATGGGTGCATTGGCAAACTCCTCATCCACTTAGTTCTCAGCACTCTCCTATGGCATGTTGCATCAAAATATATATATATATATATATATATATATATTCATAATAAACAATAAAATATTACTCATCTATTAAAGAGATAAAGTGACAGAGACCATTAAGTATCTGTTTAGAGTATTTAGTTACAGCACTGAGGATGCCTCATTTGACCCATCTGTTTTCCCAAGTATTCGGGTTTATAGATATTAAGGAAGGAACACTGGACTAAGCATCAGAAGGCCAAGATTTTGTTTTTCTGTTTTCCTATACTAATTCACCCTTTGAGAATAATCAATATTTTCTGCTTTTTTCTATGAAATGAAGTAATACTACATAATCTCTAAGTGGCTTTATAATCCAGCAACATATGGATTTATACCACTTGTTACACTTATTATCTTTGTGATACTTGAAAAGTAATGACATCTCCGAGTATTTTCTCTTTGCATAATAAACCTCTTAGTCTAAATAGTTTCTATGGGCTTTAAATCTAAAATTATGAGGTAATGATAATATATTTGTGCTTTACATTTATGGTCTTTTCCAAAATATCTCCAATTTCTTAATTAAGAAACAAGGTTTTGGAAAAATAAACATTTCACAAGAAAAATCCAAGTTGCCAATATCACTTCTCTTCAAATTCAGGAGTACAAATGAGTGAATTGATTTGAGGGAACTTAGTCCTGAGCATTCTCCAATGATAGGTACATTTATTATACATATATATATATATATTTAATGATAATGAACAAAATATAATTACTCACCATGCTGATGTTTAAGTATGTCTGTAAGAGAGTATTGAGACACAGTAAGAGATCAGGGAGGAGGGAGAGAGATCAGAAAAACTTTTATTATCCATTTAGAATATTTTGGATGCCTCATTTAATACTTCTATACTCCCAATTATTCAAGTTTCTTGATATTGAGGAATGAGAACTGAACTAGGTGTAAGTAGACCAAAATTTGGGGTCCAGTGCTCATACTAATTAGCCCTATGAGTTTGGAAAAGTTATTTTTTTTCTATTTTTCTACTATAAAAGAGAGAATTCTACTGTATTATCTCTAAATTTTCTCATAATCTATATGAATTTATTTCAGTTCTCATACTTCTTATCTTTCTGACATTTATAAATTGACAGTAGCTCTGTGTTCTTACCTTCTCATCTGTAAAATGAAATCATTGGATTTCATGGTTTCTATAATTCTAAGGTAGTACTAACATCCATTAGATACTTCATTTCATGGTGCTTCCGATTCCGTGAATTTTTCTAAATTTCCATTATCTTTTCAATTTCTTAATTATGAATCAAAGTCTGGGCAATGATGAACAACATTATAGTTGTAAGTCAAGCTCCCAATGACTCCATCCTACAAATTGGAGTGACAGGATGGGTGCATTGATTTACCAAACTCCTCATCAGTTTAGTTCCCAACCTTCTCCTATGATATGATACAACAAAATGTACATAGATTACTCACCAACTTTATCATTAAGTTCATCTATAAAGAGATAGAGACAGAGGTTATAAGAATATTGGTTTGCATTATTTATTTACAACTTTGAGGATGCTTCATTTGACACTTCTGCTCTCTCAAGTATTCAGGCTTTTTGATGTTGAAGAAGGACCGCTACACTAAAATATCAAAAGACTATGATTTTTGGCCTTATTCTCACACTAATTCACCCCATACCTTGAAAAAGCCATTTTTCCACCTTTCCATCTGTACAATGAGATTATACTACATGATCTCTAAGACCCCTTTATATTCCAATAATATATATGAATTTATACCAGTTCTCACATTCATTGTCTTTGTGACATTTGGAAGGTGACAGTTATCTAAGCACCTTCATTTTCTCACAGTATAATGAAATTATTGTACTGCCTAGTTTCTAATGGCACTTCAGTATTTAAATCTTTAATTATAAGCTAATTCCAATTTCCATTAGATGAATCATGGATTTGTTCCTCCCATTCACTGACTTTTTCACAATTTCCATTCTCTTTTCAATTTCTTCATTAAGAAACACTGTTTGGGCAAAATAAACACTTCACTGGAAAAATGCAAGCTGCTTATGTCTCTTCTCTTTAGATTCAGGAGCACAGATGGGTGCATTGATTTGAAGCACTTGATCAACATTAGTTCTCAGCATTCTCCAGTGATAGGTTGTATATATATATATATATATATATATATATATATATATATATATATATGTATATACATATACATATATATGTATATATATATATATGTATATGTATATACATATATATATATATATATCAGGATAATGAACAAAAAATGAATACTTACCATGCTGATGCTGAAGTTCACCTGTTATAATGAATGAGACAGAAAAAAGAGATGGGGGAGGAGGGAGAGATCAGCATGTTTATTTATATTATCAGTTTTGCCAAATTTAGTACTTGCATACTGCTACTCATTCAGACTTGTTAATTCTGAGCTAGGACCACTGCACTAAGGGTCAGAAGATCAAGAATTGGGGTCTTGTTCGCATATTAATTCACGCTAAGATTTTGGAAAAGCTATTTTCTCAGTATTCTACTACAAAATGAGAGACTTGTACTCCATAATCTCTATGATTCCTCTTAATCTAATAATATATGAATTCAGCCCAGTTCTCATTCTCAATATCTTTCTGACATTTAGAAAATGATAGTGTCTCTGAGTCCTTACCTTTCATCTGTACCATTGGTCCTTATCTTTTCTCTGAAACCATTGGATTTCATGGTCTTTAACGACACATGCAATTTTAGATCTATACTTCTACAAATGTCATCTTCCACTAGATGGTCCATTTCAATGTACTTTCCATTTACTCAATTTTATTATCATTTTAATTTCTTAATTAAGAAACAATATTGCAAAATGAACACTTCACAGAAAAAATTCAAGCTCCCAATGTCTCTTCTCTAAAACTTGGAGAGGCTGGATAGGTTCATTGCTTTGGTGAATATCTGTTCAACTAATTTTCCAGAATTCTTCCGTGCTATACAGTATCACTAAATACAAATAATAAGGTGACTAACAAGTAAATACGACTCATCAGCTTCCTTATCAAGTTTGACTATAAAAGTGAGAGGGAGAGACAGAGTAACAGAGAGAAAAAAGAGAGAACATAAGCATATCTCTGTAGTTTATTTCTTTACAAGATTGAAGAGTTCTCTTTTAACACTTCTGTTCTCCCAGGTATTCAGACTTGATGTTGAGGAAGCACAACTAGACTACAGGTCAGAAGACCACAATTTGGGGCTTTGTTCTCATACTAATTCTCCTTGAAAATTTGGAATAGCTTCATTCTCAGTTTTCTACTGTAAAGTGAGAAGATTTTACATACTTTCAAGGGTTTCTCATAATCGAACAATATGTGAATTCCTTCCCCTTCTATTATTCATTATCTTTCTAACATTTAGAACCTGACAGTATCTCTGAGTCCTATCTTCTAAACTGCAAATGAAATAAGGACACTTTCAATTTTAAATCTGTAATTCTAAGATAATACTGACCTCTATGAAATACTTCATTTCATGGTGCTTCCCATTCACTGAATTTTTCACATTTTCTATTATTGTTTCCGTTTCTTAATTAAGAATCAATATGTCACCAAAATGAACATTCACAGGAAAAATTCAAGATTCTAGTGTCTCCCTTGGACAGATTGGATGAGTACAATGGCATACTCCTCATCAACTTAGTTTTCAGTACTCTCCTATAGCATGTTGCATCAAAATATACATATATTTGCATAATAAAAAAGAAAATGTTACTTACCAATTTTACTATCATGCTCATCTATAAAAGAGAGAGTGACAGGGATCATTTAGTATCTGTTTAGATTATTTATTTGCACATTTAACCCTTCTGTTCTACCAACTATTCAGGCTTATTGATGTTAGGGAAGAAATGCTGGACTAAGCATCAGAAGGCCAAGATTTTTTTCCCCTTTTCTCCTATAGTAATTCACCCTATAACCTTGTAAAATCAATATTTTCTGCCTTTTTTTCTCTAAAATGGGCTTATACTACATAATCTCTAACACTCCTTATAATCCAATAATATATGAATTTAAACCACTTCCTACACTCATTTTCTTCTTTTTTTTGGTTTATTTATTATTATTGCAATAATTTTGTTGCAAGTAAACATAACCCCCCAAGAAGATGAGAAAACTCAAGAATAGTGAGAGAGAGGGGAAAATATACTTCAGTATATGTTCAGTTTCCAATGGTTCTGTGTCTGGGGTGAGTTGCCTTCTTTATCATAAGTCCATCAGAGAAGTTGCTTCAATATTTTTCCCACAGTTGCTATTACTAGCTGTATTTCCTTCCACTCTATTCCTCCCACTCTCATTTATTTTGTTCTCTCTCTCCTTTCATCCTCTTTCTGTCCAAAAGTGTGTTGTATCTAACTACCCTCTCCCATGATCTTCTATCTCTTCTATCACCTACTACCCCCCTTCCCTCCCCCCCATTCCCCCTTCACCAATCCTTTTCTTCTCATTTTTCTCTAGGGTAAGATAGATTTCTATACCCTATTAAGTGTGTATGTTATTTCTTCTCTGAGCCATTTCTGATGAGAATGAATGCTCACTCATTTCCCCCTCGCCTTCCCTGGTTCCACTCCATTGAAAAAGCTTTTTCTTGATTCTTATGTGAAATATCTTAGCTCCTTTTCCCTCTCCTTTCTCTTCCTCCCAGTACTTTCTTTTATCACTCATTGACTCCATCTTTTTACTATATTATACCATTATATTCAGCTCCTTCCTGTGCCCTGTCTATACATACTCCTGACAGCTGTTATAAATGAGAGAGTTCATCTGAATTATCAGTATCTTCTTCCCATGCAGGAATGCCAACAGTTCAGCATCATTAAATTCCTCATAGTCCTTCTTGTCCACCCCCTCTATGGTTCACCAGAATCCTGCACTTGAAGATCAAATTTTCTGTTCAATTCTGGTTGTTTCAATAGGAAAGTGAAAATTTCCTCTTTCATTGAAAGTCCATCTTTTCCTCTGAAAAAGAATGTTCAGTTTTTCTAGGTAGTTGATTCCCAGGTGTAAAGCAAGATCTTTTGCCTTCTGGAATATCATATTCTAATCCCTATGAGCCCTTAATGTAGATGCTGCCAGATCCTGTGTAATACTGACTATGGAGCCACAGTAGGGGAATTGTATGTTTCTGGCAGCTTTTCGTATTTTCTCTTTAACTTGGGAGTTTGGGAATTTGGCTATAATATTCCTGGAAGTTTTTTTTTTGGGGGGGGGGGGAATCTCTTCCAGGAAGTGATCAGGAAATTCTCTGGATTTCTATTTTACCCTCTGCTTCTAGGATCTCAGGGCAACTTTGCTGTATTATTTCTTGAAAAATGAAGTCTAGGTTCTTTTCCTAGTCATGACTTTCAGGTATCCCAATAATTTTTAAATTATTCCTTCTGGGTTTTTTTTTTCAAGGTCAGTTGTTTTTTCAATGAGATATTTCACATTTTTTTCTAATTTGGGGCTTTTTTGGAAGAATTTTATTTCTTTCTGATTTCTTGCAAAGTCATAAGCTTCCTTTAGTTCCATTTTGCTTTTGAAGGAGTTATTTTCTTCAGAGAGCTTTTTTATCTCCTTTGCCAGCTGGCCAGTTCTGCTTTGTAAAGCATTCTCCTCATTTGGCTCTTGTTTTGCTTTTTCCATTTGGCCTAAACTGGTTTTTAACATTATTTTCTTCAGTATTTTTTTGTATTTCTTTCACCAAGCTGATTTAGTTTTCATGATTTTTTCTGCATCACTCTCATTTTTCCTCCCAGTTTTTCCTCCAACTCCCTTAATTGCTTTTCAGAGTCTTTTTTTGAGCTCATCCATAGTCTGAACCCATTTTCTCTTTCTCTTGGAAGTTTTGGATACTGAAGCTTCGATTTTGTCATCATCTGAGTATGTGTTTTGATCTTCCATGGGACCGGATGGTCAGATTCTATGGTCAGATTCTTCTTTTTCTGTTGTTTACTCATTTCCTCAGCCCAAGACTAATTTACTAATTTACAATACTTCCAAGACTTTGGGAGTTTTTTGGGGACACCCCACTGGGACCTTTATTCCTCCAAGGTCTTATGCTCTCTTGCCTGTGCTTTGAGATATACATACATACATATATATATATATATATATATATATATATATATATATATATATCTGTATATACACATATATGTCCACAGGTGCTCCCCTCTGCCCTGGAGCTGTGAGGAAGGCCCCTGCTATCTTAATATGAAAGGCCAAACTGCAACCTGGATCTGAGTGTGGGCAAACAGCAGAGTCCTTCCCAAGGGGGAGCAGAGAGATGTCTGCAGTCTCCCCTGACCACTTTACCATATGTGGGCTCTGGAGGTGCAAGCTGGAGGCTTGTGCTCCTCACTCCTCATCCATTCTGGTGAAGCAGGTTAGTTCTCTCATCCCCCTTCAGGCTGTTCCCAGTGATTCCTGGGCTGGGCTGGGCTGAGCTGGGCTGCACTGTGGTTGTGGCTTTTTTCCAGTCCCTGGTTCAGAGAAACATACCTTTCCTATGGAACTTCTAAGTTATCTTGGACTGGTAAAATGTATTCCTCAGTCTTTCTGTGGGTTCTGTCCCTCTAAACTTTGTCTAGAGTCGTAATTGGATAGCTTTTGGAGTTTTGGGGGTGAAGGATTTCCAGGAAATGCTGCCTTCAAGCTGCCATCTTAACTCTGCCCCCTACACTCATTATCTTTGTAACATTTGAAAAGTAATGCCATCTCTGAGTATTTTCTCTTTGTACAATAAACTTTTTGGCCTAGATAGTCTCTATGGACTTTAAATCTAAAATTATAAGGCAATGACATTTTCCATTAGATGTGTTAGATGTATTGCTGCTTCCCATTCATGGTCTTAATTAAGAAGCAAAATTTTGGTTTAATTTTTTAAATTTATTTATTTTTATTTTTTATTTTAGTTTTTGCAAGGCAATGGGGTTAGGTGACTTGTCCAAGTTCACACAGCTAAGTAATTATTAAGTCTGAGGTCACATTTGAATTCAGGTCCTCCTGACTCCAAGGCTGGTGCTCTATTTGCTGTCTAGCTGCCCCCGAGGAACAAGATTTTGGGAAAAATAAACACTTAACAGGAAAAATTAAAGCTGTCAATATCTCTTCTCTTCAATTTCAGGAGTATAAATGTTGAACTGATTTGAGGGAACTTAGTCTTGAGCATTCTTCAATTATATATATATATATATGTGTGTGTGTGTGTGTGTGTGTGTGTGTGTGTGTGTGTGTACATACATGCACAAATGCAAATATATATATATATATACATATATCATAATAATGAACAAACTATAATTACCACACTCAAACTTAAGTTTGCCTGTAAAAGAGAATTGAGACACAGCAAGACATCAGGGAGGAGGAGACAAATTTATATTACTCATTTAGAATATTGTTTATACCTCATTTAATACTTCTATACTCCCAATTATTCAAGCTTGTTGATGTTGAGTAAGGACAACTGAACTAGGTGTCAGAAGAACAAGATTTGGAGTCTAGTTCTCATACTAATTTGACCTATGATTTTGGAAAAGCTATTTTCACTGTCTTCTACTGTACAATTGTTCTGCATTATCTCTAAAATTTTTCATAAGCTATCAATATATGAATTTATCTCAGTTCTCATACTTCTTATCTTTCTGACATTTATAAATTGAAAGTAGCTCTGAGTTCTTACCTTCTCATCTGTAAAATGAAATCATTGGATTTCATGGTTTCTAAGGGCACTTTCAATTTGAAATCTATAATTCAAAGTTAGTGTCAATATCCATTAGATGCTTCATTTCATAGTGCTTCCTATTCACTGAATTTTTCTCAATTTCCATTATCTTTTCAATTTCTTAATTAAGAATCAAAGTCTGGGCAATGATGAACAACATTACAGTTGAAAGTCAAGCTCCCAATGACTCCATTCTACAAATTGGAGTGACTGAATGGGTGTATTGATTTGCCAAACTCCTCATCAATTTAGTTCCCAGCTTTATACATGTGTTTGGATAATGAATAAGAAAATATTACTCACCAACTCCATTATTAAGTATAGCTATAAAAGAGAAAGCAATGCAGACATCATAATAATATTTCTTTAGATTTTTTATTTATAGCATTGAGGATACCTCATTTGAGCATTCTATCCTCTTACATATGTTCAGACTTATTGATGTTGAGGAAAGACAACTGGATTAGTTGTCAGAAGATCGAGATTTGTGACTGTTCTCATGCTAATTCACCCTGTGATTTTGAAAAAGCTATTTATTTTCAGTTTTCTTCTGAAAAAAAGGTAAAATGAGAGGATTATACTATATAATCTCTGAGATTCCTTATAATCCAACAATATATGAATTTATTCCAATTCTTATATTCATTATCTTTCTGTCTTTTAGAAACTGATAATACCTCTGAGTCCTTATCTTCTCACATATAAAATGAAACCTTTGATTTCATGGTTTCTAAAATCATTTTCAAATTTAAATCTATGATTTTAAAGTGATACCAACTTCTACTAGATGCTTCATTTCATGATACTTCCCATACACTGATTTTTTCTTAATTTCCTTTTTCTTTTCAATATCTTAATAATCAGTGTTTTGGCAAAATGAATACTTCACAGGAAAAATCCAAGCTTCCAAAGTCCCCATTCCTCAAATTGGAGAGACTGGATGGGTGCATTGATTTTCCAAACCCACCTTCTCCCATGGTAGGATACAATAAAATATACATAGGTTACTCACCAACTTTATCATTAAGGTCATCTACAAAGAGAAAGAGAAAGAAATTATAAGAATATTTTTTAGATTATTTATTTACAACATTGAGGATGCTTCATTTGACATTTCTATTTTTCCAAGTATTCAGGTTTGTTGATGTTGAGGAAGGATCACTAGATTAAGAATAAGATCAAAATTTTCATCCTTTTTCTCATACTAATTCACCCTATGACATTGGAAGTCATTTTTTCACCTATCTGTAAAAGGAGGTTATGCAACATAATTTCTAAGACTCCTTATACTCCAACAGTATATGAACTTATCCCAATTCTTATATTCATTATCTTTCTGTCTTTTAGAAATTGATAATACCTCTGAGTCCTTATCTTCTCATATATAAAATGAAACCTTTGATTTCATGGTCTCTAAGGTCATTTTCAAATTTAAATCTATGATTTTAAAGTGATACCAACTTCTACTAGATGCTTCATTTCATGATACTTCCCATACATTGAATTTTTCTTAATTTCCTTTTTCTTTTCAATATCTTAATTCATAATCAGTGTTTTGGCAAAATGAATACTTCACAGGAAAAATCCAAGCTTCCAAAGTCTCCATTCCTCAAATTGGAGAGACTGGATGGGTACATTGATTTGCCAAACTCTTCATCAATTTAATTCCCCACCTTCTTCCATGGTAGGATACAATAAAATATATATATATATATATATATATATATATATATATATATATATATATATATATATATAGGTTACTTAGGTTACTCACCAACTTTATTATTAAGGTCATCTACAAAGAGAAAGAGAAAGAAATGATAAGAATATTTTTTAGATTATTTATTTACAACATTGAGGACGCTTCATTTGACATTTCTGTTTTTACAAGTATTCAGGTTTGTTGATGTTGAGAAAGGATCACTAGATTAAGAATAAGATTGAAATTTTCATCCTTTTTCTCATACTAATTCACTCTATGACATTGGAAGTCATTTTTTCACCTATCTGTAAAAGGAGGTTATGCAACATAATTTCTAAGGCTCCTTATAATCCAACAGTATATGAACTTATCCCAATTCTTATATTCATTATCTTTGTGTCATTTGGAAAATATCAGCACCTCTGAGCCTTTATTTTCTCATTGTTCAATGAAACTATTGCATAGTCTCTAAGGGCACTTCCAAATTAAAAATCTATAATTCTAATATAATGCCAACTTCCAATATATGTCTCATGTATTGGTGCTTCCCATTTTCTGTCTTTCTCAAAATTTCTATTATTTTTTCAAATTTTTAATTAAGAAGCAATATTTTGCAAAACCAACAGTTCACAAGAAAAGTCTAAGCTTCTAATTTGTCTCCTCTTCATATTATGGAGCACTGATGGATACATTGATTTGAATGACTTGATCAGCTCAGACATGAGAATTCTCTAGTGGTAGGTGGTGTATAAATATATGCAGATAATGAACTCACCTCGCTGATCCTTAAATGCGCCTGTAAGAAAGAATGAAACACAGAAAGACTTGGGGAGGAGGGAGAAATCAGCAAATTTCTTTATATCATCTATTTAAAATATTTTTGCTACCTCAGTTAATATCTCTGTACTTCCACTTGTTCAGTTTTGTTAAAATTGAGGAATGTCTATTGGACTAATGGCCAGAAGACCAAGATTTGGGGTCTGCTTTTCAATCTCCTGATGTCTTCCATTACAGATTTGGTAGCCTGGATCGATGTATGGATTTGGGGGATTCTTGATCAATTTAATTGCCAGATAACCTAGACAAAACTGCAAGGAATTAGATAGCAAATTGCCTATTTAACAATATAGGGTCTTCTGATCTCAAACAAGTAATAAAAGTGCCTTGAGGGAATTTTTGGATCATGGGTAGATAGGTTGTAGCTGATTGAAGTCTATTTCCCTTTTAGCTAATGGAAACCTCTTTCATTAGCTACGTAGCCAGACCTGAGCTGAATGAAGTAGTGAATAGAGAGACAGATTTGGAATCAGAATGACAAGATCAAATCTTACCTCAGACATTTATTATAATGGGATAACTCTCAATTGTAAAATGAGGCATGATTGTTGTGAATATCAAGTGAGATAATATTTGTGAAATGCTTGACAGAATGCCTTGCAAATAACTGTTTCTTGTTATCTCCCCTCTTA
The DNA here is from genome assembly GCF_037893015.1 of Macrotis lagotis. NCBI lineage: Eukaryota > Metazoa > Chordata > Mammalia > Peramelemorphia > Peramelidae > Macrotis > Macrotis lagotis. The sequence goes on along the minus strand of NC_133660.1, from coordinate 291,239,165 downwards.
TTTCAAATAACACTACTTTGTTCTACTTCTTCACCACTGTCCCTGGTTGCCATTCCATGGTAAATCTCTACTCCTGGTTTAAAACCTTTTCTGTAGACTTCTGCTGAGAAACAGTGCTGTAAGGAGAGAAGTCTTACACATTCTTCCCTTAAATTCTTTGCCTCTGTATTTATTCTTTTGTTTTAGAAGCTATGGAGGAACTCTGGAAACTCTTACTTTGTTAGTTTTGAAAGGTCAGAGCATTAAGCCTCCAAGAAATTGGGAATCAGGGAGATGAAGTCCATAGTCAGTTTTTCATCTAGACTTGCATTATTGCCCTGAAGCCAGGAACTTGAGGCAGGAACTTGAGGCAGGAACTTGGAAGCAAGCCCAAGGGACTCAACAGAAACCACTGTAACTTCTGAACAAGAATTTGGTGGAACCAAGGCAGTGTTGAAATTGTGCCAGGAATAATCTGATTCTTCCCACAAACCAAAAAGAATAAAGGAGGGTGTGACTCAAATAAGTTGGAGGGAAATATGTGTATCTCTATACAAACTGTACTTCTGTATTTTTGAAATAAATAACTTTTATGTAAGTTAACAGAAATTTGTTAAATAAAGCTAGAGTGCTAGTCAGTGGCACTTAAAAATGATGAACAATAACAAAAAGACATCTATCCCTAGAATCCTGCCTTAGTTGCCCCAAATCTAGAATAAGTTCAAAGATTGCTCATTACATATGGAAAGTCACACTCAGTTGCTCTCTATGTAATAAATATTTTTTATTTATGTAGATGTGTTTATATATAGACATGTACATGTTTTATGTAATTGTGCATGCATAATCTATATTATATATTTATACTATTTGAGTATATGTGTAGCTATATATGTATATATATTTATATACACACATACACACACACATATTGGGAAAAAAAGCAAAGGATAGTAGGTGGATTTTTATCCCACACAAACTTAATAGGAATAGAAAAGAATATACCTTTTTCTCAGCAGAGCATGGCGCCTTCCCCAAAATTGACCATGTACTAGGGCACAAAAACCTTAAAATTAAATGCAGAAAGGCAGAAATAATAAATATACACTTCTCAGATCATGATGGAATAACAATTACATGTAATAAAGGGTCAGGGAAAGATAAACCAAGAACTAATTGGAAATGAAATATCTTTATTTGAAATAATGGATGGATCAAACAGCAAATAACAAAAATGATCAATAATCATAGCTGAGAAAATGATAATAAGGAGACATCATACCAAAATTTATGTGATGCATCCAAGGAGGAAAATTTTGAGAGGAAATTTTATATCTCTGTCTATGTGAATAAAATAGAGAAAGAGGAGATCAATGGATCGGGTATGTGACTAAAAAAGCTAGGAAAAAGAATAAATTAAACATCCCCAGTTAAATACCAAACTAGAAATTCTGAAAATCAAGGGAGAAATTGATAAAAGAGAAAGCAAGAAAACCATTGATCTCATAAATAAAACTTAAAGTTGGTTTTATGAAAAAGCCAGTACAATAGATAAAACTCTGGTTAATCTGACTTAAAAAGAGAGAGAGAGAGAGAGAGAGAGAGAGAGAGAGAGAGAGAGAGAGAGAGAGAGAGGATGACCAAATAAACAGTATCAAAAATGAAAAGGGTGAACTAACCACCAAAGAGGAGGAAACTAAAGAGATAATTAGGAGCTACTCTGCCAACCTGTATGCCAATAAATTGGACAACTTGAGTGAAATGAATGAATATTTGCAAACATACAAACTGCCCAGGTTAACAGAAGAGGAAATAAATTACTTAAATAAACCCATTTCAGGGTGGCTAGGTGGCGCAGTGGATAAAACACCGCCCTTGGAGTCAGGAGAACCTGGGTTCAAATCCGGTCTCAGACACTTAATAATTACCTAGCTGGCCAAGCCACTGAACCCCATTTGCCTTGCAAAAATAAATAAATAAATAAACCCATTTCAAAAAAAAAAGAAATGGAAGAAACCATCAATAAACTCCCTAGGAAAAAGCCTCCACGTCCAGATGGTTTTACAAGTGAATTCTATCAAACACTTAAAGAACAATTAATTCCTACTCTACATAAACTATTTAAAAATAGGAGAGGAAGGAGTTCTGCCAAACTCCTTTTATGACGTCCACATGGTGCTGATACCTAAACCAGAACGAACCAAAATAGAGAAAGAAAATTATAGACCAATCTCCCTAATGAATATTGATGCAAAAATCTTAAATAAAATTTTAGCAATGAGACTGCAGTTATTAATAGGATACTATACTATACTAAGTTATTAATAGGATAATATACCATGATCAGGTAGGATTTATACCAGACAGGCAGGGATGGTTCAACATTAGGAAAACATTCAACATAATTAAACATATCAATGGTAAAACCAACAGAAATCATGATTATCTCAATACATGCTGAAAAGGCCTTTGATAAAATACAGCATACATTCCTATTAAAAACACTTGAAAGTTTAGGAATAAATGGAATTTTCCTTAAAATCATAAATACTATCTAGCTAAAACCATCTACAAATATTATATTTATTGGGAATAAATTCAGAGTATTGCAAAAATTCAGGGGTGAAAGAATGATGCCCATTATCACCACTACTATTCAATATAATATTAGAAATGCTAGTAGTAGTAATAAGAGAAGAAAAAGAAATTGAAGGAATCAGAATTGGCAATGAGGAAACAAAACTTTCACTCTTTGCATAGATAGATAGATAGATAGATAGATAGATAGATAGATAGATAGATAGATAGATAGATAGATAGATAGATAGATAGATAGATAGATAGATGATGGTATACCTAGCAAACCAGAGAAAATCATCTAAAAAACTCCTTGAAATAATTAACAAATTCAGCAAAGTAGCAGGACATAAAATAAACCCATATAAATCATCAGAATTTCTATATATGAACAACAAAGCCCAAGAACAAGAGATAAAAAAGAGAAATTCCATTTAAAATAACTGTAGATAGCATAAAATACTTGGAAATCTCACTCCCAAGACAAACTTAGAAACTGAACACAAATATAAAGCTCTCTTCAGCTAAATAAAGTCAGATCTAAATAACTGGGAAAATGTCAAATACTCATGGAAAGGTCAAGCTAACATAATAAAAACGACAATTCTACCCAAATTAAATTACTTATTCAGTGCCATACCAATCAAACTACCAAATAGCTACTTTATTGAGCTAGAAAAAAATGGTAACAAAATTCATGTAGAACAACAAAAGGGCAAGAATAACAAGGGAACTGATGGAAAAAAAAATAAAGGAAGGTGGCCTAGCTCTATCAGATCTAAAATTATACTATAAAGCAGTAATCATCAAAACTGCCTGGTACTGGTTAAGAAATTGAGTAATGGATCAGTGGATTAGGATAGGTTCAAAATAAAATATAGTAGGGACAGTTAGGTGGCACAGTGGATAGAGCACTGGCTCTGGAGTCAGGAGTACCTGAGTTCAAATCCTACCTCAGACACTTAATAATTACCTAGCTGCGTGGCCTTGGACAAGCCACTTAATCCTGTTTGCCTTGCAAAAATCTAAAAAAAAAGAAAAAAACCTTAAAAACAAGAAAAGAAAACACAGTAAAGGACGACAGCAATCTACTACTTGACAAACCCAAAGACGTCAGCCTCTGGCATAAGAACTCAGTATTTGAAAAAAATTGTTGGAAACCTGGAAAACAGTGTGACAAAAACTAGGCATGGATCCACATCTCACACCTTATACCAAAATAAGGTCAAAATGTGTACAGTATTTAGATATAAAGAGCAATACCATAGATAAATTAATAGACCAAAAAATACTCTCTATCTGATCTATGGAAAAGGGAGAAGTTTATGACCAAAGAAGAATTAGAGCAAATTACAAACTACAAAAATAATTATATTGACTATATTAGATTCAAATGTTTTACACTAATCAAATCAATGCTGCCAAAATTGGAAGAAAAGCAGAAAGCTGGGCAAAAATCTTCACAACCAGCAGTTCTGATAAAGGTTTCATTTCTAAAATATATAGAGACTGGCATCAAATGTATAAGATCACAAGTTATTCCCCAGTTGATAAATGGTCAAAGGATATGAACAGACAGATTTCAAATCAAGAAATTAAAGTTAGCTTGGAAATATTCATGTACAAATGGATGAAAATAAATTTTAAAAAAAGATTGTATGAGTATTTTTATTTTTGAAGATCATATTAAGGCAGGGAGCAGGCTCCAAACTGTGCACATTTTTTTATCAGATTCTCCATAGTTGTTTCTGTCTTTGATAGTTTTACATATTGCATTCAAATATGAAGCAAGTTCATATGATTTCCTGAACCTTAACTTCTAGGTAAGGATAAGCCATCCATAGAATATTCACAGGTAACATAAAAATATAGTGGTCCTTCTCAACACCATGAAACAGTAAGTGATTAGGAATCCAGTGAGAGGGTTTGACAAAGCATGAAGCTCACTAATCAGAGGATTAAGATAGAATGACATATTTACTCTAGCCTCAATTCTTAACTAGAATGAGAACTTATTAAGAACCTCTCTGACCAACTCTCCTTGATCTTTTTCAACCTGTTTCTTATTTAACCTAGTCCATTTTCCAATGACCATATCTTTAGTTTTAAAGCCTATGAATCAGACTGATTGGCTATTTGATTATTGCTTTTGTATGGTATACCTTAATTCAATAAATCAATTATTCCCTTCCCCCCATATATTTTTGTGAGAATTTCTTTCATATATTGACTAGACAAGATAGCTCCCAAGTTCCCTTCTACCCCTCAGATTCTGTGAGCTCATCCTCTTGTGACTAAGAGGACAAGAGAGCAAAGGACTCAAGGAGAGAATCTAGTAGTGAATTGACCTAGATCTCTTAAGTATTACAATTGTGAAGAGAGGATAGTATAGTCAGTCATAGCAGGAATGGAAGATGAAAATACTCCAGAGAGGCCCAGAGGCAAGAAAATCCTTCCCAGGAGCCAAGAGTGAGAGCAAGGGCTCAAAGCCACATCCCACCTACCTGAGAGAAGCCAGGGGAACTGCAAAAGGACAGTAAGAGTCACTTCTCTAGGAGAGAGAGACCTCATCACTTGACGATTCCCCACAGGCCGGCATTGGTAAGCAGAGCTCTGAATTGGAATCCAGCTTTGCCAGCTCAGCCAACGGGATGCTGCTCCACTCACTTCACTACTCTGAACTTCTTTCCATGAGGAATGAAGGAATTACTCTAGAAGAACTCTGACATCTCTTCTGACATCTTTTTATGTCATCTTATATGTCTCTAAAAACATAGTTTTCAAAACAGAGTTAGGGACGTGATCTAAATGACGAAGTTTCAGAGCAACCTAGGCTACCAATTGACATGATTCCCAAAAGAATATCTTTCAGGAAATCCTGCTTCCTGATCCAGAAATGAAAGCGAAACAATTTAACTATAACTTTATGTGGTCAATGATTGTCAAAGTACTGCTAATAGTTACTATAAAAAAATTGGACTGAGAAGAAAACTGGGTGGTACAATGGTTAGAGCCCTGGATTGAAGTTAGGAAGACCTAAGTTCAGATCTGTTCTTAGACACTTAACCCCTTTGGTTGACCCTAGAAAAGTCCTTTTATCTCTCTCAGCCTCAATTTCCTCAAATGTGAAATGGGAAGAGTAGTAGCACCTATTTCCCTGAGTTATTGTGAAGATGAAATGAGATAATATTGTAATAGATGGTAGATGTTGAATAAATTCTTATGCATTTTTCTTCCTCAGGGTGGATTATCTTTTGTCCAATATCTAAAGGATTTAACAGCCTAACTCCAATGTCATTGTTGTCTTAGACATTATTCCCCTCTATACATATGAATATATATACATATAAATGTATTTATATATTTGCCCATATGTCCACACAAACACACACATACACATATGCTTAGATATGTATTTGCATATATATGCATATATATATCCAGATAAACATATTTATTCTGTTTGTACAAATATGTTGGTGTATTTTTGAGTGTATACACATACTTATAAGTATATATAGCATATGGTAATATAGAAATGGGTCTACATATCATATATATATTTTTTTAACTTGATCTGAAATCTCATTTGTCTAAGGGACTTTGGGAATTTGAGGGAGAATTTTAGGATACTCACCAGAAGAAATGCCTTATTAAATGAATATTGGAAATGATATGTGGGTGATCATACTCCAACAATCTCACAGTGACCTATGACCCCAAATTCTTCAGTCCAGGGTCAAACAAGAACTTTGACCAAGGGGTTCCACACAAACCAAGCTATTGTCTGAACTAAGTTATCCTGCCTATTTTTGCTGCCACTATAATATTCCATTGTGTATGATAGTAAAAGATTTAAATAAACTATTAGTGGGAAAAAATGTGTTGCCCTGAGCCTTCTGCTGCTGTTTGCAGAGCCTACTTGTAGTATTTCTATGCCTCATACTCTCTATATAAGTATTTCCTGTTCTTCTGCCACCTCTGTTTCATGGTTATCGTTTAAAGTGAAACTACAGCTAGAACCTGGCTGGATCTTTCTATGGATCTTTCTATTATTAAGTCACAAGTGGAAAGGACCATTTGAATACCTTGCTTCAGTTCGCTGCTCAAAGAGAGGCAGAATGAAGAAGGTAATATAGGCAGCTAAAACTACAAAGAAAGAAAATTAGCATCAGAGCAATGAAAAGGGCAATGGAATGCTGCTATTGTTTCAGAAATTCAAAACCATAGAGCAAAAAGAAGTCCATGATGTTTTTAGACAGAAAATTTCTCAGAATAGAAATATAGTCCTTAAATAAGAAAAAACACCAAAAGCAAAGAAAAGGAGAGAAAGAACATCAGACTGCAGCACCTAGAAGGATGCTCTCTTAGAATGAGCCACACTCATCCTCATGTGTGGATGAACACTTTTGAGATCATGGAATTTGACTTTTCCCTCTCCTGCTTCCTCTTCTATACCATCTTCTGTCACTTGCCAGATAATCCTTTATTCTCAAAGAAGACCATTACATCAAGAGAGGTGATGCCATGATGAGCACAGGAAATGGGCTTTGTATGGGGGGGGGGGGCTGTGCCAAGTCATTAGCCTCACTTTCTCCTCCAGAACCATGTGGCCAGATATGAATCAGGACGACTGAAGATGATCTTAGATACAAGAGAATCATGGTAAAATGACTTGCCCAAGGTCACACAACTAATAAGTGGCAAATATCTGAAGCTGGCTTGAACTCCCATCCTCCTGACTCCAAGGTCATTGCTTTATCCACTGTGTCACCTAGCTGCCCACTTGTCAAACAATGATTCCCAGTGCCACAGGGTCCACCTAATATCTTGATGTTACCATCTGGCTGCCCAAAGTCTCCAAAAATTTTGGTAGTCCGTGTAGGCCTGCTCTCTCCATGGTATGCCCAAGGTCACAGATGAAGAGGAATGGAAAAATATGTAAATAATTTATACTCCTTATCTCTACTGTTGGAAGAAGAGTAACATGAAATAAGTGTGGAAAGGTAACGAGTCAAGTAGATTGCTGAGTGTTTTGAAAGATACACACAAAGATAAAATAAAGGGTAGGACTAGATTTTATTATATAAATAAAGCAGAGGTAGAAATCTTGATCTCAAAGTTAAAACAAAGAAAAATTTAATCAAAAAAGAAAAATATAGAAAGTACAGTATGTATCAACAATATTATTCAATTTAGGCCATTTCAAGTAATGACAATATAAAATATCTGAGAGCATGCCTTTCAAAACAAACTTTATGAATATAAACATAAATAAAGTCAGAACTAAATAATTGAAGTAATATTTCTTGTTCATGGGCTGGTAAAGTCAATATAATGACAAAAATGATAATTTTACTAATCTATTTAATGCCACCCCAATTAAATTACTAAACAAATCGTATTGAATTAGAAAAAAATAGTAACAAAGTTGATTTGGAAGACTAAAAGGTCAGGAACGTCAACGAAACTAGAAAAAAGTATGTAAAGGAAGCAGATTCAACAGTATTAAATCATAAACTATATTATGAGAGCATTGTTGAAGATTAAAATGGATAATTTCAATTACTTTAAATTAAAATGTTCTTATATGAACAAAACTTATGCAGTGAAAAGTAGAATGAAAACATAAAATTAGTGGGGTACTGAAATATTTGTTGTGGGGTAGGATATAATGTGCATTTAGAAAACATGGAAAGACTTGATCTTATGATGGAAGTTGCTTCAGAGGAACAGAAGACAAATGGAAATAAACAATGTAGTCCTAGATAGATAGATAGATAGATAGATAGATAGATAGATAGATAGATAGATAGATAGATAGATAGATAGATGTATATGAGTATAATATGTGTGTATGTTTAGTGAATGCTCTCATGCTCCTCTGAGTCCATGACAATGTTAAGAAGGTGGGGGTGAAGTTCATATTGGTGAGCTCAGTCATATTGTAGGAGGTCTGGTCTACTTCCTAGTCCAAGAAAATCCCCATCATCTTGGGGACCACTGGCAATTAAAGAGGAATCCAGAAACTGGAGAGAACCAGGTTAAGTTCTCCTATTCATCAGAAGTAGAACAGAGAATTCAGCATGTGGTGTAACCTGTACCATTCCTTGATCACAGAGTCCTTATAGTCTCAGAGATCATGTCTTTCCTTCCACATCCTCCTCCCAGGTGGATGTTCCTGAAGTGAATCTCTTCCTGCCCAGTCAGTTTGTCAGACTCTTCTCCAAGGCTGGATATGTTTTGCTTCTTTAAAACAAGTCAAGAAATGTTTATTATTGCAGTAAGAATGAGCAATGAGTTGTACCTTCATTCCAAGGAATATCCACTGCAGAGAAATGCACAATTTCAGTCCAGGGGTAAAAACAAGAACCATATCCCTACTCCTCAACTTCAATTGCATATCCAGAGATCCTCTATGCTCCTCTTCATCTCAGACATTGACCATCTGTATGACTATGGCAGAGTCATTTAGACTCTTATCTACCTCAGTTTCTTAATGTATAAAATTAAAAAAATTAGAGTTTCTTCCAATGTTGTGAGGTTAATATTTGTAAAGCAATTTGAATACTATAAAGGATTACATAAATTATAACATTACCTTTGCTACTCTTGTTGCTATTGCTATTGCTCCTGCTGTTACTACCACCACCACCACCACCACCACCACCATCATCATCATCATCATCATTGCTATTTTCTCTTGCTGGTTCCCTAGAACATCCTTCCCAAAAGTCATTCTAAACCTTCTTCACCCACAAGTCATTAACCTTATTCCAAACACACACACACACACACACAGATACATATACATATATATATATATATATATATATATATATATGGTAGATGCCATCCCACACCCACATCCATCCCACGCACTGTATTTAAAATCATTGTGACTTTGGGCTGTGTGTTTGGTCTACACCAAATCTTTTACCTTGTCCTTAACCTTCTGCAATCTGATATCTCACCTCAGAGGCTAACATTAGATGGTGGGTTCCTCATGATCAAGAACTACTTCAAACCTTTCTTTTTATCCCTGGCCCTTCCCTTGATGTCTGACACTGGGCGCGTTCATGAGCTGTTTCCCATGACTGGAATGCTCTTATTGCGAGTCCTTAGCTTTCATGACTTTCTTAGGGGTCTGCTAAAGCCTCGTAGTCTGCAAGGTGCCTTAGGTCTCCTTGATCTTAGCATCTTCCATCTGAGACTACAGCCAATTAGTCACTTCTAGGTTTTCTGTGTGCATAGCTGTTTGCATATTGTGTTCACCCAATAGATTATAAATTCATTGCTTCTTTTTTTGGAAACCCAGCCCTTGACAGTGGCTGGTAAATAAATAATACTTACTAGACGTCTCCCTTCCTTCCTACCTTTTTTTCCCTTGTTTTTCCCTTTCTTTGTTCTATTTTTCTTCCTACCTTCCAGTTATGGATTAACAAATCTGTAGACAATGAGATAATCTAACAGTTCTCTAATCCTGGACTTGGTCTTCTTCTATGAAGTCCAAGAACTCATTTGCTTTCTTCATTGAGACTTCCATACTGATTATTGATGGGGTCTTACAATCCCTGACAATCCCCTGAGATAATTCCCCAAAGATATCCTCTATTCCCCACAGACTGTTGGAGAAGCCTCAACATTGATTACCTCTGTGCTTCATGACAAACTCAGTTAAGACTGAAATAAAAAAAAGGAAAAAAATTGGGTTAAAATTAATTGTGCATAGAGTCCCCCTTACTCTGTGATTGCACCCCCCCCCAACCACAACCTCCAAATCTTGTAAGAGTTAGAGTTGAAGAAGACACAGAATATCATCAAGGTCAATAATCTCTTCCCTGGACATTTGGGAGCCTGACCTATTCAAGGTCCCCCAGTGCAGAAATTTTATTTTATTTTTTATTTATGGAATAAAGCAAGCATTTCCAAAACATAGTATAATGAAAAAATGATTTCAAATGAAACTACAAATCTATTATGTAGAACATGTTATTTCTTCTAAATGCATAATAAGGTTATCATGGATATTTCTTTTTTCCTTTTTTCCTTCCCCACTTCAAAATGCCTACTATTAAGCATGGATATGCATGCATGTGTATATAAATATAATATATACACATGTACATATATGAAAAATTATTTGGGGGTCTTTCTCTGAATGTAGGTAGCATTTGCCTTCATATGTACTTTCTAGTTAATTTGGACATTTGCAATAAGCAGAATAACTTATTCCAAGTTCTTCTTAAAACAATGTTATTGTTATTGTATACTATATTCTCTTGGTTTTCCTCATTTTATTCTTCATCGTTTCATGTGATAGGACAGGTAGGTGGTGCAGCGGATAGATTACTGACCTCAGAGTCAGGACAGAAGTTTGAATCCAGCCTCTTGATACTTGAATCTTATTAGCTATGTGACCTTGAGCAAGTCACTTAACCCTCATTGCCTCACATCCAGGGCCATCTCCAGTCATCCTGATTCATACCTGATCACTGGACCCAGATGACTCTGGAGGAGAAAGTGAGACTGGTAACTTAGTACAGCATCCCCTCAATCAAATCCATTTCACATGCTTGTCATGGTACTACCTCCCTGATGTTCTTTGTGGTCTCCTTTGAAAATGGACAAACAATATTTCATGTGGGTCTATGCTTTTCTATCATCAAGTCCATAATTTCTTAAAGCACAGAAATTTTCTATCACATTCTTATATCACTGCTTGTTCAATCACTCCCCAATCGATGGGTATCCCCACAATTTCCAGTTCTTGGTCACCACAAAGAGAGCTGCTATAAATGGTTTAGAACATCTAAATTCTTTCCATTTTTCTCCAGTTTTAGAAAAAGACCTAGCAATGGTATCACTAGGTCAAAGATATAGAAAATTAAAAAAAATTGAACATAATTCCAGAATGCTCTCCAAATTGAGATCAGTTCAGAATTCATCTAACAATGAATCAGTGTCCCAGTTTTTCTACATCCCTTCCAACATTTGTCACTTTCCCCTTCAATCATTATAACCAATCTGATAGGCAAAAGATATCTCAAGGTTGTTTAAATTTCAAATTCCCTTAACCATAATGATTCAAAACATTTGTATATGACTTGTTTCAGTTGCTTCATTGGAAAACAGACTGTTCATGCCTTTTGACCATTTATCAATTGGAAAGTGCCTCATATTCTTACAGATTTCACAGAGGTATTTATACATTTGAGATGAGACCTTTACCTGAGACTCTGTGTATAAAATTTTTTGCCAATTTTCCGCTTTCCTTCTGAACTTACATTTTAATGAAATGTAATTGAAATTATCCATTTTACAACCACATTCTATTCTCTGTATTTTTTTATAAATTGTTAACCTAATCATAAGTCTGATAAGTGATATGTTCCGTAGTCTTCAAATTTTCTTGTAATATTTTTTCTTTATATCTACATTGTGAATCCATTTTTACCTAATTTCTGGTAAATGTTATGAGATATAGGTTTATACATAATGTCTGCCACACTGCTTTCCAGTTTTCCCAATAATTTTTACCAAATAATGAATGAGTATCCCAAAATGTTGCTTTTACACTTGATAAATACTATACTTAAATGCTTCAATAAATTGTATATCTACTCTATTGCATTGATCTTTCTCTCTATTTCTTAGTCAGTACCAGATAGTTTTAAAAACAACTACCTTTTAATGTAGTTTAAGATCTGCTCCTGCTAAACCTCCTTCCTTTATATCTTTTTCATAAGTCCCTTTGACATTTTTCATTTTTTGTTCATTCAGATGAATTCTGTTATTTTTTCCTAATTCAATAAAGCAATTATTTTCTCTATATGTCAGTCTAAGTAGATTGCCATTCTTATTATATTTGTCCTGGCTACCCATGGACCATTAATATTTCTCAAATTATTTAAATCTAGTATTATTTGTATAATTTTTAAAATTTTGCTATTATACATCCTGGAATCATTTTGGCAAGTATAATTAAAGGAATTTTATGCTGTCCACAGTTATCTGAAATGGAGTATCTCCTACTATCTCTTCTTGAAGAAATTTGTTTGGGAGGGTTTAATGATTTGCATGGATTTACTTTGCATTCAGCTACTCTGCTGAAAGTATTCATTGTTATTACTAACATTTTAGTTGAGTTTTGGGGATTTTGTAAGTAGATCATCACATTATCTGCAAAAAATGAGATAGTTTTTTTAATCTAATTCCCAAATTTGAATGTTTTTATTTCTTCTTTTTTTATTGCCCTTGCTAGGACTTCCAAAATAATAATGAGTAATATTGAATAATAGTGATAAAAGATGACATCATTTTTTTCACATTCGGGCTTACAGTGGACATTTCCAATTTATCATCATCATAAACAATACTGACTGATAATTTAGATAAATAATTTTTATCAATTTAAGAGAAAATCCATTTATAACTATACTTTTAGGGTTTTTGAGAGAAATGAGTTATAGTTTATCAAAAGCTGTTTCTGTTTATTGATATAATCATATAAATTTGCTTAAATTAATATATGTTATATATAATGATATATTATTTTATAATTTAATCGATTATGTTAATATTTTCCTTAAGTTAAATCATCCCTACATTCCTAATATAAATCCCACTGGTCATAATGTATTATCTTTGTAACGTAGTGTTGCAGACTTCCAGCTAGTTTTTTAATTTAAAATTTTTGGATCCATGTTCATTAATTAAGTTGCTCTATAAGTTCCTTTCTTAGTTTATACTCTTCCTGGTTAACTTGTTTCTTTTTACTAATTTTTATAAATTTGCTTTATAGTCTTGACCTTTTGTTCTTCAAGATGAACTTTGTTCATACACCCACCCTATGCCAAATAAGGTCAAAATGGTGCAGGATTTAGACAAAAACTGCTACACCAGGCCAAGAAATAATCTATCAGATCCATGAAAGGAGAGAAACTTATGACCAAACAAGAAATAGAATAAATTATCAATTGCAAATGGATGATTCTTGAATTACTAAATTAAATTAAAAAGTTTTTACACTAATAAAATCAATGCTGCAAAAATTAGAAGGAAAACAAAACTGGGAAACAGTTTTCACAGCTAGGGGTTCTGATAAAGATCTCATTTCTAAAATATAGAGAATTGCATCAAATTTATAAGGTTACAAGTTATACCTCAACTGACAAATGGTCAAAGGATATGAACCAGCAGTTTTCAAATGAAAAATTAAAACTATGCATAATCATATGAAAAATGATAAATCATAAATGATTAGAGAAATAAACAACTGTGAGGTTCCACCTCACAGATTGGTCAAGATGGCAAAAAGGGAAAATAATCAATGTTGGAGAGGTTGTGGGAAGATTGTGACATTAATGCATTATTTTTTTAAATTTATTTTTATTAAAGATATTATTTGAGTTTTACAATTTTCCCCCCAATCTTGCTTCCCTCCCCTCTCCCCCCCACAGAAAGCACTCCATCAGTCTTTACTTTGTTTCCATGTTGTACCTTGATCCAAATTGGGTGTGATGAGAGAGAAATCATATCCTTAAAGAGAAGTCTAAGAGGTAACAAGATCAGACAATAAGCTATCTGTTTTTTTCCTAAATTAAAGGGAATAGTCCTTGCACTTTGTTCAAACTCCACAGCTCCTTATCTGGATACAGATGGCACTCTCCTTTGCACACAGCCCAAAATTGTTCCCGATTGTTGCACTGATGGAATGAGCAAGTCCTTCAAGGTTGAACATCACCCCCATGTTGCTGTTAGGGTGTACAGTGTTTTTCTGGTTCTGCTCATCTCACTCAGCATCAGTTCATGCAAATCCCTCCAGGTTTCCCTGAAATCCCATCCCTCCTGGTTTCTAATAGAACAGTAGTGTTCCATGACATACATATACCACAGTTTGCTAAGCCATTCCCCAATTGAAGGGCATTTACTGGATTTCCAATTCTTTGCCACCACAAACAGAGCTGCTATATATATTTTTGTACAAGTTATGTTTTTTACCCTTTTTCCTCATCTCTTCAGGGTATAGACCCAGTAGTGATATTGCTGGGTCAAAGGGTATACACATTTTTGTTGCCCTTTGGGCATAGTTCCAAATAGCTCTCCAGAAAGGTTGGATGAGTTCACAGCTCCACCACCAGTGTAATAGTGTCCCAGATTTCCCACATCCCTTCCAACAATGATCATTATCCTTCCTGGTCATACTGGCCAATCTGAGAGGTGTGAGGTGGTACCTCAGAGAAGCTTTAATTTGCATTTCTCTAACAATTAATGATTTAGAGTATTTTTTAATATGGCTATGGATTACTTTGATCTCCTCATCTGCAAATTGCCTTTGCATACATTAATGCATTATTGATGGAATTGTGAACTGATCCAGACGTTCTGGAGAGCAATATGGAATTATTCACAAAGAGCAATTAAAAAAACATTCATATCCATCCATATCCAAAAACCATTAATGCTTGGCCTATATCTAGAAGAAATCATTAAAAAATGGGAAAAGTCCCACATGTTCCAAAATAAACATAGCAGCTGTTTTTGTTGGAAATTAAAGGAAGGCTCATTAACTGAGGAATGACTGAACAAAAGTTTTGATACATGAATACTATGGAATATTATGCTCTATAAGAAACCATAAATGGTTTGACTCTAGACAGTAGAAACAGGAGAACAATGTACCCATCAACAACATGACCAACTCTGATGGACGTAGCCCCTCTCAGCAGAGGTCGAACAACTCTAAGAAATCAGCTATAGGCAATGCTATTCCAATTCAGAGGAAAAAATAAATAAAATAAAGCAAAACACCCTACAGAATCTGAATGAACACCACAATCACTTCTTAAAAATTTCTCTTATGTATTTCTTTCCTATCTCATGGATTTCATTCTTTTCCCTTAATCTTGATTCCTCATACCAAAAATGACTAATCTGAAAACAAGTTAATCAAAAATGTGGATGTACAATATTCACTTGATTGTTATTGGTGGGGAAGGGAGGAGGGAAGGAAATCATGTAATTTAAAAATATGCATATGCATATGGATAAATGGATAATTAGGAAAATAAAATAAAATATCAATTGCAAATAAATAAACTGGATGAATTTTGTTTATTACTCTTCTAATTATAAAGTTTTTTTCTTAGTTTAAGTGGTATAGTACTTTATAATTAGTTTGCTTTAGGGAAAATTGTTTTTATTATATTAGTCTAGCCTACACATGAACAATTGATATTTTTCCATTTATTTAGGTCTGATTTTATTTGTGTGAATAGAGTTTTGTAATTATATTCCTTTAGTTCCTTGGTAAGTTGTTGGTTATGTGACTCGATCATGCTAAAGGTGTTAATTGATAATTATCTCAGGTAGATTTTTAGTTGATCATTTAGGATTATATAAGTATACTATCATATTGTTAGAAGAATGATAGTTTTCTTTCCTCAGTGCCAAATTCCTTCAATTTCTTTGCTTTTCTTATTGGTATAGCTCCCATTTCTAGTACAATATTGAATCTTAGTGGCAAATATTGGCAAACTTGTATCACCCTTCATCTTATTGGGATGACTTCTAATTTATCCCCTTTATCGTTAATGCTTGCTGATGGTTTTAGATGAATACTCTTCCTCATTTTAAAGCTCCAATTATTCCTATTGTCTCTAAGTGTCTTAAATAGCAAAGGGTATCATATATTGTCAAAAGCTTTTTCTGCATTCATAAAGATAATTAGACAATTTCTGTTATTTTTCATTATTGATAAGGCCAATTATGCTTCCTTACATTGAACCAGCTCCAAGTAAAGTTCATTAGGTGAAGCTTCCTAAAGTCGCAGCAGGAATTTTACAGAGATAAAATTTCTTGAGAACTATTAGGTTTCACAATGGAGTTGAGCTGTAGATGTTTACAATTCATGGGTAAAATTGCAGTCTTTGGAATCTGTTTTGAGTTCCTCTCAAGTTGCCTTATGAGGACAAATGCTTTACCTCTTTATTTTTGCTGCTCTAAATACATTTTTTGGCAATTTTCTGATGGTTTTTCAGGTAGCAAAAACTGGAAAAAGTCCAGGAATTTCTGACTTACTCTTCTATCTTCCCAGAATTTCCTAAGTTTGTAAAAATGATAGTCTATATTTAAAATAAGTTCTCAATGCTTGAGGCAATATGAAAAAAATGAAAAATGTCTGATAGGATTTGTTGTTGTTGTTAGGTCCTAATGGATTTATTATTCAGATCCTGTTTTCTTTTGCCATATAATTCTATGGTTGAACCAGGCAGCTACATATTGGTTACAATCTGAAGGTGGAACTGGGGAAAATATTATGATTATTTTAAGTATATATGGGGAAACTGACTTGAAATTTTCATTACAGAAGAATTTATGACTAATCAAGAGATAGAGAACATTATGAAACATAAAATGGATGATTTTGATTACATAAAATTTTTAAAAAATTACACAAACAAAATTAATGCAAACAAGATGGGAAAGAAAGCAGAAGCTGGCAAATAATTTTTCCTGTCAGTTTCTGATAGAGGCTTTATATCTAAAATAAATGAGAAAAAATTTGTAAGAATAAAAGTCATTCTCCGTGTTTCAAATCATTATTGATTAGAGAAATTCAAATTAAAACAACTCTGTAGTACCCCCCCATACCTATCAGATTGGCTAAAATGACCAAAAGAAAAAAAGGAAAATGATTAGTTTTGGACAGAATGTGGGAAAACTGGGACACTAATGTTGGTAGAGTTGTGAATTTATCCAATCATGCTGGAGAGCAATTTGGAACTTTGTCCAAAGGCTCTTAAAAATTATGCAAAAATATTTTCAAGTGAAAATTGAGGGGATATTCAACAATTGTGAAGTGGATGAACAACTTGTGATATATGAATGCAATGAAACACAATAGTGCTTTAAGAAATGATGAACAGACAGATTTCAGAAAAAACCTGGAAAGACTTATATGAACCGATATTTAATGAAACAGGAAGAACCAGGAGAACATTGTGAACAGTAACAGTAACAGTAACACTGAGTGATAATTAGCTATGATAGCTCTTCTCAACATTACAATAATCCAAAATAATCCCAAAGACTTGTGATGGAAAATGTCATCTACATCCAGATAAAAATCTATGAAGTATAGTATTCTAACTTTTAAAAATTCTTTCTGGTTTTTCTTCCTTGGGTTTTTCCCCTTTTGATCTGATTCATCTTTCACAATATGACTATCAGAGAGATATGTTTGATATAAATATACATGTATAACCTATATCAGACTGCTTATTATTTTGGAGAGGAAGGAAGGGAGAGAAGATGAAAATTTTGGAATGCAAAATCTTATTAAAATAAATGTTTAAACTATTTTACCTTTAATTAGGAAAAATGTTATTATATTTTTAAAAAGACAGTTTACTTCCTAGTTTGGTGAATTCATAGAGGGGAACAATCTCTTTTATAACCTGGAGACAAAAAACCATCTAATTATTTATTAATTGTTAACAAGTCAATATAGCCCACAAAAAGCAAAGAACCTTTAAAATGAATTCAGGAACTAAATCCTAGAAGAATGGACTCATTCTTAAAGTAGCTATAAGTTTCTAGGCTTATACAATTATCCATTTCCACTATCCCTCACTTTGTCTCTAGAAAAGAGAGATGAAAAGAGAAGGAAAATCATAGAATGGGATATTTTTAAATAATAGTCCTGCACCCTTGAGAAAAGTACAGTGGACAAAATAGGTACAGCCAGTGGGGATAAAGCAATTCTTTCCATCTTTTTGAAGCAAGGGGAAGTAAAGAGCATTCAAAATGCTTAGTATTCCCTGCCAAACCTAGTTATTAGAATAGAAATACATTACACAAAAATGGAAACAGAGAATGATAGAGAAAAGAGACAGGATTAAGAGAAAGCTGAGAGTTGTTGAACCCTAAAACTTTTCATAGCTATGAAAACAAGTAGTCTAAGTGGGAACATAAATTAGGGGAACCATAGTTGATTTAGTTCCTGGTATCATCCATTTATATATAGTATAACCATATACTTATATTTTGGTAAAAAATACCAATAAAATATGATTCACCAAGTTGATCTTTAAAATTATCACCTAAAAAAGAAAATAAGAGGGAGAAAAAGAGTGACAGAGAGACAGATAAAACAACAGTACGTCTATTTAAATAATTCATTTAAACATAGATAAGCAACCACTCCAGCATCTTTGTCAGGAAAGTTCCAAATGCAAGTCTCTCAACCCCATTCCCTTGCCAAAAGAAAAAGAAAGCCCCAATTGGGGTTATGAAGAGTCAAATACCATTATGGGCAAGTCATTTAACCTTGTTTGACTCAGTTTCCTGATTTGTAAAAATGATCAGAGAAGGAAATATCCAACAACTCCAGCGTCTTGGGCAAGAAAGTCCCAAATGGCTTAGAGTCAGATGCTACTGAAAAAAGACTGAAAAATAATAATAGAAAACTAAAAAATCCTTTTATCTTGCAAAATTAACACTTCACAGAAAAAATCCAAACTACCAAAATATTCTTTCTATAAATTGGGGTGATTAGGTGGTTGCTTGACTTGAGGATCTCCTAATCAACCTAGTTTCCAGCATTCTCCAAGGGTATGTAATATCAATAAAAGTAAATATACAGATTTGGATAATATATTTTCAGATGATAAACATTACTCACCATCCTTTACCATTTTTGTCTGTAAAAGAGAGAAAGACAGAATGAGAGAGAGAGGAAACAAAATTAGCCCATCAATTCAAATTATCCATTTATAACACGGAAAAGAAAATGGTAAACCATTTCAAGAGTACCCCAAATGGGATCACAAAATCATACACAATTAAAAATGACTAAACAACAAAATTATAACATGAAAGTTGCCTTGTTTTATCATGCAATTTTCCAAAGATTTCAAGTCTGTTTATGATGAAGAATGAACAACTGAACTAAGAATCAGGAAAACATAGATTTTGGACCTGGTTATCATTCTAATTGAGAAAGACATTTTCTCATTTTTTTCATCAATAAAATGAGAAGGTTGTACCACATAATTATCTGTAAATGTATGAATCTACTTGTGCTCTCACACTTATTACACTTGTGACCCTTAGAAAGTGAAACATTTCTGAGCCTCTAATTATCTGTAAAAGAAAACTATAGAACTACATAGATTCCAAAGTGACTTCCAGTTTTAAATCAATAATTCCAAGATAAAGTTTCCACTAGATGCCTCATTTTTATGGCTTACCATTCACTGACTTTTGTTCATCACTTCAACTATTTTTTCCATTTATTAATTAAGAAACATTGCTTTGTCAAAGTACATATTCACAGGAAAAATGCAAGGTAGCAAAGTCCCCCTTCTAAAAGTTAAGGGAGCTGGGTAGGTACATTGACTTGAGGGTCTCCTGATCAACCTAATTTCAGCATTCTACAGTGGTCGGTGGTATTACCACATATAAATATTTGGATAATGAAGAAGAAAATACTACTTACCAAGTTCAGTTTTAAGTTTATCTATGAGATGAGATAGAAAGAGAGGGGGTGGGGAATAAGAAGAAATAGTAAGATAGAATTAATTTATTTAAATGCTGCAGTTTGTATTCTCCAAAGTATTCAGGTCAGTGGATGCTGAGGAATGACCACTACTTTAGGGATCTGAAGACCTAGATTTGAGGCCTGTTATAACTAATGTATTCTATGACCTTGGGAAAGTCATTTCCTAACTTTTATCAAAATGAGACTGTTGTACTACATAATCTCTAGGAATCCATATAATGTAAGAATGTTTGAATAAATCCCAGCTCTCACACTCCTTATATTTGCAACTTTTTAGAGAATGACAACATAGTTGAGGGTCCATTTTCTAATTTGAAAAATGAAACCATGAGACCACATGATCTTCAAGGTCACTTACAACTTTAAATCTATAATTTAAATATAGAATCGATGGGTATTACATGGCTCATATTTTAGTGATTCCGATTCATGCCTTTTTCAAAAGTTTCATGATTTTTTCATGTTTCAATTAAGAAAATGTTTTGGTGAAAAATTTAAAAATTTTTAAAAAACACTTCACTGGAAAAATCTGGTCTGACCATGGTTCCCCTCTATAAATTAGAGACTGGTTAGGAATATTGAGTTGGGGGGGGTGTCTCCTGACATTGTAAGTTACCAATATTCTCCAGTGTTATGCAATATTATCTTATGAAAATATTTGGATAATGAAGAAAAAATAGTACTCACCATAATCATTTTGAAGCTTATCTGTGAGAGAGAGAGACAGAGAGACAGAGGTGGGGGAGGGAGAGAGACAGAGAGAGAGACAGACAGAGAGAGAGAAAGAGAGAGAAGAAAAGAGGGAGGTAGGGAGAAAAAAAGCTTATTTAGATTATCCATTTTCTAAGTAGAATATACATCATATGATACTTCTGTTCTCCAAATTATTCAGACTGGTTGATGCTGAGAAACATCTTGTAGAACTAGAAATCAGAAGACCTGGATTTGAGACCTGTTCTCAAAAGAATTCACTCTATCATCTTGGGAAACCCATTTTATCCCTTTTTTCATCTTTATAATAGTAATTATTCTACATCATGTCTAAGATTCCCTTTAATCTAAGGATGTCTGAATCTATTGTATTTCTCATATTGATTAACTTTGGGACCTTTAGAAAGTGACAACATTTCTGAGTCTCTATTTTCACAACTGAAAAATGAAACGGATCACATGGCCTCAGGCCACTTCCAATTTTAAATATATAATTCTAGATAGCACTACCATGTGCTAGATGTCTCTTTTCTTAATGTTTTCTAATCACTGCCTTTTTTCAAAATTTCCATTATTATTTTCCATTTCTTATTTAAGAAACATTGTTTTGGCAAAGCAAACATTTCACAGGAAAAATTCAAGCTGTCTCCCCTCTACAGATTGTAGAGGCTGAATGGGACACTGAGTTGGGGGTAGCCTGACAATGTAAGTCCCCAACATTTTGCAGTGGTATGAAGTATTTATATTCACAAATATTTGGATAATGAAGAAGAAAATATTACTCACCACGTTCATATTTAATTATATCTGTAAAAGAAAGAGAGAGACAGAAAAACAGAGACAAAGACAGAGAAGAGACAGGAGGGAGAGAAATGGCTCATTTAGATTATCCATTTACAATGTTGAGGATGCCTCATATGACATTTTTATTCTCCAAATTATTCAGGTTTATTGATGTTGAGAAATGAACCATGGAACTAGGGATCAGAAAACCCAAATTTTTGACCTGTTCTCAAACTAATTTACTCTATCATCTAGAGAAAGTTATATTCTCACTTTTTCCATCTGTAAAATGAGAGAGTTGTGCTACCTAATCTCTAAGATTCTTTAAAATCTAAGAATGTTTGACACCATCCCATCTCTCACATTCATTAACTTTGTGATCTTTAGAAGGTGACAGTATCTCTGAGCCTCTATTTTCTCATTTGAAAAATTAAACTATAGGACCACATAGACTCTAAGGTCACTTCCATAAATCTATGGTCCTAAAATAGTACCAGAATGTACCAGATACTTAATTTCTTACTGTTTCCTAATCATTTCCCTTTTTTAAGATTTGATTTATTTAAGACAATGGAGTTAAGTGACTTGCCCAAGGTCACACAGCTAGGCAATTATTAAGTTTCTGAGGTCTCATTTGAACTCAGGTCCTCCTGATTCCAGGGCTGGTGCTCTATCCACTGCACCACCTAGCTGCCTTTTTAAAAATCCCCATTATTTTTCCTTTTCTTAATTAAGAAAGAATGTTTGGGCAAATCAAACAATTCGCAGGAAAAATCCCCTCTACAAATTATAGAGACTGGATGGCTATGTTGAGTAGAGAATCTTTTGAGAATGTAAGTTCCTAACATTTTCCAGTAGTATATAGAATTGCCATATACAAAAATTTGGATAAGAAGAAAATACTACTCACCACGCTCATACTTAATCTTGTCTGTATATATGTGTGTGTGTTTGAAACAAAGAGAGACAGAGCCAGAGTAAGGGGAAGAATGGTAGAGGGAGGAAGAGAAGGAGAGAGAGAGAAGAAGAAGTTTATTTAGATTCTCCATTTAAAAAGTCAAGAATGCCTCTTATGACATTTTTATTCTCCAAATTATTCAGGTTGGTTGATCTTGAGAAATGAACCTCAGAATGAGGGATCAGAAGACCTGGATTTGTAGCATGTTATCATACTAGTTCACTCTAGAATTTTAAGAAAGTCATTGTTTCACTTTTTTCCATGTGTAAAATAAAAGGGACTACATAATCTTTAAGATTCCTTATAATCTAGGAATGTTTGAATCTATTCCATCTGTCACATTGATTAACATTTTACCTTTAGAAAGTGACAACATCTCTGAGCCTCTATTTTCTTATTTGAAAAATGAAACCATGAAACCACATAGCCTCTGAAGTCACTTGCAATTTTAAATCTATTCTGTTAGTACCAATATACACTAGTTGCCTCAATTCCTAATTAGCATTTCCTAATGACTGACTTTTTCAAAACTTCCATTTTTCCCATTTTTTAGTTGAGAAAAAGTGTTTCCCAAAACAAACACTTCACAGAAAATATCCAAGCTGCCAATGCCTCTCCTCTACAAATCTGAGAGATTGGTTGGGTACAATGAGTTGTGGGTCTCCTGATAATGTAAGTAAATTCCAAACATTCTCCAGTGGTATGTAGTATTAACATATACAAATATTTGGATAATGAAGAAGAAAATGATACTCACCGCAGTCACCTTTAAGGTCATCTGTGAGTGAGACAGAAAGAGAGAGAGAGAGAGAGAGAGAGAGAGAGAGAGAGAGAGAGAGAGAGAGAGAGAGAGAGAGGTGGGGGAAGAAGACAGAGAGGAGGTGAAAGCATTCAGCATTCAGGGAGGGAGGGAGGGAGGGAGAGAAATAGTTCATTTAGAATTAGATTTTCCATTTATGAAG
The DNA here is from genome assembly GCF_037893015.1 of Macrotis lagotis. Taxonomy (NCBI): domain Eukaryota; kingdom Metazoa; phylum Chordata; class Mammalia; order Peramelemorphia; family Peramelidae; genus Macrotis; species Macrotis lagotis. The sequence continues at coordinate 291,215,629 of NC_133660.1, read as the reverse complement.
TCAATTATGCCTAATGTGACACTTCTATTCTCCAAATTATGTAGGCTGGTTGATGTTGAGAAATGAACTATAAAACTAAGGATCAGAAGAATTGGATTTGTGGTCTATTCTCATTCTAAGTCACTCTATGATTTTGAGAAAGACTTTTTTTTCACTCTATCCACCTGTAAAAGGAAATCTCTAAGATTTCTTGTGAACTAATAATGTTTGTATCTATCTCATCTCTCACACTGATTAACTTTGCATCCTTTCAAATGGAACAGAATCTCTGAGCCTCAGTTTTCTCATGTGGAAAATGAAACCATGGGACCACAAGACCATAAGGTCACTTCTAACTTTGAATCTATAATTCTAAGATAGTACCAACCTGCATTAGATACCTCCTTTTATAGTGCTTCATTGTCACTGCCTTTTTTTAAATTGCAATTTTTTCCCATTTCTAAATTAAGGAACAATGTTTTGGCAAAAAAAAATATTTCATAGGAAAAATTCAGGTTGTGAATACCTCCCCTCTATATATTGTGGAGATTGGGTGGCTATATAATGTTGGGGGAACTCTGATAATGTAAGTTTCCAACATTCTCCAATGGTATGTAGTATTTCCATAGACAAATATTGGGATAATGAAAATGAAAAAGAACTTATTACTCACAATGTTCATGTTTAATCCTGTCTGAGAGAGAGAGAGAGAGAGAGAGAGAGAGAGAGAGAGAGAGAGAGAGGAGAGGAGAGAGAGAAAGGGTCGAAAGAGGGAGGGAGAGAAACAGCTCATTTAAATTATCCATTTTAATGTAGAAAATGCCTTGTTTAAAACTTCTATTCTCCAAATTATTGAGGCTGGTTGATAATTGAGAAATGAATTATGGAACTAGAGATCTGAAGACCTGAATTTGTGGTTTATTCTAAAAAGAATTTGAGAAGTGAAAACATGGAACCACAAGGCCCAAGGCCAAGATAGAACCAATGTTGCCTCATTTCTTAGTGCTTCCTAATCACTGACTTTTTCAAAGTTTTTCTTATTTTTCCAAAGAAAGAGTGTTTCCACAAAACAAACACTTCACAGGAAATATCCAAGCTTGCAATGCCTCCCCTCCACAGATTGGAGAGACTGGATGAGTACATGGAGATGGGAGTCCTAATAATGTAAGTTCCAAACATTCTCCAGCAATATGCAGTATTGCCAGATACAAATATTTGTAAAATGAAGAATAAAATATTGCTCACCATAGTCATCTTTTAGATTGTCTGTGAGAGACAGAGAGAGAGAGAGAGAGAGAGAGAGAGAGAGAGAGGAGGAGGAGGAGGAGGAGGAGGAGGAGGAGGAGGAGAATCAGAAGGAGAAGAATCAGAAGGAGAAGAATTAGAAGAAGAAGGAGGAGAAGGAGAAGGAGAGGAAGAAGTGAAAGGAGAGAGGGGAAGAGCTTATTTAGTTTATTCATTTGTAAAGTTGATGATGCATCATATGATATTTCTCTTCTCCAAACTATTCAAGCTTGTTAATGTTGAGTAATTAACCATGGAATTAGAGGTCAGAAGTCAGATTTGTGGCCTGTTCTCAGACTAGTTACTCTATGATCCTGAGAAAGTCATTTTCTCATATTTTCCATCTATAAAATGAGAAATTGTATTACATAATTTCTAAGATTACTTATACTCTAGAATGCTTTAATCTATCTGAGCTTCTATTTTTTCATTTGAAAAATGAAACCATGGAAGTATATGACCTCTAAGATCACCTCCATATAAATCTCTTATTCTAAGATAGGAAAACCATGCCCTAGATGCTTCATTTTTTTAAATGTTTCCTAATCACTACCTTTTTTTTTCAAATTTTCCATTATTTGTTCAATTCTCAATTAGCAAATAGTGTTTTGGCAAAATAAATATTTCACAGGAAAAATTCAACCTTCAAATGCCTCCCCTCTACATATTCTAGAGACTGGATAGCTACACTGAATTAGCGGTCTCCTGATAAAGTAAATTCCACACATTCTCCAGTGGTATATAGAATATCCATGTACAAATATTTGGATGATAAAGAAGATAATATTACTCACCACATTCATATTTAATTATGTCTGTGAGAGGGAGACAGAAACATAGAGAAACAGGAAGAGGGAGAGAAAAGAAGAAAGGAGAGGAGGGAGGGAGAAAAATGCCTCATTTAGATTATGCATTTACGAAGTCAAGGATGGTTTATATGCCATTTCTATTCTCCAAATTACTCAGGCTAGTTGAAATTGAGAAATGAACCACAAAACTAGGGATCCAATGATCTAGATTTGTGACCTATTCTCATACTAATTCGCTCTATGATCTTGGGAAAAACGTTTCTCACTTTTTCCATGTATGAAATGATAGGATTATAGTACATAATTTCTAAGATTCCTAATAATCTAAGGATGTTTGAAACTAATCCATCTCTCACATGCATTAATGCTGTGACCTTTAGAAAGTGGCAACATCTCTGCATCTCTATTTTCTCATTTGAAAAAATAAAACCATGGGACCACATGACCTCTAAGGTCACTTCCAATTTTACATCTATAATTCAAAAATAAAATCAATGTGTACTAATTGGCTTGTTTCTTAGTGCTTCCTAATCACTATCTTTTTCAAAATTTCCATTATTTCATCCCTTTCTTAATTAAGAAAAAGTGTTTTGGCAAAACAAACACTTCACAGAAAAAAATCTAAGCTGACACTTCCTCCCCTCTACAAATTATAGAGACTGGATGGGTACATTGACAAGGGGATCTCCTGATAATGTAAGTTCCAAATATTCTCCAGTAGTATAAAGTATTACCATACCTAAATATATAGGCAACAAAGAAGAAAATAATACTCACCACGGTCATATTTAATCTTGTCTAGAGAGAGGAGAGAGAGAGAGAGAGAGAGAGAGAGAGAGAGAGAGAGAGAGAGAGAGAGAGAGGAGGGAGGTTGGAAGGAAGGGGGAAGGGAGAGAAAGATTTAGATTATTCATTTACAAAGTTAAGGATACCTCAGATGACATTTCTGTATTCTAAATTATTTAAGCTGGTCGATGTTGAGAAATGAACCATATTAACTAGGGATCAGAAGACCTGAATTTGTGGCCTGTTCTCATACTATTTCACTCTATGGTCTTGGAAAGCCATTTTCTCTTTTTCCATCTGTAAAATGATAGGACTATAGTATATAATCTCTAAGATTTCTTCTAATTCTGAAAATGTTTAATCAATCCCATCTCTCACATTCATTAATTTTTTTCCTTAGGACAAAGTAACTCTATGATTTTACATAGTGACAACATCATTGAGCCTCTATTTTCTCATTTGAAAAATGAAACAATTGGACCATATGACTTCTAAAGTCACTTCCAACTTTATAAATATAAACCTAATAACCAATGTACACTAGTTGCCTCATTTCTCAGTGCTTTCTAGTCACTATCATTTTCAACATTTCAAACATTTTTTCTTCCTTAAGAAACATTGTTTTAGTAAAACAAACACTTCAGAAGGAATGTCCAAGCTGACAGTGTCTCTCCTCTATAAATGGGAGAGACTGAAAAAAAGTGCATTGATCAAATTAGTCTCCATCATTCTCCAGTGATATGTAGCATTAATGTATGAAAATATTTGGATAATAAAGAAGAAAATATTACTCACCACATTCATCTTTCAGCTTGTCTGTGAGAACAAGCAATAGAGGCAGAGACAGGGGGTGAAGAGAAAGGGGAGGGAGGACAGAGGAAGAGGAGGAGAGGGAGAGAGATAGAGGCAGAGAGAAAGGGAGAGGGAGAGACAGAGAGAGAGAGACAGAGAGAGAGAGACAGAGACAGAGAGACAGAGAGACAGAGACAAAGAGAGCAGGAGGGAAGGAGAGATTAGTTTATCTGGATTATACATTTACAACCTTAACAAGGCCTCATTTGACACTTCTGTTTTCCAAATTATTCTGGGGTTTTGATGTTGAGAAATGAATCCTGGAACTTGGAGTCAGAAGACAAAGATTTGTGGTCTGATCTTATTCCAATTCATTCTATGATCTTGGGGAAGTCATTTTCTCCCTTTTTCCCCCTCTGGAAAATGAGAGGTTGTACTAAATAATTTCAAAGATTACTAGCAATCCAAAGTGCTTGAATCTCTCCCATCTTTAAAATTGATTAACTTTGTGACAAGAAAATTCCAACATCTCTAAAGTTCTATTTTGTCATTTGAAAAATGAAACCAGGGAATTATAAGACCCATAAGGTCACTTCCAACTTGAAATCTATAATGTTAAAATAGTACCAATATGCACAATTCTTAGTGCTTCCTAATCACTGCCTTTTTCAAAATTCCCATATTTTTTTTCCATTTCTTAGTCAAAAAAGAGTGTTTTTGACAAAACAAACACTTCAGAAGAAAAATACAAGCTTCCAAATTATCCCCTCCACACTTGGGCGATACTGAAAGGTTGCGCTGAGTTGTCAGGATCCTGATCAAGTTTGTTTCCATCATTTTCCAGTAGAACATAGTATTATCATATGCAAATATTTGGATAATTAAGAAGAAAATATTACTCACCAACTTTAGCTGTGGCCTTGCCTTTGAAAGGGAAATTTCAGAATCAGGGAGGGAAAGAGGGAAGAAGGGAAGGGAGAGAATTAGTGCTCATCCAAATTATTCATTGACAACATAGAGGATCTCTCATTTGACACTTCAATTCATTGTTCACTTTTCAACACCAATAAGCTTGAATAATTTGGAGAATTGAAGTGTCAGATGAGAGATCCTCTATGTCGTCAATGAATAATTTGGATGAATACATACAAATTCATTCTATGATCTTGGAAAAGTCATTTTTTTCTTCTTCCTTCCGTAATTTTTTTTAAATGTACTATATAATTTCTAAGATTCCTAATCTATTGTTTGAATCTATCCCATCTCTAATATTTATTAATTTTTCATCCTTTAGAAAATGACAACTCTTCTGAGCAACTATTTTTTAATTAGAAAAATGAAACCATGGAACCACATGGCTTCTAAGGTCATATCCAACTTTAAATATATAATTCTAAAATAGTATCAACATGCACTATATGCTTCATTTTTTAGAATTTCCTAATCACTGCCCTTTTTAAAATTTCCAATTTTGAATTTCTTAATTGAGAAAGAGTGTTTTGGCAAAACAAACACTTCTCAGGAAAAATCAAAGTTGAAATGCCTCCCTTCTACAAATTGGAGAGACTGGAGGAGTTGGGGGGGGGGGGGATTTCCTGATAATGTAAGTTCCTAATATTTTCCAGTGGTAGGTAGTATTAACATATACAAATATTTGGATAATGAAAAAGAAAATATTACTCACCATAGTCATCTTTAAGATTGTCTATGTAAGAGAGAGATAAAAGGAGAGAAATAGAGAAAGTGATTGAGGAAAGAAGAAAGAGAATTAGCTTAAATAGATCATTCATTCACAACATTGATGGTGCCTCACTTGACACTTCCATTCTCCAAATGATTCAGGGTGGCTCTTGTTGAGAAATGAATCATGGGCACTAGGGATCAAAAGACCTAGATTTGTGTTCTGTTCTCATTCTAATTTCCTTTATGATCTTGGGAAAGCCATTTTCTCACTTTTTCCAATTGTAAAATGAGAGAGTTATACTACCTAACCTCTAAGATCCCTTAAAATCTAAAAATATTTGAATCTATCCCATCTCTTCCATTAACTTTGTGATCTTTAGAAAGTGACAATATCTCTGAGCCTCTATTTTCTCATTTGAAAAATGAAACCATGGCCTCAAAGGTCATTTCCAACTTTAAATCTACAATTCTAAGATAGTTCCAACATTCATTAGATGCCTCATTTCTTAGAGCTTCCTTATCATTGCTTTTTTCAAAATTTCAATCATTTTCTTCCATTTTAATTAAGAAACTGTGTTTTGGCAAAAGAAATGTTTCAAAGGAAATATTCAAGCTGAGAAAGTTTTTGTCCCTTTAAAAGTTTGGAGAGACTGATGAAGTAAGTTGCCAACCTGCTCCATTGATACTTGGTATTTCCAAATACAAATATTGAATAATGAATAAGAAAATATTACTTACCACGTTCATATTTAATTATGTCTGTGGGAGAGGGAGAGGGGAGAGAGAGAAAGAGGAAGGAGAAGTGAAGAAAAGGAGGGAGGAAGAGAAATAGCTCATTTAACTTATCTATAAATTAGAAGATGCCTCATATGGCACTCTTAATTTCCAGATCATTTAGGCTTGTGGTTGTTGAGAAATGAACCATGGAACTAGGAATCAAAAGCCCTGAATTTTTAGTATGTTCTCTTACTAATTTACTCTATGATCTTTGGAATGTCATTGTTCATTTTTTCCGTCTGCAAAATGAAAGACTATACTATACAATTTCTAAGATCCCTTATATCCTATGAGTATTTGAATCTATTCCTTCTCTCACAGTCATTAACTTTGTGATCTTTAGAAAGTGACATCTCTAAGCTTCTATTTTCTCTTTTGAAAAACAAAACCATGGAGTCACAAGATCAATATTAAATCTATAATTCTAAAATAGAACCTATGTCCAATAGTTTCATTTCCTAATGTTTAATTTCACTTCTTTATGTTTCATAATCATTACCTTTTTCAAAATTTTCATTATTTTTTTTCAATTTCTTAAGAAAGAGTGTTTTTTGCAAAACAAATATTTCACAGGAAAAATTCAGTAGGCTCCCCTCTACAAACTGGGGTGGCTGATTGGGCACATGGAGTTGCAAGTAATCTGATAGTTTAAATTTCCAATATCCTTCAGTGCTAAATAGTATTTACATTTACAAATATTTATATAATAAAAAGAAAATATTACTCACCATATTCAAATTTAATCTTGTCTGGGAAAGACAGAGAGAGAGAGAGAGAGAGAGAGAGAGAGAGAGAGAGAGAGAGAAAGGAGAAAAAGAGAGGAGGGAGGGGTGGAGAGAGGTAGGAAGATAAATGGCTCATTTAGATTATCCATTTATAAAGTCAAGGATTTTTTTCCATTTCTTCATTAAGAAACTTTATTTTGGTAAAACAAACACTTCAGAGGAAATGTCCAAATGCCTCTCCTCTACATTTGGGGGAGGCTAGAAGGATGCATTGAGTTGGTGGACCCCTGATCAAGTTTTTCCCCATCATTCTCTAGTGGGATGCAATTTTATCTTACGCTAATATTTGGATGATAAAGATGAAAACTATTACTCACCACATTCATCTTTAAGCTTATCTATGAGAAATATGCAGAAAGAGAGAGAGGTGAGAGAGGGAGAGAATTAGCTCATCCAAATTATGTATTTACCACATTGACAATACCTCATATGACACTTCTATTCTCCAAATTATTCTGGGTTTTTGATGTTGAGAAATGAACCAAGGAACAAAGGGTCATGATCTATATTTGTGGCTTGTTTTCATTCTATGATCTTAGGAAAGCCATTTTCTTACTTTTTTCCCTCTGTAAAATGAGAGGTTGTACTACATAATTTCTAAGATTCTTTATAATCTAAAACATTTTACTCTCTTATATTGATTAACTTTGTGACCTTAAGAAAATGTCAACATCTCTGAAGCTCTATTGTTTTCATTAGAAAAATGAAACCATGGGACCACATGGCCTCTAAAGTCACCTCCAACTTTAAATCTATAATTCTATTTTAGTACCAATGTGCACCAGATATCTCAATTCTTAATGCTTCCTAATGACTGAATTTTTTGAAATTTCCATTATTTTTTCCATTTCTTAAATTAAAAATAGGGTTTTGGCTAAACACTTCAGAGAAAGAATGCAAACTTCCAAGGTCTCCCCTCTACAAATGGGGGAGACTGGAAGGGTGCACTATGTTGGAGATCTCCTGATGCAGATTGTTCTCATCATTATCCAATAGTATATAGTATTGTCATATGTAAATATTTGGATAATTTAGAAGAATATATCACTCACCAAGTTTAGCTGTAGACTTGCCTTTGAGAGAGGGGAGGGGATGCATTCCAGATTCCAAGTAGGAGGTAGGAGGAGAAAAGGGAGGAAAGGAAGGGAGTCAGTGCTCATCCAAAGTATCCATTGAAAACACATAGGATCGGGCAGCTAGGCGGCGAAGTGGATAGAGCACTGGCCTTGGAGTCAGGAGTACCTGAGTTCAAATCCAGCCTCAGACACTTAATAATTACCTAGCCATGTGGCCTTGGGCAAGCCACTTAACCCCATTGCCTTGCAAAAACTAAAAAAAAAAAAAAAAAAAACACACACATAGGATCCCTCGCCTGACACTTCAAGTATCCAATGAATTAAGACTTATTGATGCTTAGAAATGATCCACAGAGCTAGGGGTCAGAAGACCTAGATTTGTGACCTATTATCATACAAATTCACTCTATGATCATAGAAAAACCATTTTCTCACTTTTTTTCCCAAAATGAGGGGGTTTTACTACAAAATTATTAAGAATCTGTATAATCTGACAGTTCCATAATCTGTCACATATTTTACAATCATTAGCTTTATGGTCATTAGAAAAAGACTACATATCAAAGCATCAATTTTCTCCTTTGGAAAGGAAACCATGGGACATGGCTTCTAAGGTCACTTCCAATTTTTAATCTATAATTCTAAGATAAGGCCAACTTCCACTAGATGACTCATTAAAAGTACTTCCTAATCACAGCCTTTTTTTCAAAATTTCCTCTATTTTTTTCCATTTTTCCATTAAGAAACAGTCTTTTAGACTATTTCAAAGGAAATATTTCTAGGGAAAAACCTAAGTTTCCAATGCCTCTCTTCTACAAATTGGAGGGACTAGATAGGTACATTTAGTTGGGGGGGAGGTGTCTCCTGAACAAGTCTGTTCCCCCCTCATTTTCTAATGGTTTTGTCTTATTGCCACATGTAAATTTTGGACCTTAAAGAAGAAAATCAGGGGCGGCTAGGTGGCGTAGTGGATAAAGCACCAGCCTTGGAGTCAGGAGTACCTGAGTTCAAATCTGGTCTCAGACACTTAATAATTACCTAGCTGTGTGGCCTTGAGCAAGCCACTTAAACCCCATTTGCCTTGCAAAAAAAAAAAAAAAACTAAAAAAAAAAAGAAGAAAATCTTACTCACTCCATACATCCTTAAGCTTATCTGTGAGAGAAACAGAGACAGAGAGAGGCAGGGTGGGGGAGAGAGAGAGAGAGAGAGAAAGGTGAGAGAGGGAGAGAATTAGCTCATCCAAATTATGTATTTACCACATTTACAGTACCTCATATGACACTTCTATTCTCCAAATTATTCAGGTTCATTGATGAGAAATGAATCATGGAACTAGGGGTCAGAAGACCCCTAGATTTGTGGCCTATTCTCATACTAATATACTATATGATCTTGGATCTTTTTCTCACTTTTTCCATCTGTAGAATGAGAACATTGTAAGACATAATCTCAAATATTCCTTATAAACTGATAATGGTCAAATCTAGTCCATCTCTCATCACCAATAACTTTGTGATCTTTGGAAAGTGACAATATTTCTGAGCCTCTATTTTCTGTAATTTCAGGGTCTCCTGTTCAGCTTAGTTCCCAGTATTCTGCAGTGCTATGTAGTATCAGCATATAAAAATATTTGAATAATGAACTAGAAAGTATTACTCACTATGTTCATCTTGAAGTTTGTCTGTGAAAGAGAGAGAGAGAGAGAGAGAGAGAGAGAGAGAGAGAGAGAGAGAATTGAGAGGGTGAAAGAATTCATTCATAAAAATTTTGTATTTACAACATTGATGATGCCTCCTTTGACACTTATATTCTCCAAATTATTCAGGTTAGTTGATGATGAGAAAGGAATCATGGAACTAGGGGTCAGAAGACCTAGATTTGGGGCCTATTCTCATACTAATTCACTGTATGATCTTGGAAAGTTATTTCCTCACTTTTTCCATCTGTAGAATGAGAGCATTGTAGGACATAATCTCAAATATTCCTTATAAACTGATAATGGTCAAATCTAGCCCATCTCTCATCACCATTAATTTTTGTGATCTTTGGAAAGTGACAATATCTCTGAACCTCTATTTTCTGTAATTTCAGGGTCTCCTGTTCAGCTTAGTTCCCAGTATTCTGCAGTGCTATGTAGTATCAGCATACAAAAATATTTGAACAATGAACTAGAAAATATTACTCACTATGTTCATCTTGAAGTTTGTCTGTGAAAGAGAGAGAGAGAGAGAGAGAGAGAGAGAGAGAGAGAGAGAGGAAAAGAAGTCATCTAGATTAATCCTTTAAGGATGCCTTATTTGACAGTTCTATTCTCCAAATTAGTCAAGTTATTGATGCTGAGAAAAGAACCACAGGACTAGGGATCAGATGACGTAGATTTGTGGACTGTTCTCATACTAAAAATCACTCTAATGTTGGGAAAGCCAATTTCTCACTTTTTTTTCCCAGTAAGAGCATTTTTACTATATAATCATTGATTCCTTATAATCTGACAATGCATAAATCTATCACAACTCTCACACTCAATAATTATATGACCTTTAATGAGTGACATTTCTGAGTCTATTTCCTCATTTGAAAAATGAAAGAATTTGGTCATGCAGCTTCTAATTTCACTTCCAACTCTAAGTCTATAATTCTTTTTTGGGGAGAGGAGGAGGCTTGCAAGGCAATGCAGTTAATTGACTTGCCCAAGGTCACACAATTAGTAATTATTAAGTGTCTGTGGTAGATTTGAACTCAGATCCTCCTGACCCCAGGGACAGTGCTCCATCTACTGCACCATCTAGCTGTCCTAAGTCTATAAAATTAAAATAAAACCCACATTCGCTAGATATTTCATTTATTTATGTGTACTGCAATTTTCAAATTTTCCATTATTTTAATCATTTAATTTAATTTTAATTTAATTTAATTTTAATCATTATTTAAGAAAGAGTTTTTTCAGCACAACAAACATTTCACAGGAAATATGCAAGCAGCCAAAGTCTTGTCTCAACCAAGAAAGGAGAGTACAGTGAATTTCAGGGTCTCCTGATCAACTTTGTTGCCTGCATTCTACAGTGATATTTATTTCGACCATATGCAAATATCTGGATAATGAACTAGACTATATTACTCACCATTTTCATCTTCAAGCTGGTCTGAGAGAGAGAGAGAGAGAGAGAGAGAGAGAGAGAGAGCTCATTTAGATTATCCATTTACAAATTAGAACATGCACCATTTGACACTTCTCTCCTCCAAATTATTCAAGGTCATTGATGCTGAGAAATGAACCACATAACTAGGGATCAGATCAAATAGATCTGTGGCCTGTTCTTATGCTAATTAACTCTTTGATGTTGGGAAAAACATTTTTCACTTTTTCCAAAATGAGGGATTTTACTACATAATCTCTAAACTTCCTTATAATCTAAGAGCATCTAAATCTATCCCAGTTCTCACACTCATTATATCTGTGACCTTTAGAAAGTGACATTTCTGAGTCTCTTATTTTCTCCTGTGTAAAATTAAACCACAGTACTATATGACATCTAAGATCACTTCCAACTTTAAATCTATAATTCTAAGCTAATGGAGTTTCCACTGGTTGCCTCATTTTTTAATGCCTCAATCACTGCCATTTTCAAAATTTCCATTATTTTCCAGATTTCTTACTTAAGAAACGTATTTTGGCAAAGCAAACACTTCTCAAGAAAAATCCAAACTTCCAATGTCTCCCTTGCACAAACTGGAGAGACTGAATGAGTGCATTGAATTGGGGAGGGAAGGGTCTCCTGATTAATTTATTCTCATCATTTACCAATGTACTATAACCAATATAGATGTTTGGATATGGAAGAAAATATTACTCACCACATACATCTTCAAGCTTGCCTGTGAGAGAGAGAGTGAAACACACACACACACACACACACACACACACACACACACACACGCACACGCACACAGAGACAGAGAGAGACAGAGATAGAGAGGAAGGAGAGAAAGAATTAGTTCATCTATAATATTCATTTACAACATTGAGGGTACCCCATTTGACACTCCTATTTTCCAAGAAATAAACCTCTGAACTACTGTTCAGAAGACCTTAATTTGTGGTCTGTTCTCATACTAATTCACTATATAGAAGTTATTTTTCCATTTCTTTATTAAGAAATAATGTCTTGATAAAACAAACACTATACAGGAAAAAAATCCAAGTTGCTAAGGTCTCCCCTCTAAAATGGTGGAAACTTGGAAGGTGAATTTAGTTGGGAGCCACCTGATCAAGTTAGTTGTCATTATTCTCCTGTGTTATGAGTATCATCATATACAAATATTTACATAATGAAGAAGACAATATTACTCACCACATTCATCTTTAAGTTTGTCTGTGAGGAAACAGAGAAAAAGAGATTGAAAGAGAAAAAGTAGAAGTAGGAAGGAAGGAGGTCATCAAGAAAACATTGTGGATGCTGCTTTTGATTCTTCTATTCTCCAAAGTATGCAAGTTTGTTTATATTGAGGAATGAAACATGAAACTGGGGGAGAGAAGACTCAGATTTTGGACCTATTCTGATACTAACTCACTCTATTATCTTGGGAAAAACCATTTTCATACTTTTTCCAAAATGAGAGAATTGTCTTACATTATCTCCAAGACTCCTCACATTTGAATGTATCCCAGCAGTTGTCCTCATTATATTTGTAACAATTTATCTGAGTTGATTTCCTATGTGTAAAATGAAAATGTGGGACTGCACGGCCTGCAACTCCCAACTATGAATTTCTAATTCTAAGATAGTGCCAACACATCCACTAGATGTCTCATTTCTTAGTGTTTCCTAATCACTGCCTTTTTCAAAATTTCCATTATTATTTTCCATTTCCTAATTACAAAATGTTTTGACCAACCAAACACTTTATAGGAAAAATTCAAACTATCAGGGCCTCTCCCCCTAGAAATTGGGGAACCTGGATGGGTACGTTAGGTTCGGAGGAATTTTTGATCAATTTAATCTTCAGATTTCCTGAACAAAATTACTTGGGATAATGCACATTAAATTGTTCAAAAAATATAGGATCATTAGAACATGAACAAACAGAAATACGTTGAGGAAACTATGGAGCACGTGTAATCATTTTGCAAATGGCTCCGGTCTAATTGCCATGTGGTGAATGGCAGTCAGTATCTTTGATGGAATATATAGGCCCAGCCTGGCCTGGTGGGGGGGGAGGGGCGGTGAGGCAGTGAAGTGAAACTGGATAAAGAGACAAACCTGGGATCAGGAAGACAAGTTCAATTTTGGCCTCAAACTCTATCGGCTTAAGAGAATCTCAAGAAGACAATTGACTTCCATTCCCTCAACTTGGAATTTGGAGATAATATAACAGTACCCACTTACCTGTGTGGCTATAAGGATCAAATGAGATATTTATAAAGTATTTAACTTAGGGCCTGGCACATAGTACGTGCTACTTCACAAAGGCTTATTTCTTTCTTTCCTTCTTCAAAATTTACTGGTCCAGCAAACCCTTCACTGTCTTTTTTGGCCATCCTCTCAACATCTCTGCTCTTGGTCTGACACGGTGGCTGAAGACTACCAGTGAGGACATGCTTTAAAGGGAGAAATTTGGAACACTTTCTCTAGAATTGTTGGCCTTTCCTCTGCCTTCTCATTTAGCTTCAGTTTAACCTGGATGCTCTGACCTCATCCTTAGGAGAAGGAAGGGGAAATGGGCAGACTGATTGAGAAGCCTCATGGTCAATTAGTTAAGAAAAAGGAAAAAAAAAGAGAGAGGGTGAAGATAACTTTTACTTGGACTAGAAAATTCATATTTTACCTTTTAATTAAGCCTGTGCTAATAACTAATATCTCTGTAATAGAGTAACTGGATTTGAACTTTATAAAGTTACTTAAAAATGCATTCAATTTTAACTATTATTTGGTTATTTCAAAAATCTTAATGAATATATATGAGGTTCCTTAAGTAATTCTGATTGATTCTAAATGTTATCTTTTTGACTTGTCTTAATTGATACATTCAAATAAATAATATAAATATATGTGTGTATATGTGTGCAGGTGTCTATTTAAATATCAATGGGATGTTTTCACATCTCTCTACTGATCTGTAGAGGTGAGAAAATGTTTCTATATTCTGAGATTTGATACTGGCCAGGATATCCAAGGCTGTATTCAACTTAGGTTTATTGGGACATTAAGGTTTAATAAATGTAGACTCCCTGCACTCAAAAGGCTTTGGAAAGAGGGTGGGAAGGCCCTTGATAGGAAAAGGTCACCACCTTGTGTTTAAAAATGAAACTTATCTGAGAGTTAAATGAGAGTAATTTAGTCACCCTCTGGAAATTTTGTAACAAGTCTTGAGAATTTGTGTGTTTTTAAGAAGGAAAATATAATTGGGATAATTGATTGTCAAGGAACTTGGGAATATTGAATCATATATAATATATATTTACTTACTTCTTTTGGAAAAGAGATATATTGTACTAAATTTTGTAATCTGATCTGTTTTGATGTTAAATTGATATATTAACAGTGTTTGGTTCTCTTGTGAACATGTAAGCTATTCAAATACTGTAATGTTAAAGCCTGGAATTAACATGTGATTGCTTTGAAGGAGGGGTAAGGGAAATATTACAAATTATGACCCCTTTCTGGGATACATCTGTGAATTCATGCATAATATAATGATGGAAATATTATTTTTTAAAATTTAATAACTCATGTTGTTAATTGACTTGATTGCCTGGTTATTTTTACTATTGTTTAATTGCCTTGTAATCAATAACACATGTTAGAAATTTAAGGTTACCTAAGATGTTCTAATGGATTGTTTTATGAAAGCAATAATTTGTATTCTGAAGATGGCTAGCAGCTAAAAGGTTATGTATAGACGTTTCTAGCCATATATGTAAACTGGGACTAAACTGTGGTTATTTGCTTTGAGGGAAAAGCACCTGTGTAATATGAGGAAGATAAAATAATGATTTGAGATTTCTCTGTGACAATCTCTAGCCAGTTGTTATATGAGAAGTATGAGATGATGGGCAACCTCCTAGCCAGGAGATGTTTAGTTACTTTAAACATAGTTAACAACTAAATGGGTTCATTGCAAAAAGTTGGTTTCATAAAAAAATATGAATTATGATTATTCCATTTTACATCTCAATCTGTTTTATTTACAGCACTGTCCTTAGGTACTTGAGCAACAATTGAATTAGAATTTCTCTTGGATCTCTTATACCAAATTACAGCGTGGCACACTTTTGGTTCTCCTTAGAGCTCAAGCCACCTGAAGTTCCAGTTATAGGTAATTGCTATTAATACAAGGTATTGATAATTGATCTGCCTGACATCAGTTCTGTTAAAATAGAAAGAAAATATATAAATGAGGCCATCTAGGAGTAGGAGTGGGTGGCCTTTTAAGAATGACCCTAGCCTCAACTGGAGTAGGGTTCTCTTAAAGGAATCCCTCACCTGGCTCATTGGAAAGGATTGTCTCTATATGATTTCATAAGGGAACAAGTCCTTATGTCCCTCTCTGCTCTGTAATAGCAAATTGCCATGATCATTCTAGGTGCATCATAATTACCAGTAGATCAGGATAATGCCTATTGGTATATTTTTTAACTGTTTTAAAGAGATCTCCATTCTTCAACTGTAATTTTTGTTCATTCTAAACATGGTCAAAACAAAATAGAAAATTTTGTGGCAAATTAATTTTCAGACACGTGCAGTATTAAAATGCTTTTTTCAGTACATTTGCTTGTAATTTATGTGGCATCCATCAATGAATCTGAGTTATATTAGAACCCATTTTCTTATTTTGAAACTGGCTTATAATTCTCAACCCCTTTCTAGTTTTTTCTGATTATTGGAAACTCTGTTAAACAGCCTTCTCTGGTTGGTATTCTCTTAGCTGTATAGCTCCAAGACCAACCTCTGCAGGATACCAACCAGATTTGCCAGGCAATCATTCTTTGGACCCTGTCTCAATGAAGTCTTCACTGAAGAATCTGGGTCCCGAATACTTTTGAGGGGGAAATGATGCAGGGGAAAGATGAAGAGAATTTTGAATCTAGAAATTGGGTGGAGATGTAAATTGATCACCTACTCCCTCTTGAGATGTAAATGGACCAGAAGTAGAGAATTATGATTCTCAACAGAAACAATTTGTAATCTCAAATTGGGTGCAGATCACCATTACCACTGATTCATTGTTTAATGTAAAATTTGTATCCTAACTCCTAGTCCAGTAAGAGAAAGAGAGTTCACCTTTTTCTCTCTGGATGAGAGGCAAGACATAAAAACCTGAGTTGGACTTCAGTTCAAGGCCGGTATTTTCTGACCATGGCCTAGTTAATGCTACTTGGCTGTTCTTTTATCAATCTCTCCCTCTCTTTCACTCCTTATCCTTTCCTATGTGTTATAATTTCTTTTAATAAATTTTTGTTTTATTCCAAAAAAAAGAAGACCCTTAGCCTCTTAGAACTCTCAGTATTTCTTTAAGTATATAAATTGCCCAGAAGTTGCCAACCCCCATTGGCAGGGGGAGGGTACCCTCCCTGGAGCGTTCGCTAGACCAGTTGCCCTATTCTACTTCATTGGAACAACCACTCTGGTCAGATCTTTACCTTTGGCCATTTTTAGCTTCCGATTCCGAAAAATTAGGATCAGAAAGCCAATGATCATCAGGACCATAGTCACAATGCTTGTCATCCTCAGAGATTCATTTGGACACATATCATCTGAAAAATTCAAACCATGGAGTTATACAGCAGTCAGGTATAGAAGGGCATTTTAGTAATCATATAGTGCAACCCCTTTATTTTACAGGGAAGGAAACTAAAGCTTAGACCAGTCTAAAGATTGACTAGGTAGTTATAGGATTAGAATTTACAACACCTAACTCCCAAATGCTGCCAGGGGATGGTCTCTGATTTTCCGGCCAGTGTTTTGGTCAAGGGATTTCCTGAGCTCATGTAGATAGAAGCCCCTTTGTGATGTTAGCACAGCAGGAAAGGAAGCCTATGGGGCCAGGAATGGAGGTTATGGGCTAATGCTCAGAAGAATCTCTTTTTTTATCCAAATGGGAGCTATTTTCACCTAATTCTCTTAGGTTGAGAGGTGTTTTAGAACAATGAATGTCTTTTGCATTTCTTTGTATCTCCATTGCTTGGGATAGAGCCAGACACATAGGAAGTATTCAGTTGTTGTCTGATTGTAACCAATCAAATAAGAAGGAAAAGGAGCAAAATTACTTCTGGAAGAATATTGATTAGATACAAATACAAAGTCTTTCAGTATAAGAAGCAAAGGAATGCTTATTGGGCTCAATTGAGATGAAGAGAGGAAAGAGAGGAAGAGGACTTGGGATGCAATGAAACACTGGCACTAGTGGTCTTGGTTATATCTGTCCTGATCTACAAAAATCTTTTTTGCTTGCATGGTAAAAATAGCCTTAGAGAAAGACCGTCATTGAAGCACCTGCAGAGTGTATATTATCTCTCATCCCCAGGGCAGGCGTTTTTAATCTGTTATGTATTAGATCCCTTTGACAGAATGTTATAGACTTTTTCCTCAGAATCATATTTTTAAAAGCACAAAATAAGATACATAGAATTACGAGAGAAATTAATTTTATTAAAATTCAGTTATTGGTCTATAGAAACTTATTTAATGTTTCCTATGCTCCAGTCTCTGTGAAGCTTTTTTTCTTTGTTCTATATTCCTTAAAACTTAACACAATGTCTGGAACAAAGGAGGCATTGAATAAATATTTCTGGACCAATACACTAATTTTATTACTAAGTCTCCTCATATGTAAACCAAGAGGGTTAGTTGTCATGACTTCTTTTATATTTAAAATCCTGTGATTCCTAAAGGTAGAATTTTGGACATTATAACTCATGTATAGGAGAAATATTTGGAAATCCTTGTTTCTCCCCCTGCCCTTTATATCAGAAAGTTTACTCTGTCTCTTCACAAAGTGCTTGGGGAGGGAACTGACCTGCCAGAGAAATGCCTGCCTCCAACTTCTGGTTGAGGAGGGGATTCCGAATGAAACAAGAAACATTCATTTTGGAATCGGTGGATATGATGATTGATGTTTCAACAGAGAATAGCCCGTTCTCTTTCTTCTTGATCATAGTGCTGCTTGGCAAAGACTTTTTCTGGTTTTCCTTCCATTGCACTTGAGGTTTGGGGTACCATCCATTAGATGTGCACACCAGTCGAAACCTTTTATTTCCCTCACCCTTGATAGATATGTGAGGAACTGAACCTATGTCTAGGAAAGAGAAACAACATAAAAGTAAGATTATTTCCTAGAAAATGAGAGGAATTTTAATCCGTCTCATTCCTTCTTATTATTTCTATCTAATATTATTTGGAAAGAATCAAATGAGAAAAACATACAACATGCCTCTGTGCCTAGGTTGATGATATATGATTCCAATTCTATTCTTAGGTAGAGTGACAAAGACAAAAATAAAATCGTTCCTGGCATCAAGGAGTTTTTATTACAATGGGGGCTGTGGGAAGGGGTATTTTATATATATATATATGTATATATATATATATATATATATATATATATATACATATATATATATATAAAATTTCAGAGAAATGAAAAGAATGAAAGCAACAGATTAATAAACATATTTGATTCCAGGACTGAAATATAATAAATTCTTGGCAGAATACAACAATAGCCTATCTTAAAATGAAACAATATAGTAATAAATGAAACAATATAGTAATAAAGTGCTACAAGGATTTTTTAAAATTCACCTGTATTGGTATATGATGAAGGAGACACAACTTGACAGACCATTTGAAGAGATATTAATGATCTATTAGGTGACACACTGAATAGATCTTAGGCATTTTCCTCTTTTCAAGTCTGGCCTCAAACACATACTAGCTGTTTGACCATGAGTAAGTCATTTAACCCTATTTGCCTCAGTTTTAATTCTCATGTGTAAAATGAGTTGGAGAAAGAAATGCCAAACCATTCCAGTATCTTTACCAAGAAAACCCCAAATGGAGTTGTCAAGACTTGGATAAGTGAAATGACTAAATAACCAATAGAGAAAAATGATTATTCTACTGCTCCTGACTCCGGATCAGACCCTATCTTTAATTTAATTATGATACTTTTGAAAAATATACTGTAACACTCATTTTTTCCCCTTTTAATTCCAATGTTTTTCCTTCCTTCCAGCCCTTCCACCATTCATTGAGCTAGGAAGCAATAAGATATGTATTATCCATGTGAAGTCATGCAAAACATTCCCATATTAATCCATTCTATGATTTGCTTCTGTTTTGTGGGCGTTCATCCCATTCACATTCATAATAATTATTTCTAACTGTGAAATTCCCTTCATTCTATTTTCTTCTGCTTATTATTCTTTTTTGTTTATTCCCTTTCCTTTTAGAAATATGTTTATACCTCCATCTTATCACTCCCATCATTGTCTTATTTCATTCTCCTCCTATTTTCCTGCTGGGTAAATTGGATTTCTATTCCTAAATAAGTGTTTACATATAAACTTCCCTCTTCAAATCAGTGAGGAGGAGATTCAGGATCAGGAATTGTCTGCTTCTTCTCCCTTTGCCTCTCCCTCTCCTTCACCATCTATTTTCCCCTGCATTGTAAAAAGTCTTCCTGGGGCAGCTAGGTGGTGCAGGGGATAAAGCACCCGCCTTGGAGTCAGGAGGACCTGAATTCAAATCCAACCTCAGACGCTTAATAATTGCCTAGCCCTGTGGCCTTGGGCAGGCCATTTAACCCCATTGCCTTGAATAAACTAAAGTCTTCCTTGCAAATTTCATTTACATAAGATAATTTTCTCCATTCTTTCTCTCCTACTCCCATTCTTCCAGTCCATCCCTCTTTCTCAGCCCTCCTTTTTTTTATGTCATAATAAGATCATTCTCATGGCTTTACTCTAAATTGATGCCTAACTGCCTAAATTAAGATAAAGATATTCAAAGTCACATATATCACATCTCATTTTGAAACGAGTTATTTAAAAGGGAATTCTGGGAGAGTTTTAGTTAGAATGCTCCTTTTATTAAACTTTCTTTGCAAGGTTTGAATTGTCCCAGTTGCTTCCCAGTCTACCTGAGCTCTTCTATTCTCTTCATTTAATTCTCTTAATCCTTGTACATCATCTTTCAATTAGTCATTCAGATGCTCCCAGTTCAATCAGCTTGCCTCTGACCAGGATAACTTTTTTAGTTTTTTTTTATTTATAAAAGAAAGATTTTATTTTTGAATTTTACAATTCCCCCCCCCTAATTTTGTTGCCCTCCCCGCCAACCCGACACAGAAGGCGGCAGTCTGTTTGACTGCCTTTAGATCAAGCATGCCCTACCTGGTTTTGTCACTCTTGCATGATCTTTAGGACTGTGTGTATTTTTCTCAGGCAAACATCATCTTGGGCCAACCCCAACCCAGAGGTGTTCCTCATGGGGCCAGGACACCTGGCACACTCACCTGCTACATACACTTCGAACTCTGCTTCTTCATAAGCAGTAAAACTGTCAAAGAAACACCGGTACTTCCCCTCATCAGAAGGACAGATGTGATGAAGCCTCAATGCCACACTCCCACTGTAAATATTATTTCGAAGAAATTTTGTCCGCCCTTCATATTCTTGGGACTGACCTATCAGATAATCCATTCCATATTTATAGCGATGCACCAAACGTGAAAACCGGCCATGAAGCCATACAATCTCCATATGTTGAGCATCCAGCTGGGGAGAGAGGTGGCATGGGAATGTGGCCTCACCACCCACTGAGGCAATAATTGGTTGCTGTGGTCCTATCACTTTGAACTCCCCTAGAAAATAAAATCAGAATAAGGGACAATTACAAGGTTAATTCAAGAATGGTGGGCAGTAAACATGACTATGTAACAAGGCACAAATTTTTAGATCTGGAAAAATACATTTAGATGTCACCCAATCCAATCCCTCTTTTGTTAAAATATAGATTCTTACCATCTGAAAGAAACACAGACATTGAAATATGTTATCTAGGATCTTTGGAAATCAATGGAAACCAAACTCCCTGTATTACACAATTATCACTTCTACATTATCTCTGAGCAATAGCTTTCTGCTTCTCTGAAGTAGTTTCTTCATCTGAATGAAAAGGAAAATGGACCAGATAGCTTTCAGTTCCAACTTAATGTTGGAGATAGTTATTCTTCACTAGAAATTAATCTTCCTTTTCATGAGGAAATCATTTCATATAACTTTATAGGTGCCCTTACACAGTTTAACAGAAGACAACAAAATTGCAGGACAAACAGGCTTTTGCTAAGATCTTCTGGAGGGTTGAGTATTCATGGTCAAAAATCAGTTTCCTTATTAAAGACTAAAGACTGATTTGGCAGCAAATTGATTAAGTAATCATATATTGTTGAGTTATAATAAATATCTTCTGAATTAGAGAAAACAAAAGGAGTTACTGAAACATGGACCAACTAGGCGAGATTTTAACTTAAAAATAAAGAAAGTGCCTTTAATTGAAAGTTTTCTAACCAAGTCTGAGATATGACCAAAGTGAAATGAACAAAAGTTGGAAAAAAGTTAAGAATTGGTGAAAAGAGCATCAAATTCTACACATGATGTTAAGTCTTTAAAGTTTGCTCCTTATGGATAGTTTCTTTATGTACTAAATTTCCTGGTTTTACAAAAGTTCTTTCAAAAATGCATGAAGTTCCCCCATTTCACCATTCTAATGACTTAACCCTAAGATAAATCACCTAATAATTGCTTCCATCTTGTGGATATGAACTGTAATTGCAGCTCTTATACTTTTCAGAAATCGAAGTAGCATCCGGAATGAGAAGCAAACCTCATCAGCAATACCATCTCACGTGCAAGCTTGCTATCGGACGGTATTTATACATACTCATTTCCTTGAAGGTAAAAATGGTTTGATCACACTGGTGACTTTGAAATGAAGGACAAGTGGTTGACTTTTAAAAATTAAATTCAACAAGATTAAAAAAATGATCAGGAGATTAATCAATGATTTCACTAACAAATATTTATAAAGAATGATGGACTATGAGCTAAAAAAAAAGGAAAAATCCGATGAATACAGAGACGTATGGGAGAAGCTATATGAATTGATAAAGAATAAAGCAAACAAAACCAAGGAAATAACATATACACAATATAGCAGAGTCCATAGAAAAAATAACTATCACAAAGTAGCCAAAAGTGAATATTGCAAAATTATAAACAGCAAGCATGGTCCAAAGAAGAGATGAAAAAACGATTCTTCCCTCAACTTTTCAGATAGGTGAGCCACGACTATGAAACATGATACATCATTTCAGGTTGTTTTAGTTTGTCCATAAGTTTGCTGACATTTTCCCTTACTTTAAAAAATATTTTTACATGGAACAGTATGCTGGGAAGGAGAGGAAAAGAAATACTTAGATGTAAAAACAAAAGATATTTAGACAACATAAAAACAAAAGATATCAGTATAATTTTTAAAAGAACTCACTGTGCAGAATTACTGGTAGTATATTTAAGAATTCCTCACATTTTAAACTTATGTATCCTCTTATCTACTGGCTATGCTCCCATAAACACTCGAAAGTATCGTCAGTCCGTAAGAACTTTTATACCTCTAGCTACCATCCTCTCTCTCTCTCATATGTTTTTTTAAATCTTTCTTTTTTTCAGTTTTTTTTTGAAAGGCAATGGGGTTAAGTGGCTTGCCCAAGGCCACACAGCTAGGTAATTACTAAGTCTGAGGCTGGACTTGAACTCAGGTACTCCTGACTCCAAGGCCAGTGCTCTATCCACTGTGCCACCTAGCCGCCCCCTCTTATATGTTTTAACCAAGTTCCCTCCCTCTCTTTCCACTCCTCCCCACAACTAATCCTATGGGTTCTTCCTAATTTTCATCCTGTTAGACCTTTCTGCCATATTTGACACTTTTATCTACCCTTATTTCCTAGGTATAGCTTTGTCTTATGTCTCCACTGATCATTCTGATGGTTATTATTCAATCTATTTGCTAAATCATCAATTTAATGCCCATTACTATGCATGTTCTCCAAGGCTCTGTTTTATACCTTCTTCTCTTTTCTCTGTATACCTTCTCACTTTTATCTTATTAAGGCCAATCATCTCTATTCAGATTTATTTAAATATATGCAATTCCAATCCAACATACAAACAGCTTATTCAGAATTTCAAGTTGTATGTACTCAGGCCCTTCAATCTCAACCTGCCCAAAACTTAAGTTACATTTCTACTCGGGCTGTTTCCTCTCCTTCCGAGAAGTTACATTTCTACCCCATCTTCCATATCATCCTTATAATCAAAGAATGGTGAAATTTCACCTGAAACTTCTCTGATTCCTCTCTCTCATCTCCAATCTCTATCTGGTTACTTTCTAAATCTTGTTTCAGTTATCACATCTTCTGCACACGTCCTATCTCCTTACCTAAATAGTCACCGTCTTAGCCACCGTCTTAGCCACCGTCTTAGCCTTGGTCCTCATTATGCTTGTTGTTTATAATTTTGCAATATTCCCTTTTGGCTACTTTGTGATAGTTGCTTTTTCCATGGACTCTGTTGTATTGTGTATATTTTATTTCCTTGGTTTTTGTTTGCTTTCTTTATCAATTCGTATAGCTCCTCCCATACGTCTCTGTATTCATCAGATTTGGTTTTTCTTAGCCCAGTCATAGTCCATCATTCTTTATATTTGTTAGTGAAATCACTGATTAACCTCTTTGCTTTCCCTGAATCAGATAACTCTTAAGTTCAGTCTATCTACCACAAAATTGCTAAAACAAATTTCAAGGAGGGTGGGTTTCAGGAATAGATCATTGATTTAAAAATGATGAAAAAGCATGATTCCAAGGAGTTGACAGAATGGGCAGACTGTGTAGGGAATGAGGCACCATAGAGCAGAGGTAGAGGACAAAGAGATTACTGGGGATCTTGAAGGACGACCATGATTTTACTTAAAGGTATCTATCATGTTAGATAATCAATAAAAATGAGGAAATGATGTGTGGTAAAGAATAAACCGTGGAACTTTCACCATAAAGGAAAGGAGGGGGCACTAAGAAGGCAGAGAGGCTTATAGTGCTCAGTAGTCAAAAAGTTTCTGAAATTTCCCAATCTAATTCACTTTAGAAGTTTGCATGTAGATTCTTTATGTGCTCTATCTTGCAAGAAATTGTAGGAACAGGAAAGCAGGGTATATTGTTCAGAAACAGATGATTGTGTCCAAACAGTAAATTTCAAACTTCAGATGAGGTTCATATCTTCATTTCATGAGTGATCTCTCTGCCGTAAACATCAAAGCCTCAGTGACCACAAATGATCTGCTTTTGAGGACAGAGACTTTGCAGCCACTCTACCTTATTGGACCACATGACCTAAATTGGGGTGACCTCCTTCATAATCCACACTTGCATCACATTCCTGTGATATGTGGAAATGGCAAGGGAACATATTCAGACGTGACCGTTAAGTATACGTGAAAAAAGTGTATTTATAGAAACACCCAGCAAAAAAGGGAGGAAATCCAACCCCTTTAGGCCATGATTTGAGATCATTCTGAACCAGATTGAAAGGTTAAGGGGTAGAAATCAGGGTTCTTTGACCTTAGTCCTAGCACCTGCGAGGGGCAAAAAAAATGCTGACTTTTCAGAAACATCGTGCTAAATTAGTCTAAGCCATAGGCCTCAGTTTCTGTCTCAAGAATCAGGCGAGCGTGAAAACCCAGATCTCTGGCTAGAAAAATTATGTCACCCTAACCTTATAAGATATAAACAAAGACAGACCCTCCTGGGAAAGCTTAGGTACACCTCCCTTCTCTTTGGACCATCAAGTTTGACCAGTTGTTGTAAGGGTCAGCAGAAAAGAGGAGGGAATGGGTTGTGGTTTCTGTGGTTTTTCTAACCCTGCTTCAGCTTCTATAATTCAGTTTTTTCTGCTCTCATAGAGAGTTAGGAACTGCCCCTCTTCTTGCAAGAACTGAATGAAATTTTAACTCTTTGCTGCCACTTTGAGAGAACTCTGAGTAGTCATTTTGGGTGAGGGCCTCAATACCCCCCACACACACCCATGAAAATTAAATGACTAAGCTAGACCAATGAGTAAAAGCAGAGAAAGACAACTTAGAGGAGCCATTGTCAGAATCTTATCTGGATCCTGAGGGACAAATAGCATTGGAATTTAAATTAGAAAAGTGATGCCCAATTCTTCTCAATTCTCTCTGATCTGAAACTTCCCACAACACCAGAACAGAAAGACAAAAAAGATGAAAAGAGCACCAGAGAGGTTTGGAGGCCAGCAAATCGTTCTGCAAAGGAATCAGGAAGGAGCACAGGGGCTCAACACCGTCCCACCTACCTGAGAGGAACCAGGGGAGCTGGGAAAGGACAAGAAGTGCCACTTGTCTAGGAGAGAGAGGCATCATCTCTTGCAGTTTCCCCAGAGGCCAGAATTTGCGGTCAGTGGCCCAACTTTCTCAGTGGCAGCCAGTGGGACCCTGGACCCATCACTTCATCGCTCTGAACTTCCTTTCATCACTCATGAAGGACTTACTCTAGAAAAGCTCTGACATCTCTTCTGATTTTTAGGCCACAATCTTATCTATCTTTTGAAAAAGTGCCCAAATGAGGAGGACCCAGGGCTGCCTGGGCTTGCCTGGGTCCCAAAGGTTTCCACGCCTCCCAAAAGAGCCACTTTCAGGCCTGGGATGTTCTGCTTCCTAAAAGTCTTGTCCGATTCAGCGGGAAATGAAAGTAAAATGGCTCAACTCCCTGTGGCAGAGCAAGCAGAATTACCATAGTTCCTATAATAGACTGGTCTGTGTGAAAAAGTAGATGGTTTGGAGGCAGGAAAACCTGAGTTCAGACAGATCTGATCTCAGACACTTATCACTTGGGTGACCCTGAAGGAGTCATTGCATCTCTCATCCTCAGTTTCCTCAAATGTAAAATGGGGACAATAGTAGCGTCTACCTTCCAGGATTGTTGTGAAGATTAAATGGGATATTTATAAAGGTCATACAGTGATAAAGGTACATGGTTGATATATAATGCTTTTTTTTCTCTTTTCTTCCTCAGGCTGCAATTATCTTTTTTTCAGAGAAACATCTATTCTGTGTTTTCTCTGCCTAAGTTGATTTTATAGATCATGGATTTTTAAATTTTTAAATTTAGAATTCTCAAAACATAGATCCACCCTTATCAGTCCCTTATCCATCAACCTCCAGTGGTTCCCTATTAACGCTAGGGCTAAGTATGAACTTCTCTTTCTGAAATCTGAAAATTTAAGAGTTGGCCTCAATATCTTTGGTTGTGTCTTAGACATCATTCTAGATCCATATAAAAAATATAAATATATGTCAATATTTGTCCATCTGTCTACATGCGTGCATCTATATACATTTAGATAAGAATATCTGGACATGCATTTGTGCATAAGTAACATATGTGCTCATTCTGCGTGTGCATATATTATGCATATATACTTACTACATAAGTATATATATACATTTCATATAGTGATATAGATAAGATATAGATTTAAATATATTTAAGTTGATCAGAAATTTCATTTGTATAAGAACTTTGAGGATTTGAGGGAGAAATCTGGGATACTCACCAAAAGACATGCATCATATAATGGGTTTTGGAAATGATAAATGGCTCAACTCAGTGACCCTGTAATCCCAAATTCTTAACTCAGGAGTTAAGCAGAAAATGTCCAACCAGGAAGGGCTCCACACAAGCCAAACTGTTGTCAGCGTTAAGGTGCCCTGCCCATCTTTGATGCTCCCACTATTAAACTCCATGATGTGTGATAGGAAGACATTTAAATAAGATCTCAACAAAAAAAAACAATTAGAGACTTTTGTTGCCCATTGCAGAGCCTACAGAGAACATCCACTCTGTGTTAACATCTCTGCTCTTACACGGTATAAATAGTTCCTGTCCTTCTGCCAGCTCCAGTTCAGGACTGAAAGAAAAAAGGAAACCCCAGCTGGAACCTGGCCTTTCTTTTCTATGATAGAATCATGGCAAACTCTTCTGAGTGGGCAGAATCATTTGAATGCCTGGCTTCGTTTAGTTACTCAAAGATGTAATTGTCCCAAAAGAGAAGCAAATGAAGAAGGTGGAAAAAGGCAGGGAAAAAAACTAAAAAGAAAGACTGCAGATGGCAATGGCATGCTGCTATTATTTATTTTTAAATCTTCATTTCAGATATTCAAAACCATATAGTGAAATGTTAATGTTTTTAGACAGATAGAAAAATTCTCAGGCTAGGAATATAAGCCTTAGGCGAAAAAAAGAACCATCAAAACCAAAGAAAAGCAGAGAAAAATATTAGATTACAGTACTTAGAAGTATGTTCTCTAGAATGTATCATACTCATCCTCATGTGCAGATGGTTATACCCAGGCCCTGACCATGAATTAGAACCAATGGCATTTGTCTTTTCTCACCTGTACTTCCTTTTCTAAAACATCTCCTAGCAGTGGGTCAGACAATGAATACCAGCTCCAGTCTACCCAACATCCTGATGCTACCCTGATGGCTGTCCAAAGTCTCCCAATATGGCTCTCTATGTAGGTCAACTCTATCCATGGTATCCATCCCCAAGATCACACATGAAGAGAAGAATGTTAATGATTTAGTGCAACTGATCCTCAATTGAAAAGGGAAGCAACATGAAACAAGCCTGGAAAGGTAAATTTCAGTCAGATTGTGAAGTATTTTGAATGGTTAGATTAGGAATTTGTAATTCATTCTTAGGATGATAGATGAGGATTCCATTTATTTTTTACAAGTTTATTTTTTATTTTAAAGATGTTAAAATAAGATAAATAATATTCATTTAAAACTCATGTCCCAGGGAGAAAGTATAATAAAGTTAAATGATATTAGTGATCTGCTACATGCATTTCTACATCAATCTTTATTAATTGCAAATGGAATATTGATAACTTTTCTGGGTCCTTTTTTACTAGATTTAAATCCTAAAATGATTTGTCTCTTCAGGGAAGTACTCTGGAATTAGTGATGACTGTAACTTGATCTATCATCTCCATTTCTACAATAATATTCTTCTGGTCCAGTCCATCAGATTCATTAAACAGTAGTTTCAAACAAAAGCCATTTTTTCCATTACTGACTCAGAGTTATAATCCTGGAGGGAAGCAATGATATCAGAACATCAGAGTCAATGGCAAAGTCATCCACCACACTCATGCTGGCAGATCTTATCATCTTCAAGCCTGCAATGCCTAGTCTCAGTGAATGTGGTTTGCAGGTACAGACATATATTTGAAAAATGATGGTAGGAAAGGAGGAAGCAGCTGTAGCTTGATCAGAAAAGCTCAGTACAAAGAACCCAAATGCTAGTGTATCAATCACTAGCTTTCAACGTAGCAGACCTTGAAGTTAAGACTCCCAGAATTAGAGTACCAGTTTCAACTGTGTCCAAGAATGCATTGCAAAAGAACCATTGTTTAACAATAACAAGGGGGGGGGGGAACAGATGATGGAAACTATTCCATGATCCTGGGTCTTCCTGATAAACTTCAATCAAATCTTCTCCATGCCAGGCTCTTGTGGAGTAGGTTTCTCCGGATTCTCTGGAGCAATTCTCTGACCTTCAAAAGAAACCCCAAGTGAATTCATCAGAACAACCCATCTTTAATAGTGTGATTCTTTGAGGATTTTTTTAAATGAGTTGTCATTTTCACCCTGATGTGAATTTTGCTCTGACCCATCCTAAGACTTTGAATCTAATGCATCCCTTTCTGTCTCCACCCCCGCCCAAGTCCTCAGCAGGTTTTGTTTCCTTGTCAAACATAGGAATAGCTGCTTCTCCCCTTGAGATCTCCACCCAATCAAGTGGAAATCATTGCCCCAATTCAGAAAGTCACCTTGCTCTTCCACATTGCACACTACAAGCATTTGAAGTTTCTTAAATAGTCATGTTTCACACAATAGGAAGCTTGTGGGGCAAAGTGTGAGGCAGTGGATGTGGGTGTGGTGACTGTGTCAGATGATTTGGAGATAAATGGAATCTAAGAGTAAAAATATGAGATTGTTTCAATAGTCAACTGAAGAGGTGATGAGATTCTGAATGAGGGAGATGGTAAATTGAATGAACAGGATATGAATCCCAGATGAACAACTTTTTAAAAAATATTGCGATTTATAAGATTTGAGAACAGTGAAGGAGGAGTTGAGGATGATTAAGAGGACAAACCTGCATCCCAGAGAAACTTCTAGTGCCCCAAAGGGAAATATAGAAGTTTGAAGGAAGGGTAAAATTATCAGGGGCAAAACTGAATTGTTTAGAATTGTTAAGTTTGAGATACATATGAACTATTCAATTGAAGACATGGGACTGGCAGCTCATAATGTAGAACCGGACAATTGGGTGGTTAAGTGGATAGAGTGCTAATATCTTGCATTTGGAAAACTGATGAGTTCAAATCTGACTTCAGACACTTATTAACTTTGGGACTTTGGGCAAGTCACTTAACTTTCATCTATAAAATGAGCTAGAGGAGGAAATGACAAACCGTTCTAGTATCATGGCCAACTAAATCCCAAATGGAGTCCTAATGAGTCAAAAAGATTGAACAACAAATACGATGTAGACCTGGAACAAAGTTAGGGAAGCCTCTGAGATTGATCGTGGAGTGACCTGAATAAAGTGATGATGGAATTCTTAAGAGCTAATGAGATGGAAGCAAAAGAGAAATGAAAAGAGTCTAGTAACAGTCTTGGGAGATAATGACACATAGAAGACTGAACACAGGGTGGTAAACTTACAAAGGAGACTGAAAAAGAATCATTAAAAACTGGAGAGAGTAGTCACGAAAACCCAGAAGGGAGAAAGTGCCTAGAAAGAGAAGAGAACCAACAGTTTCAAAGGCTGCAGAAAAGTCCAAAAATATGAGAAAAAAATAACTCTCAAGATTTAAAATTTGTCAATACTTGTAACTTTAGACAAGAGTGTCAGACAAAAGTTTGAATGGACTTCAAAGTGAAGCAATGGGTGGTGTGTTTGTGTGTTTATTTTAACTTTGGGAAAGACTTGGAAATATCTGTAAACAATAGAGAAAAGTGGTGATTGAAGGGACAAGTTTCTGGTAACTTGAAAGTAGCAGGAATTTACAGAGAAGATTAGAATTAAGGGAAATTGGCAAAGTGTCCTGTAAAAAGTAAAATGTTAAAAGAAAATGCAGGTCAAGAAAATCTGAAGGCAGAAAGGAGAAGAAAGAGTATGACAGGGACAGCTAGGTGGTGCAGTGAATAGAGCACTAGCCCTGGAGTCAGGAGTACCTGAGTTCAAATCAGGCCTCAGACACTTAATAATTACCTAGCTGTGTGGCCTTGGGCAAGCCACTTAACCCCATTTGCTTTGCAAAAAAAAAAAAAAACCCTAAAAAAAAAAGAGTATGACAGGCAGGCAAGGGGGACAGTCAGAGAAAATGCCCAGAGATGGAAGAAGGAATATCATGTTTAAGGAATAGCAAGGTGTCCAGTGTTATTTGGAAAGTATATGTTGATGGGAAAGGTGTGTAAGGAAGGTGTAAGAAGATTTTAAAAGGAACAAGGGATCCATTTTATGATGAGTTTAAACACCAAACAGAGGGTATTATATATAACTTTGGAGATAATTGGAAATCAATGGAGATTATTGAAAGGGGGAGGATGAATGAAAGACTCAGACCTGTGTTTTAGGGAAATAACTTTGACAGTCATTGGGATGGACAGTCTTAAGACAGAAGACCAAGCAGCAGCTATTGTTGTAGACTAGTGAGGAGGGATGAGAGCCTTCAGCAAAGTAGCAGAAGTATCAAAGGAGAGAAGCAGGCATAAATCAGAAATCATATGTAGATAGAATCCATAGGACTTGATAAAAGATTAAATAAGGGGAGTGGAAAGATAAGAAGTAGAGGAATATACCTAGGTTGCAAGCCAGTGTGATTAGGAAGATGGTATTCTCAACCATAAGAGGGAATCTAAAAGTGAGTGATTTAGTGGGAATGATGATGAATTTAAGACACGTATTGTTTTAGATGACTAAAGGACAATCAGCAGTGGAAAGGTTAGGGTTAGCTATGTAGATGTGAGGCTCTAGTATAAAAATTATACTTGAATCCCTAAGAGCTGATGAGATCATCATTTGCAATATTATTGAAGGAGGATAGATCCAAGTCAGAGTTCCAAGACATCCCCACACTTAGCAGATGTGACCTGGATGAGGACCTAACAAAAGAGTATGAGAATAAGTGGAAATAGAGGAGATGAAAGTGGAGAGAGGAGTGTCATGAAAATCTAAAAAGAAGATAGTATCGAGGAGAAGAGGGTGGTCAACAGGGTGAAAAGCTGTAGAGAGGTTATTATTTTTGTTTTAACAAGCATTTATTAAATCTATCTGCATGCCAAATACAATGGATAAATAATATCCCATTAGAATCTAACAAAAATCTTGAGATATAGATTCTATTATTATCTTAAAAATAAAACATTTTGCACTATTTGACAAAAACTACTGGGGAAACTGGAAAATAATATGGCAGAAAATAATATGGCAGAGTCATAGCTCAAATCCTATATCAAGATAAAGTGAAAATGTGGACATGATTTACACATAAAGGGGGATAATTTACGCCAATTG
The DNA here is from genome assembly GCF_037893015.1 of Macrotis lagotis. Lineage (NCBI taxonomy): Eukaryota > Metazoa > Chordata > Mammalia > Peramelemorphia > Peramelidae > Macrotis > Macrotis lagotis. The sequence goes on along the minus strand of NC_133660.1, from coordinate 291,183,929 downwards.
TTTACCTGTTAGATATTTGGGGAAGAGAAAAATTGATGGTCAAACAAGAAACAGAGACAAAAAGAGCTGCTAAAAATATTTTTGCACATGTGTCTTTTTTCCCCCTTTTTATTATCTCTTTGGGATACAAGCCTAGCAGTGGTATTACTGAATCAAAGGGTATGCATAGTTTTATTGTCCTCTGGGTGTTGTTACAAATTACACTGCAAAATAGTTGGATCAGCTTGCAACTGCACTAACAATGCATTAGTGCCAGTTTTCTCACATCTCCAACACCTATCATTGCCCTGTTCTGTCATATTAGGTGTGAGTTGGAATCTCAGAGTTGTCCTAATTTGTATTTCTCCAATAGTTATTGAGAGTATTTTTCCAATGACTATAGATAGCTTTAATATTTTCCTCTGAAGCTGTCTATTCATATTGTTTTACCATTTATCAATTTGTATTCTATTAATTATGATTCAGATCTCTAATTTCAGAAATGAGGTTTTATCAGACAACTATAAAAATCGTTTCCTAGTTTTCTGCTTTCCTTCTAATCTTGGTTGTATTGGTTTTATTTATTTTTTTATTTTTCTATTTTTTTTAGGTTTTTGCAAGGCAAATGGGGTTAAGTGGCTTGCCCAAGGCCACACAGCTAGGTAATTATTAAGTGTATGAGATCAGATTTGAACCCAGGTACTCCTGACTCCAGGGCTGGTGCTTTATCCACTGTGCCACCTAGCCGCCCCGTATTTGTTTTATTTATGCAAAAACTATTTAATGTAATCAGGATTATCCATTTTGCATTTCACAATGTTCTCTATTTTTATTTTTTGTTTGGTCATAAATTCTTCTCTTTCTTCATAGATCTAACAGGTAAACAATTCCTTCCTATTCTAATTGACTTATGGTATCACTCTTTATGTCTAAATCATATATCCATTTTGACATTATCTTGGTATAGGGTGTGTCAGGTTGGTCTTTGCTTATTCTGGAAATCCTCTCAAATTGTCTTAAGAAGATATGATTTATTCTGATTTTTTTCTTGCTGCTCTACAATCATTTCCTGAAAATTTTCAGTTTGCTTGTGTTCTTTTTTAGATTTTTTGCAAGATAATGGGGTTAGGTGACTTGTCCAAGGCTACACAGCTAAGTAATTATTAAGTGTCTGAGGCCAGATTTGAACTCTATCCACTACACCATCTAACTGCCCCTTCAGTTTGCTTGTGGAGAAAATCTGAAAAGCATGGAAATTTCTTAACTGTTCATTCATCTTCCCAGAATGCTTTAAATTCATAAATGCTATAGTCCAGATTCAGATTAAAGTTCTCAACCTTCCAGATAATATGACAAAGTGAAAAGTATACATTATGATTGGTTTTTTTGTTTGTTGGGTTTTTGGTTAGGTTCTAACAGTTTTGTTAGTCAGATCCTGTTTTCTTTTCCCCATAAAATGCTAGTGACTGAAACCAGACTCATGGAACTTGGTCACAATCTGAGGGAAATGTTCTGACTATTTTATGAACATATCAGGAAATTCACTAAAATGTTTATTTCCTATAGAATTTATGACTAAACAAGAGACAGACATTATAAAACCCAAAATGAAATTTTTGATTATTAGATTTGATTATTAGATTAAAGAGGTTTTGCAGAAACAAAACCAACACCCCATATTAGAAAGAAAGCAGAAAGTTGGGGAAAATATTTACAGCCAGTGTTTGATAAAAAGCCTCATTTCTAAAATATATGAGAACTGAATAAAATTTATAAGAATACAAATCATCCTTCAATTGATAAATGGTCAGAGGATATGAACAGGCAATTTTCAGATGATGAAATTAAAGCTTTCTAGAATCATGAGTTTATGGGTCTTCCTGACTCCAGGGATGGTGCTCTATCCACTGTGTCACTTAGCTACACTTTTAAGGGAATTTCCAAAATTCATTAGGGAATGGGGATGCTTATTTGATAGAAGCATAAGGATTCAAAACATTTAAATAAATGTATTTAAGTTACCTTACTCATTATTGGTTTACTCTGCTTCTGGTTAATGTCCAGCTCAGTGAAACAAATTTGATGAAGTGTACTTTTACTTTCTGTGATATATGGGGCATGCCAAGACTAAAACAGATGAAACAAACCCAAAGCATTTTCCTAATATATTTTACTTTTAAATATGTATATTTTTACCCTGACAGTGACTCTATAATATTGACATGATTTATTACTTTAAAAAAACTTTGAATTGTAAGTTGTTAATAATTGAAAATATTTAGAAGTCATTTTTACTCTTTTATTGGTAATGCTGTGTTTTTGATAATCCAGTTTCCATGTTTTAAAAAAAGCTAAAGAAACATTGATCGCTTTTTTTCATCAACTGTAAACTATGCATAATTGATGTTAAAGTAAAAAAATGTTAACCATCTTTGTTCTTGGATGTGACTGGAATATAATATTCTCAGATTGTCTGCTTGTGATGAGTGTAACTTAAAGCAAATAATATTTAAAAATGAAAAAATTGTTAGTTTAAATCATTATTAATTAAAGAAATGCAAATCAAAGCAACTCTGAGGTACCACCTTACATCTATCAAATTTGCTAATGGGGAGAAAAAGGAAATCATTAATGTTGGAAGGAATGGAGGAAAACTGGGGTATTAATACATTGTTGGTGGAGTTGAAAAGTGATACAACCATTCTGGAGAGCAATTTGGAATTTTGTTCAAAGGACTATAAAACTGCACATGCCTTTGATCTAGAAAGCAACACTACTCAGTTCTCTACCCTAAAGAGATCATAAAAGGGGGGGGCAACAAATATTTTTAAAGCAATTGTTTTGTGGTGGCAAAAAATTGGAAATTATTCCCATGCCCATCAGTTTGGGGAATGACTGAACAAGTTGTGGTATATGAGTATAAAAAGATACCACTGTTATAAAAGAAATGATGAGTAGAGAGTGGAGCCATGATGGTAGAGAAAAGGCAGGGAGGGACTCACTTGAGCTCTCCCCAAACCACTCCAAAGACTTTTAAATGATGACTTTAAACAAATTCTAGAGTGGCAGAATTCACAAAAAAAGATGGAATAAAACAATTTTCCTGTCCAAGATAACTTAGAAAATCAGGTGGAAAGGTCTGTTACAAAGTGGTAAGAGTTCAGTGCGGCAATCCTGACACAGGAAGCAAGTGAATTATAAACATCTGTGGTGGTTTCCAAGCTCACAGAAGCCAAAAACAACTTAAAAATCAGCTGAAGGTGTCAATCACAACGGGTGAGAGTGGAGCCCTGTCCTGCACAAGCCACACCCCAGAAGCAGGCTTGGAAGCCACAGAATCAGTAGCAGCAGCAGCTTCCAGAGCTCCCAGCCCACATGTAGAATGGGGCCTGGCCAGAGATTATAGGAGTCTCTTTGATAGATCTGAGGCAAGACTCTGTTGTTTTCTCTGTACTTGGACCTGAGTCATATGCTTGGTTTTACTCCTAGTAGGGAGAAGAGATGCAATGGCACATGAGAGCTTGCTGCCCCAAATGAACAGGGAGAGAAGTAGCAATAGCACATGAAAGTTTGCTGTCCCAAGGCAGCAGGGACCCTCCTCACAGAGAAATCAAGAAATAATCAAACAAAATAAAAAATGAAAAAAACAGAACATTGAAATATCTCTTGACTTACCTGAAAACCACTATCACAAAAAAAAAAGAGCCTGGACATCATCTTTCAAGAAATTCAAAATAACACCACCTTGATATACTAGAACCAAAGGGTAAACTTAAAATTGAAAAAGTCCACTGATCACCTACTGAAAGATATACCAAAATGAAAACTTCCAGTAATAGTATCGTCAAATTCCAGTGCTCCCAGGTCAAGAAGAAAATATTCCAAGTGATCAGAAAGAAACAATTCAAGTATCATGGAGCTACAATAGGGATAACACAAGATTTAGCAGCTTCTAGATTAAAGGATTATAAGGTTTGGAATATGATGTTCAGGAAGACAAAAGAGCTTGGATTACAATAAATAATAAACTTTCCAGCAAAATTTTTTCAAGGGAAAAAGATGGGTATTTAATGAAATAGGAGACTTTCAAATTTTTCTGATAAAAGAGATTGTTTCCCTTTTCCAGAGTTTGGGTTTCTCCCTCAAATTAGGAAGGAAACTTTCTCTTTTTAATTTAGCTACTTTTTTTTTTACTATTATATGTAGAGATGCTTTTCAATATCTTTGCTAAGAAAACCCCAAACTGAATCACAAAGTGTCAGACTTGACAATGGTCTCTAAGGTAATTTTAAGATAATATCCACATAAACTAGATGCCTAGTGCTTCTGATTTATTGACTTTTCCAAAGTTCCATTAAGTTTTCAATCTCAATGAAAAAACTATTAAACCCAAGGTACCAACACATCTACCATCTGCAAATGGGAGAGGCAGGTGAGTATATTGAGTTGGTGGACACCTGATCAATTTTGCTGCTAGTACTCTCCAGTGCTAAGTAGTATCACCATATACAAATAATTGGGTAATGAAGAAGTTTACTCACCAATTTCAGCTTGAAGAAGCTTATCTGTGTTTGTGTGTGTGTGTGTGTGAGAGAGAGAGAGAGAGAGAGTGTGTGTGTGTGTGTGAGAGAGAGAGAGAGAGAAAGAGAGCGATAGAGAGAAAGGAAAGAAATAGGGAAAGAGGAAAGGAAGAAAAGAATTCAATCATCTAGATTTTCCATTTCCAATAGTGAGGATGTCTCATCTGACTGAAGGGTCAAAAGACCTAGATGTGGGGCCGACTTCATGCTAATTCACTCTATGATCCTGGAAAAGACATTTTCTCACTTTTTCCCATCTCTGCAATATATATTCTCTAAGATTCATTATAAACTAACAAAGATTGAATCTATCCCAGCTCTCACAATTGTTAAGCTTGTGACCTTCACAAAGTGACATGTCTGAGATTCTATTTTCTCATCTGTAAAATGCAACCCTGGGGTAGCATGGCAACTGGAGTCATCTCCAACTTTAAATCCATAAATCTAAGATAATATTAACTTCCACTCAATTCTTCATTTCTTAGTACTACCCATACTACCCATTCATGAACCTCTTTTTTTTCAAAATTTCCATTTTTTTTTCAATTTCCCAATAAAAAAAATTTTCATGGCAAAAACAAACCCTTCACAGGATAAATCCAAGCTGCCAACATATCTCCTCTCTACACATGAAGGATGCACTGATTGGGGGACTCCGGACCAACTTAGTTCTTAGTATTCACCAGCCATATGTAGTATTACCATATACAAATATTTGGATAAGGAAGAAGAAAATATTACTCACCAAATTCATCTTGAAGTTTGGCTAAGAGAGGGGGAAAAGGGAAGAAAGGAAAGAATTAGTTCATCTAAATTATCTGTTTATAATGCTAAGGATGAATCATTTGACACTTTTATTCTCCAAAGTATACAGGCTTGTTCATTTTGAGTAAGGCCACTGAAGTGTTGTACAAATTCATTGTTACCTTGGGAAATCCATTTTCTCATTTTTTTTCCAATCTGTAAAATGAGATGGTTGTACTATAATCACCTGGATTCCTTATAAACTAGCAATTACTTAATAGATCCCTGCTGTCACACTCATTAACTTTGTGGCCTTTGAAAAGTCAACATCTCTAAACTTCTATTTTCTCATCTGTGAAATGAAAACCATGGGATTACATGGTCTCTAAGGTCAACTCCAACTTTAAATCTATAATTCTAAGATAATAACCACCTTCACTAGATGCTTCCCATTTACATATTTTTTTCAGAATTCCCATTATTTTGTAAATGTTTTCATTGAAAAAAGTGTCATTTTTGGAAAAACAAATACATCACAGGAGAAATTCAATTTATCTCCCCTCTATGAATGGAACAGATTAGGTGAGTACATTGATTGGCCAACTCCCGATCAATTCTGTTGCCAGCATTCTCCAATGGTATGCAGTATCACCATAGACAAATATTAAAATAATGAAGAAGAAAATATTACTCACCAAGTTTAATATGCAGCTTCTCTGTGGTGGGGGAGGGGGACAGGCAGGAGGGAGGGAAGGAGAGAATTAGCTCATCTAGATTATGCATTTACAACATTGAGGCTGCCCCATTTATACTTCTGTTCTCCAAAGTATAGCCTTACTGATTCTGTGGAATGACCACTGAATTAGACATCAGAATATCTAGATTGGGGGGGGGGGGGCTCTTCTCATACCAATTCACTCTATGATCTTGGAAAAGCCATTTTCTCACTTTTCTCATGTCTAAAATGAGAGGGTTTTACTACATAATCTCCAAAATTCCTTATAAACTAAGAAAGAGTAAATCTATCCCAGCTATCACACTTGTTAAGCTTGTTACTTTGGAAAGTAGCCGTATCTCTGAATTTTTACTTTCTCATCTGTAAAATGGAATCTTGGAACTACATGTCTGCTAAGGTCCCCTCCAACTTTAAACCAGTAATTCTAAAATAATCTCAACTTCCACTAGATGTCCTGTTTCTTAGTGCTTCCCATTCACTGACTTTTCCAAAATTTTCTTTATTTTTTCAATTTCTTAATTTAAAAAAACATGTCTTAAAAACAAGCCCGTCATAAAAAAAAAATCCAAGTTGCCAAGTTTTCTCTAAAACTAGGGGAGATTGGGTAGTTGCATTTAGTTGGGGGACTCCTGATCAACTAAGTTCCCAACATTCTCCAAAATGATGTGGTAGCATTATATGCAAATATTTGGACAATGAAGAAGAAAATAATACTCACCACATTCAGCTTTAAACATGGCTACGAGAGAGAGAGAGAGAGAGAGAGAGAGAGAGAGAGAGAGAGAGAGAGAGAGAGAGAGAGAGAGAAATAGGGAAATAAGGAAAGAGGAAGGGAAGGAGATAATTAGCTCATTTAGGTTATACATTTACCACATTTGACAATGCCTAACTTAATGCTTCTCATCTTCAAAGTATACAGGCTAGTTGATGATGAGAAATCACTGAATTAGGGATCAGAAAACCTAGTTTGGGGGCTTGTTCTCATATAATTCATTCTAGGATATTGGGAAAATCATTTTCTCACTTTTTCCATCTGTAAAATGAGATAGTTATATTACACAATCTCTAAGATTCCTTATAAACTAACAATATTTGAATCTATCCCAGCTCTCATCCACTAGCTTTGTGACATTTGGAAAGTGACAACATCTCTGAGCCTCTATTATCTCATCTATAAAATGAAACTATGGAATCATATGCTCTCCTAAATTCCCCTCCAATTTTAAATCAATAATTTGAAAATAATCTCAACTTCTACTAGATGCCTCAAACCTCAGTGCTTCCCATTCACTGACTTTTTTTCAAAATTTTCATTATATCTTCTTTTAAGTTTTTTTTTTTTTGCAAGGCAATGGGGTTAAGTGGCTTGCCCAAGGCCACATGGCTAGGTAATTATTAAGTGTCTGAGGCCAGATTTGAACCCAGGTACTCCTGACTCCAGGGCCAGTGCTCTATCCACTGCATCACCTAGCTGCCCCCTCATTATATCTTCTTAATTAAAAGAACCAAACCTGTCACAGGAAAAATTCAAGCTGACAAAGTCCCCCCCTCTTTTCAAATGGGGGAAGAGTTAGGGGACCCCTGACCAACTCTGTTTACAGCATTCTCTAGTATGACATATGCAATAATGCAAATAGTCAGATAATAAAGAAGAAAATAATACTCACCACGTTCAGTTTTAAATTTGTCTGTGGGGGGGGGAAGAGAGAGAAAAAAAGAGATAAGATTATACATTTATAAGATTATACATTTGCAATAAGGATGATCCCTCATTTGACACATCTATTCTCCAAATTAGAAAAGGTTTGTTGATGAGAAATGACCACTGAACTAGGGATCAGAAGACTAAATCTGGGTCCTCTTCTCATATAAATCCACTCTATGATCTTGGGGAAACCATTTTCTCACTTTTTATCTGTGAAATGAGATGGTTCTACCATATAATCTTTAGGATTCCTCATAAATTAACAATGATTGAGTCTGTCACAGCTGTCATGCATTAACAGTGGCATGTAGAAAGTGACACTGTCTCTGAACCTCTATTTTGTCATTTGTAAAATGAAACCACAGGACTACATGACCTCCTAAGGTCACCTCTAACTTTAAATCAATAATTCTAAAATAATTTCAACTTCTAATAAATGTCTCATTTCTTCATGTTTTCCATTCACTGATTTTTTTTCAAAATTTCCATTATTTCTTCAATTTCTTAATTAAGATACAGATTTTTTTTTAAGCTAAACAAAATCCTCTGCCAAGGTCTCCCTTCTATAAATGGGGAAGACTGAATAGGTACATTGATTTGAGAGACTTTTGATAGTTGCCTTAGGCTGCCTCAACAAATTAACAAAATTGTCAATGCAAAGTATATAGGTTCATAAGACCCCCCCCCAAAAAAAGCAGAAGAACCTTGGGGAAACTTAGTAGCATGATTATTCATTTGATAAGCGGCTCCAGTTTATTTGGCATGTGGTGAATGGCAGCCTCTTTAACTGACTACATAGACTAAGCTGGGCTTGTTTTACATGCAGCTAAGTGAAGCAGTAGATAAAGGAACAGACCCAGAATTAGAAAGACAAATACAAATTCAATCTCAGATACTTATTAGCTTATGGGTCCTTCAATAAGACAATTAATTTCTGTTTCCTCAACTGTAAATTGGGGATAATATAAAAATGCCTACCATCCAGAGTTGTTATGAGGACCTAATGAGATAATATTTATTAAGTACTTAACTCAGGGTCTGGCACATAGTAGGTGCCAGACTTATTACAAAGGCTTATTTCCTTCCTTCCTTCTTCAAATTCACTGAGCCATCCAACCCTTCATCATCTTCTCTGGCAGGCCTCTCCTGAGAGATCCTTGCTCTTGGTCTAACACATTGGCTGAAGACTTCCAGAGAAATACATACTTTAAGGGGAGAAGCCTGGAACTCTGTCTTTTGAATTGTTTTTTTTTTTTTTATCTTCTCATTTATTTATTTTTTTGCTTTAGGTGAAAGAGCTTAGTCTGGAGGTTCAACAGTTTTGAAAGGTCAGAACCAGAAGGGCTCAAAGAATTCAGGAGTCATGGAGGTGAAATCTAGAGTCAATTTTGCAGTTGACTCAGTATCAATTACCTGGAGCCTGAGAAGAGCCAAAAACTTGGGGACCTAGGCCAGTAGTAGCAGAAATGAAACCTCATCAGACATCAGTGCTGCTTCTGGGCATGACCTTGGTTGGACCAAGGTTATATAGACACTGTGCCAAAAGGGAACCCTTTCTCCCCTGAGACCAACAAAGATAGGGGAGAACATGCCCCAAAAATATAGAACAGAAATGTCTATACTTCTGTATTTGCTATATCTTTGAAGTAAAGAACCCTTTATAAAAGTTAATTGAGGAAAACTGGTTAAATGGAACTAGGTGCCCACTCAGTGGACTTAACAGTGGTGAAGACAAAAAAGATCTCTCAAAGGAATCCCTAGAACTGTATGCAATTGCTCCAACTCTAGTATAGGAAGTTCAGAGCAAACTCATTATGCAATTACAGTTGCTTGTCCCCTTCCTCATTGCTTCTTATATAATTCATAGCTTTACATTTATCTATCTTATTCTGAATTTAAGAAATAATATAAGCATTTCCATAAGAGAGTGGAAGAAAAAATTGATTGCCCATAAAACCAAAAATTTCATAAGTACAACTTGATAATCCTTTTAAAAATATAATAATGTTAACTTTACTTTTTTCCCATTTTTCCTTCCCTCCCCACCATCCTAGAAATGGTTGCCATAACAGATAAGCTATATACATATATATATATATATATATATATATACGTGTGTGTTATGTAAAATTATTCTATATGTACTTTAATTTATCAGTTCTTTGTCTCAGCCTGCGTCTTTCTTCATAAATTCTTTTTAGTTAAAAAGATGCTAATACTAAGCCAAATATATATAATATAGATGTGTATCTAAAAAGGAATATACAAGTATATGCATTTGTATATGTACATGAATATGTCCACACAGATATATTTACATGTCTGTGAGTATATGTGAGGATAGATAACATATATATATATGTATATATATATATATATTCTCTTTTTATTTTTTTTTGGAAAAGTAACATGGTATATTAGGTGGAAAGACTGAGAATGCCTTTCCTACATGTTTGTTGTGTGGTCCTGAAGAAGACCTTTAACCCCTCAATGTTCTCAACACTTCTTCAAGACTATAAATTATCCTCTGACACTTAATAATTACCTAGCTGCGTGACCTTGGGTAGGTCACTTAAGCCCACTGCCTTGCAAAAAAACAAAAAACAAAAACAAAAAAAAAGACTAAATTGCTCAGAGGAAGCTAGTCTGCATTGATAGAGGGGGGAGTACCCTCATGGGAGCATTCTCTAGACCAGTGGCTCTATTCCACTTCATGCTAGAACAATCCACCCTGTACAGATTACCTTTGGCCTTTTTTAGCTCCTGGTTCTGAAAAATAAGGTTGCAAAACACTGTGCTTGCAAGGACCAGAGTTACACTCCATGTCAGCATCCAGGAAGAGTCATTTGGACACAAGGCATCTGAAAAATTCAAACCATGAAGTTAAATATTAAGGTATAGAAGGGGTCTCTAGTGATCAACTAGTGAAACCCCCTCATTTTGCAGAGAAGAAAACTAAAGTTCAGGCCAATCTTGTGATTGACTTGGAAGTTTCTTAACTAGACCTTAGAACTCCTAATTCCTGAATGCTCCCAAGGGATGGTTCCTGATTTTCTAGTCAGTGTTCTGACCAAGGGGCTTACTGAACTCAAGCAGATAGAGACCTCTTTCTGATCTGGATGTTAGCACAGCTGGGAAGGCAGACAGGGCCAGGAATGGAGGCTATCTGGCTAATGCTCAGAAGAACAAGTCTCTTTTTCAATCAAATGGAAACTTTGTGTCCCAATTCTGTTAGACTGTGAGGTGTTTGAGAGCATGGATTGTCTTCTGCCTTCCTTTGTCTCCCCAGTATTTGGGATAGTGCCAGACACAAAGAAACCACTTAATAAATACTTGTTGCCAGATTGCAGCCAGTCTAATTCAAAAGAAGAAACTTACTGCTCATGTGTGGAAGATTAGCCACACATTTGATATAAAGCATTTCAGTATAAGAAGTAATGGAATGTTTATTAGGTGACAGCGAGATGAAGAGGAAAGAAAAGAATGAGACTTGGGTTGGCACTGGTGTTCTTGGGTCCCTGACTATGTTTACTCTGCTCTACAGATGACTGTTTGCTTGAATAATAAAAATAATCAGAGAAGATGACTACTTTCTCTTGTCTCCAATGCAGGGTTTAGCTCTTATGTATATAGGAACCCTTTGGCAAAGCTGGAGAAGCTTATAGGCTATTTCTCAAAATCATAAAATGCATTGTATAATAAGGGAAATCAATTTTATGGAAATTCAGTGACCAAAATACATTGTTTAAAATCCTCATACCCTTTTTGTATGCTGAAGTCTTCTATTATGAAAGGAAGGGCTGAGGGGGAAAGAAAAACAGTGAGCCATTTGCTAAGTGAATTGTAAAAAAGGGAGGGAATGACTTGGAAGTCTGTAGAAAGTAACTGCCAGGAAATTTGACTGAGTGGTAAATATTAATAGAATGAAACTCAAAAGAAGAGAGGTTACCAACAGGTGGAGGTAGGGGAAAACCTAAAATTGTCAGTGTGGAACAAAGAGAAATACAATTTGCCCACCTTAACCAGTGAGCCATGGATAATGAATAAAGGTTGCACCTCTACTAGAATTAGAAGCCAGGAAGGGTTTTGTCATCTAAGGGTAGCCCAGGTTTCATTAATATCTAATGGTTAGAAAGAATGGTAGAATTTTATACTAGCTGTATGACCTTGGACAAGTCACTTAAACTCATTCCCTTGCAAATACAAGAGAGACAGAGAGTCATACAGACAGACACAGAGACAGAGAGACAGACAGAAAGGCAGAGAGATAGAGATATTTTCTGACATTACTTTACTTTCATAGGGTGAGGGGAAGGAGTGAGGAAAAATGTGGAAGCTCAAAGGCTTACAAAAATTGGATGCTGAAAGCTATCTTTGCATTTAATTGGGAAAAAAATAAAATAAAATTCAAAAAAAAAGATGGATAGAGCAAACAATCTGGGATAAAGAAAAGTTTCTTGCCTAAGGCATTCCAGAAAGCACAAAGGAAGGAGTGGGTGATGTTTGTTTAAAATCTGGGGGTGGGTGATAGAGGTGGAGAGGGGTTTGGAAGATGATTTATATAGATTATGTGAAGAACATGACCAGGGAGAATATTCATCATTGCTGGAGAGCACCATGCTTCCAAAAAAAGGACATGGCTATTGCACAAGTGCAAGATGGTCAGATAGGGTCAAAGAGTTGGCCCTGCTTCACTACTTCCCTTTCAACAAAAGAGTGATAGAGAGTGTAGTAGATGGAGTACAAGCCTTCACACCACGTGAAGACAGGCACATTCATCAATTGTACTATTCCCCTTCCCTCAAAGGACGGATGTGGCAGGTCTGAAATCAAAGAGTAATTTGAAGAGGAAATGGGGGCGAGGGCTTTATACCAGAAATTCTCCATGTGACATTTGGGACATCGGCCCGGCAGCAGGAAGTGGAAACTATCTTGTGCCAATGAAGATGGTAGTCTTTCTTTTGGGATAGGGAGATGTTCTTTGGGAAAGATGGCAGACTCTGTGCCATTTTTTTCTCAAGGAACAAAACACATTTCACCCAGAAGGAGATGGATGGCACAAGGTCAATGATCACAGGAATTCATGGTCCCTCATCACTTGAGATGACCAACCAAGAGGTAGAAGCAGAAAGAGATAAATGCTCTAAACAGGAGGGAGTCTACCTACCAAACCCTCATCAAATTAGTGTTTATTGTCAGAGTTTTGGGCACATATATTGTTTTTACAGAGATGTTTCTATGTCACCTCCCCCATTAATCGATGAGCTTCTTGAGAGTAGAGACTGGGGTTTTTTCCCCTTTGCTTTGGAACAGTGTTTGGAACACAAGAGACATTAAATGAATGTCAAATAGACCAATGCACTAATGTAAAATGAGGGGATTAGTTCACATAATTTCTTTTATATCTTAAATCCTGCAAATCTTAAAGGTAGAATTGTGGACATTAAAACATATGAATGGGAGAAATATTTGGAAATGCTGGGAATTTTTTCCTTACTCATAAAGTCAACTTTGTCTCTTCATATAGTTGACCTTAGGCTCAGAGAACTGACCTGCCAGAGAAATGTTTGCTTCCAATGTTTGATTGAGGAGAGGGTTCTGAATGAAACAAGAAACATTCATTGCAGAATCTGGGGACACAATGATTGATGTTTCAACAGAGAATAGCCCATCCTCATTCTTCTTTATCATAGTGTCTTGTGCCAATAAATTTTCCTGGTTTTTCCTCCAGTACACTTCAGGTTCTGGGTACCACCCAGTAGATACACACACCAGCTGAAGCATTTTGTTTTCATCCCCCTTCAAGTATATGTGAGAAGCAGAACCTTTGTCTAGGAAAGGAAAACAACACAAAAGGAAGATTATTTTCTAGTAACCAAGAGAATTTTTATCCATTTCATTCCTCCTTATTTTATTTAATATTATTCCTGAGAAAGCATCAGAGGAGAATAACACACAGTATGTCTCTGTGCCTAAGATGACAATATATATTTCCAATTCTATTCCAGCTTAGAAAGGCAAAGATAAAAATAAAATAGTTCCTGACCTCAAGGAGGTTTTATTCTACTGGGGTTATGGGAAGGAGTAAGAATTTCATGGAAATGAAGAGAATGAAAGCAATAGATTAAAAAAACTAACTAATATGTTAGATGCAATGACTTCATTATAAAAAGCTCTTGGCAGGATTAACCAATGGCATAATTCTGAAATGAAAGAATATAGTAATAATGGGAAAGTCCTACATTGGATTCCTTTTAAAATTCATCTATATCAGGGCAGTTAGGTGGTGCAGTGGATAGAGCACTGGCCCTGGAGTCAGGAGGACCTAAGTTCAAATCCGACCTCAGACACTTAATAATTGCCTAGCTGTGTGACCTTAGCCAAGTCACTTAACCCCACTGCCTTAAATAAAATTTTTTTAAAAATCATCTATATTGATACATGATGAAAGAGATACAACTTGAGAATTTGGAGGGAAGTGGGATTTTGTGGACTAATTTGAGTTGATCATTAAGTTGATCAAAAATGTTAATGACCCATTCGGTGGCACAATGAGTAAGGACCTGGGCCTGGAGTCATGAAGACACATTTTCCTGATGTCAAATCTGACCTCAAACACATACTAACTATATGCTACTGGATAAGTCATTTAACACTGCCTCCATTTTTTAACTTTGTATGTAAAATGAACTGGAGAAGGAAATGCGAAACCACTCCATAGTTTTACTCTGTTGTATTTAAGAACACCCCAAATGGTGTTGCTAAGACTTAAATACAACAGAAATGATGAAACAACCAAGACAAGTGATGGATAGCCTCTCTATTCTCATGGTTTTTTTTGCCATCACAAAAAAGAAGTGCAATAAATATTTTTCCTACAAATAGGTCCTTTTTTCTTTTTTCTAGATGTCTTCAGAAATTTGTCTTGTTGTATTAAAGGGTATTCATAGTTTGATAGCCCTTTGAGTATAGTTGCAAACTGCTCTCTAAAATGGTTGGATTAATGTCCCCATTTTCCCATATTCTCTCCAACATTTATCATTTCCCTTTTCTGCCATATTAGTTAATCTGATAGGTTTGAGGTGGTACCTCAAATTTGTTTTAATTTGCTTCTCTTTAATTTTAATATATATAATTAAGGATAGCTTTGATTTCATATTCTGAAAATTCTGAAAAGTCATATTCTGACTGCCTTCATGTCTTTAAAGAATTATCTATTCGGGAATAACTTGTATTCTGATAAATTTGACTGTTGATTATTGAGAATTGTCCATTATCAGAGACATGTGTAGTAAAAAAAAAATTCCCCAGATTTCTACTTTTCTTCCACTCTTGGTTGCATTGATGTGTTTCTGCAAAACCTACCTAATTTAATTTAATCAAAAAATTATCCATTTTACTTCCCATGGTTTTCTTTGCCTCTTGTTTAATTCTAAATCTCTGACAAGTAAACTATTCCATGGTCCCCTAGTTTGCTTTTGGTATTGCCTTTCATGTCTCAATCATGTACCTTTTTGACCTTATCTTGGTATACAATGTGAGTTTTGTTCTGTTCCTAGTGTCTTCCATACTGTTTTCAAGTTTTTACCACAATTTAATAGTTCTGATTTTATCATTCTCATATTTCCCAATTTTCCCTCTGTCTCTCTTATTTGATTTTTAAGTGTACTTGTGCATTTTTTTAATTTCTTAACTCTTCTAGAAATTATGGGGTTTGGGTACAATCTGGATTTTTCTTTGAGGTTTTGCTTGTAGATGTTTTTACTTTTCAGTATAATTGCTTTTAAAGGTCAGGTTCTTTTTAGTTTGTTGTTTGTTCATTTTCAGTCAGTTTCTTGACTTTAAACTTCATATTAGAATTGGGCACTGGTAGGTTGAGTGAGCGATCATATTCCCAAGTTTGGGGCTTTTTCACTCTACAGTTTTCACAGTTAAGTCTAATGCCTATTAGTCTTTGGTGTTTCCAAAGAGGAATGACCCAGGGAGAAGTGTGGCCACCACTCTCCTGATCTGCACTCTGATCCTTACACATGTAGAGTCTCTTTTCTAGTGACCAAAACTCCTCTCCACAGGAACCGTGACTAGGAATTATGGTCCCATTTCCCTTAGAACTACATGTGGTTCTCCCTCCCTAGAACTGAGATCCTAGAATGAGGATTTCTGCTTCCACAATTGTGGCCACAGGTTTCTCCTCTCTGCCTGATCACTGCAACTCAGAACCGAATAATAGAAAATGGAGTTCTGAAATGGTGCCTTTACCTTTATCCAGCAGCAATTACAAGGTTCCCCTAGAATCCCTTTCTGCCCAGATGTCCACTACCCTTACCATCTCTAGATGGTGAGGATCTGATCTTTTTGCTGGTTGGGCTGTTGCTACCAGCACCACCTCCAAGGGTCACCTCCATGACCCTTCCAAGACTATGGTGCTACAGACATCAACTTATGACCTCCTAAGTTGTCCTGGGCAGGAAAAATATTTTATCCCAACCTTTTGTTGGTCATGCAATGTTAGAATTGGATTTGACACATTGTTCAAAAGTTGTTTAGAAGAGATCATTCCCTTTATTCTCTTTTCTTGGCTTTGCCTCCTCTATCACATTCAGAAGAGACTTTAACAAATGGATGTTCAAGGTAAAGTGACAAGGCATGGGACATCACACCTTGGGAAAATGGATTGAAGGAGCAAGAGAAGTCAGAGTAAGAAGGTGTTGATCTTCGAGTTATCATGTGGAAGAGAAATTAGCCTTGTTCTAAGAAGTGGTGAGAAGTAGAAACAGTGAATGGAAGATAAAAAAGGAAAAATGCAGAAATTTGTTCTTTTAATAAGAGCTGTCCAAATGTTGGATAGGTAATTGATCAAATTTCATTAGAAAGTTTCCACAAAAGAGGGGGAAAGGCTCCTTTTTTAGAGATAATATAGAGAGGATTCCTATTCAGGCTAGGGTTATACTAGATGACATTTAAGGTCCCTACTAACTATGAATCTTTCATGATTCTACCCATTGATTCTACACACAGGTACACATAGCTTAAGTCCAAGAGCTCTTTCAATTTTGTCTTTATGAGTGCTTAAAATGCTTCTCTTAATTTAAATCATATTTAATTGGTCAGCATATACTACTATGTGCACAACTACTTCCTAAAGCTAAAGTCTTATTCCAGTGACTGCTGGGTCTCATAATCTCGCTATAATTTTACCCTTCCTCTGCCTCTGGTGACTTCTCCAAAGATGTTCTTTGCCTGTGTTCCTGAATCAGGTTTAATCACCCCAGTTACAGTTATCAGTCTCTATACTGAACCATTCATCACTTTCCTGACCCTTGAATATCATCTTTAGATTAGTCTATTTGGTCTCAAAATATATTAGTATGTTAATATATTAGTCTATTAGTCTCAAAGCTCCAACAGCCTGCCTCATACCAGGAAAGCATTAGACCTAAGCCTTCTTCCCTGTGTCTAGTTTTACCCCTCTAGCATGATGCTTAGTGATGCATGTGTTCCCCTTAGGCAAGTATCATCATCAGGTCCTCTACCTAGAGTTATTCCTCAGGGGATCAATGCATCTACATCACACTCACCTGCCACATACACTTGAAATTCATTTTCAGTATTATAGTGCCTACTTTCAAAGTAACACCGGTACTTCCCCACATCAGAGGGACGGATGTTATGGAGCTTCAAGGTCACGATCCCATCGTAAATTTCCTCTCTAATAAATTCTGTCCGTCCTTGATAGTCTTGATGCTGATCTTTCACATAATCGCTCTCATATTTATAGTGATGAACAATACGGGAGTTGGTTTGACCATGAAACCATATCACCTCCATATACTTTGCACTCTCCTCGGAAGAGATGGAGCATTGGAATATAGCCTCTCTGCCCACCAAGGCGATGATGGGTTCTTCTGGTCCCTTCACAGTGAATGTCTCTGGAGAACAGAGAAAGATTCAGGGGTAAATCCAAAGCGAATACAAGAATGGGGTTGAAATGAAAGCCTCATCATGTGATCATATGTCAACTCATAAATTTTTAAAACTGGAAAAGACATGTAGACATTATGCCATCCAATCTGCTGTTTGATCAATCAGAAACTAATCATCAAAAGGAAACTCAAAAACTCCCCCCAAATGGAGTCAAAACCCCTATCTTATACAGCAATCACCTTCACATTATTTCTAAGAAGTAACCATCTATTCACTGGTTGGACACCCCAGAAATGGCGAACTTACCTCCTCAGTTTTCTCATTTAAGAAATCTATAAAGATTCGGTGGACCAAGTTAGATAGGATGATAAAGGATGGCCTCTGTGTCTAGGGCCAAGAAGATAAAAATTTTCAAATTAAACATTCTTACAATTAAAGCTTCGACCACTAAGAGATTTCTCCTTACTCCAGGCTCTTCAAAGATTTTAATTATCCTTATACATAACCAAAACAGCCACCAGAGAAGGGGAAGGGAGTTTATAATGAAAAATCTTGATATTTTTAAAAACCTTATAGTAAATACTATAATAAGTTAAAAATGAATCCTTGACTACAATATTAAAGGTCAACAAAAATAGGGAAAGATGAATAAATAAATATGACTAGGAAGTAAATTCTTTTTAAAAATTTTATTTAAGACAGTGGAGTTAATTGACTTTCCCAAGGTCACACAGCTAGGTAATTATTAAGTGCCTGAGGTCAAATTTGAACTCAAGTCCTCCTGACTCCAGGATTGGTGCTCTATGCCCTTCACCACCTAGCTTACCCTTAGGAAGTATGTTCTTAATGGTAACAGAGATTCCTAAAGGGAAAAAAATGATATGTAATAGAAGGTGGTACCAAGAATAAATCACTGGACAAAAAATACCAAGAAGACTTGAATTCAAATCTTTTGTTTGACACTTACAAACTGTATGACCCTAGGCAAGATATTTAATCTGTCTGTTTCAGGTTCATCTACAAAAAAAGTAATAGATAATAATAGAACCTATCTTCCAAGGTGGTTGAAAAGGAAAAAATGAGATCATATTTGTAAAACTCTTTTCAAATAATCTAAGTCTGTTAAATCATTTATATTACATAACCTCAAAAAGATTTTCCATGAAAAAAATCTATAAAGTGAAGAAGAAAAAAGGAAACTGATCCCCTGGGGGAAAAATATTTACAGCAAATGTCTCTAATTCAGATCTGACATTCAAAATATGTAATGAATCCACAAATATACAAGATCAAAACCCAGGTCCCAGGGGTTTAGTGTTTGAGAAACCAAAATGAACTTAGGGTACAGGTGGGCTTAAAGCTGAAGACACAGAAATATGGATCAATAAAGAGAGGGTTTAACTATAAGAAAAGGAAGCAGCTTAAGTTGAAAAGAGTTTTCAAATCAAACCTGAGAATATGACCAAAGTTAGTTTAAGGAAAGTTGGAAAACAGGTAAGAATTTGTGAAAAGAACAACAAATTCTACCTGTGAGTTTTTGTCTTTAAAATTTGCTGCACTCTAAAAGGATTATTTATTATTTTTCCTAGTCTTAATAAGGTTTTTTTTTTTAAGAATTTATGGAAAAACCAAAGGACCATTGTAATAGTTTAAACCTGATAAGGCAAGCTACCTAACTAAATAATTGCTTCCACCTTGTGGCTATGAACTATGATAGCAGGTTGTTCTTTTGAGAGATCAAAGTTGAATCAGGAAAGAGAAACAAACCTCACCAACAATCTCACCATATATTCAAACTCATTATTTCAGAGTATGTAGGTAGTCAGTTCTTTGAAGAAAACTATTGTTTCATTACATTGAAGACTTTGAAGGGAAGAATAAAAAATAATTGACTTTTAAAATTTAAATTCTACAAGATTAAAACAAAATGACCAGAAGATTAAACAATGTTTCTATTAACAAATATTTAACTAAGAACCTACAATTGATGCCTATTAATTAGAAATAGGTTGGGGTGGCTAGGTGGCATAGTGGATAGAGCACCTGCCCTGGAGTCAGGAGGACCTGAGTTCAAATCCGGCCTCAGACACTTAATAATTACCTAACTGTGTGGCCTTGGGCAAGCCATTTAACCCCATTTGCCTTGCAAAAAAAACCTAAAAAAAAAAAAAAAAGAAATAGCTGAATATATGATGGCATATGAATATAATAGAATGTGATTATACTAAAAAAAATGACAAATCTGATGGATACAGAGAAGTATAGAAATAAATACATGAAGGGGAAGTTAGTTGTTGTAGTGGATAGAGCACCGGCCCTGGAGTCAGAAGTACCTGAGTTTAAATCCAGCTTCAGACACTTAATAATTACCTAGCTGTGTGGCCTTGGGCAAGTCACTTAATGCCATTTCCTTAAATAAATAAAAATTTTAAAAAAACCTACATGATGAAGAATAAAGCAAGCAAAGGTTAGATAATAATATACACAGAATGCAACAGAGCTCAAGAAAAAAGAATTGCCATAAAGTAGTGAATGTTGGAAAATTACAAAGGATAAACATGGTTCCAAAGAAGAGATAGAAAAAGCAATTCTTCCCTTGCCTTTCCAGAGATGGGAAGTCCACAATTAGGAAACAATGTACATATTTTCAGGTTCTTTCAGTTTATCAATAAGTTTTACCAATATTTTTCCATTTTTTTTCTTTAAAAGCATTTTTAACATGGGATTGTACTCTGGGAAGGAGAGAAAAAGAGGTACTAGGATGCATAAAAAAAGATAATTAGACAATATAAACTAAAATACTTCATTATAATTTTCAAAAAGGTTACTATGGGTGTCTGGATAGAGAAAGCTCAAAATTTATATTAGAGAGAATCCTTATCCTAAATGAATTTATAATCTAGTGGATGGAGAGACACAAAAACACATAATTATGCTACAAAATTATTCTAACATAGGATAAATTTATAATGATTGTCATTAATCCTGTTAATCTGTCAAAACCACTCTAAAGACTGTAACCTTTAAAAAAAACCATTATCTTATTATGTCATTTTGCTATCTCTTATACTTTATGTTTCTTTTTTAAGGATATGATTTCTCTTTCATCATATTCAACTTAGATCAATGCATACTATGGAAACAATGTAAAGACTAACAGACTGCCTTCTGCAGGGGTGGGGAGGGAGGGAAGCAAGATTGGGGGGACAATTATAAAATTCATAATTTATTTTTAAGCAAATAAAAGCCTTTCAATGTGAGCTTTCTCTTTTTCTCGTTTCATCTCACAACCACTTGATATAATCTTAGAGTCTCTCTCTTTTTGCTTTAGTCTCTGAGGAAGACATGACCATTCTCCTTGCCCAAACCAACCTTTTCCCAAGTATCCAAAAACTCAATCCCTCTCATCTTTTCTAGTAAATTTCTCCCAATTTCATCATTCTGAACTTTAAATTTATATCTCCCCTTATCTACAGGTTAGGCCTCTACAAATATACTAAAGTATCCCTGATCGTTAAGAACTTTTATGTGAACCTGTCATATTCTGTGAAACTTACCCTCTTTGTCCTATATGTATCAACCAAGTTCCTTAAAAAAGCTATAAATACTTAGTATCTCCACTTCCTTTCTCTCTCTCCTTCCAATTTCCCCCAACTCTGCTGAACTCCCTCCAAAATTACAAAAGACCTTTTCATTGACAAATCTCATGACTTCTACCTAATTTTCATTCTGCACCATTTGACACTTTTATCTACCCTCACTTTCTGGGTTTTCAAATCTTCTTTGATCATTCTGATGGTTGTTTCTCAGTTTTCTTGGCTAGATTATCATGAAATTTAATATCCATTAACTATGCTTGTTCTCCAAGGTTGTTTTGTGCCTTCTCTTTTCTTTGTTTACTCTCTCACTTTGATCTCAGTAATGCCAATAGATTCAATTGTCTTCATTCAGATCATACCCATTTAAATATATGCAATTCCAGACTAACATAGCAAAGTGACTATTGTGGATTTTAAGCTAGTCATACAACAGCAACTTCAATCTCAACCTGTCCAAAAACTGAACCATCTTTCTTCTCAAAACCCATCCCTCTTCCAAGCGTTCTTATTATTGTTAAAGGGTTCTATATGGTCCTCAGTACCATTTCTGACTTTCCTCTCTCATCCGCCTAGCTAATTTCTAAATTTTGTTTCAGTAACCACAAGATGTCCTGCATATGTCCCTTTCTCTTTACCTAGTCATCACCCTAGTTCAAGAGCTCGTTATCTGAACTCCCACAATAATCTCTTAGTTCTCTTTCTGCCCAAAATATCTTCCATTTTCAGTCCATCCATCACTAAGTTGCCAAAGTAAATTTTAAAGAGGAAAATTTCAGGGAATAGGAGACCAAGGATTAAAAGATAGTGAAGGAGAGTGATTCTAATAGGTTGGTAGAATGGGTAGGTTTGTATAGGGAATGTGGCATCATAGAGCAGATGTGAAGAAAAAAAGATTGGGGTGGCTAGGTGGCGCAGTGAATAGAGCACCAGCCCAGGAGTCAGGAGGACCTGAGTTCAAATCTGTCCTCAGACACTTAATAATTACCTTAACTGCGTGGCCTTGGGCAAGCCACTTAACCCTATTGCCTTGCAAAGATATATATATATATATATATATATATATATATATATATATATATATATATATATATATATAATAAAGATTATGGTGGATCATGAGGGAGGACCATGACTTTACTTAGAGATACTATGTTGGGATGATCAGCAGAAATTAGGAGATATTGTCGGGTGCAGAGTATACTGTGGAACCTTCACCAAAAGGGAAAGAAGAGACACCCCAAAGAGACAGAGAGACTTGGAATGTTCATTAGCACAAAGTTTCTGAACTTTCTCAATCTAGTTCTCTTTAGGGAATGCTCACCTTTGATTACTTAGGTGCTCTATTTGCAGGGAGTTGTAGGAACAGCAACACAAGAAGTTCACACCTTCATTACATGGTGATTTCTGGAAACATCAAAACCCCAAAGGCCACAAAATCTCCATGAATAGTCTAATTTCAGGAACAGAGACTTTGCAAAGTCACTCTCCCACAACATGGATCCACCTTTATAACCCCCACTTACATCACATCTCCACCTGTGGACATGGTGAGGGAACACATACAGATATGGCTATGCTATAAAGAAAACTCATTTTTAAAAAAAGTCTTTGAAGAAACTTACAGTAAAAAGAGAGAAGCAAGTTTTGATGACAAGTTTTTCCCCTTATAAGGCTATGATTTGAGATCATTCGGAACTGGATTGAGAGGTTAAAGGGGAGAAATCAGAGTTCTGTGATCCCAGTCCCAGCACCCATGAAAATGAAATGAATGAGAGAGACCAAGGAGTGAAAGCAGGGAAACATAGCTTCGAGATTCCATTGTCAGAGGCGCCTTTATACAGGACAGCTAAAATTGGAGTCTCCGTTGGCAAGGTGAATTTACCCAATTCCCCCCCCCCCATCAAATGACTTGAAACATCCCACCACACCAAAACAGAGAGGCAGAGAAGATGCAGAGAAAAAAAGAATGTGTCAGAGAGGTCCAAAGGCAAGAAAATCCCTCTTAGAAGGAGGAGAGAAGGGGCTCAAAAACCAGGTCTCACTTACCTGAGAGGAGGAGCCAGGGGAGCTGGAAAAGGAAAATAAGCACCACTTCTCTAGGAAGGAGAGACATTATCTCTAGGCTAGGGTTGGCAGTCAGTGGCCTCCACTGCAAGCTGGAATCCCAACTTTGCCAGTTGCTGCCAGTGGAAGTGCTGCACCAATCACTGTATCACCAAACTTGTTTTATCAGGAATGAAAGTGACTCTGGAGCTCTGACATTTCTTCCTGCTTTTAATCTTCCATCTTCTCCTCTGTCTCTGACAACACGTCCACATGAAGGGATGCCACCTCAATAAGGAGCTGCCCGGGCTGGCTGGCTGGCTACCCATAGAGCCACTCTCAGGGCTGGGAAGTCCTGTTTCCTGCATCTGTCCTCGGGCTCCAAGGGAAACGAAAGTGAAACTGTTCTGCTGGCTGTGTCTGAGATCTTAATTATAATTGCCGTAGTTCCCCTAATAGACTGGACTGAGGGGGAAAGCCAAGTGGTGCAGTGAGTAGAGCCCTGGTAGGAAGACCTGAGATCAAACCTGATCTGAAACACTGGCCACTTCTGTGACCCTGGGACAAGTCATTGTGTTTCTCTCCTCCTCAGTTTCCTCAAATGCAAAATGTGGACAATAATAGCACCTACCTGCCCAGATTGTTTGTTATAAAGGGCTCCAGAATACTTAGTCCAGAGTGATGAAAATGGTTTTTATTAAGCTATCTTAACAAAATGGCACAGCTCTCTCATGATGGGAGAGAGGGACAGGGAAATTCCAACATAAAAGCTCTTTTATGCACTTTGAAAGACATTGTTCCTGCCCCATCATGCCAATCATACACTAGGGTCACCACATCTAAAGGATACATTGGTTACTACTATACATTTCCCCACCCTGCTCATTATACTAATGAGCAAGAGGAGATCAAGTCTCTAGGTTAAGTTAAAAGCAGGTGGGGCAATCTCATCAGTTTCAGATCAGATTTGAGGTCATCTGTCCTTAAAGCAACCATATAGGCAGTCTTTGTAATGTAAATTTATAATCTTGGAGCAGCTGGGTGGTGCAGTGGATGAGAGCACCAGCCCTGGAGTCAGGAGGACTGGAGTTCAAATATGGCTTCAGACACTTAACAATTACTTAGTGGTGTGAACTTCCACAAGTCAATTAACCCCACTGCCTTGCAAAAATAAAAAAAAAAAGTAAACTTACAATCCTCCCTTCACATTCTTGTGGAACCCAAATACCCACATTTTCCTCACATTATTGTAAAGCTCAAATGAGATAATATTTATAAAATTCTCAGCATATGGTAGATACTGAATAAGTGCTCATGCTCTTTCCTTCCCCAGGCTGGAGTTGAATTGAAAGAGAATTATTCTCCTCTTAGTCTAATTCAGAGATCAATGGTTTAGGGAATTCTTTGTTGGGAGCCAGGGTCTCTAAGCTGTTTGACACAGTCCCAGCAAGAAGACTCAAGGCAGTCACACTGCCTGATGGAACAACATTTCCTTCTTCAATATATATAGGGATTTCATGCATACCCATATTTATAGGTTTATTATTGATTACAATATTTACTCACCCTAATACTGGAATGACTATAAAGGAAGGATTTCAGAAAAATTCCTTGAATAAAACAGATTGTAAACTCTGTCCAAATTTAACAGGACTGCCTCTCTCTGAGGCATACAAAAGGCTTCAACATTATGAAATCTCTGGAAAACCCAGCACTGGGAATTCCAAGATGTCAGAATATATACAGGGAAAACAGATACAAGATGGGTCAGATAGAATTCCAGGGAAATTAATAGTTTTGCCCCCCTTACCATACACAGGAATATATGAAAAAGATGGTGAGAAAATAGTATAGGTGACCGATATGTGAACTCCAGCAGCCTTAGTTTCATGGGAAAGAATAAAAAAGTCATAGAAACCCTAGCGTCTACCAACAAGGGCTGAAAGGAAAATTGGTTATTGAAGGAGTCAGCGGACAGGTAGACAAACATAACTACCCTCAGTATAGGTTGTCAAGGGAGCATATCGAAAACATTACATATGCGGTACAAAAACATAGAAGCCTTTCATTAAACAAATTATATCAAAGATTATTCTAAGGAAAGTTCTGTTTAATTAATAACTTTACTATGCAGCAACAAACTAGACAACAGGCAGGTTAAGGTTATCAAGGTCTGAGCAGGGACAAGAAAGTTAATGACATGATTGAGAATCACACTTGTAACCACTACATGCTCAAACTTGTAACCATTTGAACTATGTGATTAATGATGAAAATTGTACACTTTTGTAACCAAGGAAATGATTTTAGTTTGCTTGTTTCATATGATTCTGAGACTATAAAAATAAATCTAAGCAGCTGACAGTCAGGCAACCTGCTCCTGCCTATACCCACTTGTTGACTCAACTCATTTTGCCAACTCTATCCCTCCTGTCAAGTTCCAAGGACCCCGCGGAGGCTGAACCCCCGCAATTCTTAAAATACAATTTTCTGTCTCTGTGTCAGTCCCCTGCTCAACAACTTCTAGTGACTCCCTATTCTTACTGGGGTTGAGGATGAAGTCCTCTTTCTGACATCTGAAGGCTTTACCAACTTGGCTCCAGTGGCTTTGGTGGTTGTCTTAGACATTGCTCCCCAAAAAACATGCTGAAATCCAATTCATCTGCTTGTCAAGGTATCACCTCCCCTGATGACATAGTCTTCTTTGAGAATGAAGGAGAAACCTCATCAGGTTCCGATGAATATATGTGTAAATATATTTCTAAACACAAACATGTCTACATATACTTATATAGGGATATTTGTGTATATAGTTGTATGTACATGTGTAGATAAACATATACGTGTTTTCATTCTTTTCATACCTATGTGTGTTTTGTGTGTACCTGGCATGCTACATATGTATGTATATAATTTATACAGTGCAACATATTTGTATTGATATTTTACATATTTTTCAATTTGTTCTGAAGTTTCATTTGTATAAGGGTTTGAGGGAGAAATTCAAAATACTCACCAGAATTAATCATTAAATGAATATTGGAAATGATATATGTGTTATCATGCCCCAACAGTCTCATAATGATCCTGTGACCCCAAATTCTCCTACCAGGAGTAACTCCACACAAATCAAGCTGATATCAGAGTTAAATGACCCCCCACTATTATACGCCATGGTATCCCTAAGCTCACAAATGAGGAGGAACAAAAATATATGTAAATAATTCAATGCTAGGGGCAGCTAGGTGGCACAGTGGATAGAGCACTGGCCCTGGAGTCAGGAGTTCCTGAGTTCAAATTTGGCCTCAGACACTTAATAATTACCTAGCTGTGTGGACTTGGGCAAGTCACTTAACCCCATTTTCCTTCCAAAAATCTAAATAATAAAAATAAATAATAATAATAATAATAATAATAATTCAATGCTACTTATCCTCAGTATTGGAAGGGGAGTATCATGAAATAAACAAGAAAAGGAAACTTTTAGCCAAATTGTGAAAAGTTTTGAATGGTTAGAGTAGGAATTTCTATTTCATTCTTTGGATGATAAGGAGAATTTTTTGTTTTATTTCAAGTATTTTTGTGTATTTTATGGTACAAATAATATCCATTTAAAACCCATGTCCCAGGCCAAAAGTACAATTAAAGTCAAACAATTTAAATGTTCTGCTATATGTATTCCTGCATCAGTACCTTTATTAATTGTAAATCGAAAATTGATAGCCTTTTGGGGGGGTCTCTCAATATTTATAATCCTTTTGGCAGCTAAGTGGCACAGCAGAACCTGACCTCAGACATTATTAATAATAATTAATAATTATCTAGCTGTGTGACCTTGGGCAAGTCATTTAACCCCATATCCTTGCCAAAAAAAAGATTTATAATCCTTCTTCAGTCTCTTCAGTGAAGTAGTTCTGGAATTGGTCACAACTATAATCTGATCTATCTCTCATCTTCATTTTCAATCTGATATTCTTCTGGTTCAGTCCATCAGATTCATTTAAAAAGTGGCTTCAAATTAAAGAGAAGTCATTTTTTCCATTGTTCCTATAGAGTCATCTTCTAGGAGAGAAGCGATGACACAACAGAATTTCAGGGTCAGTGGGGAAGTCAGCCAGATCTTATTGGCTTCAAGCCTGTGAGGCCCAATTCTAGTGAATGTGGCATGTATGTACAGATATGTATTTCTAAAATAATTGCAGAGTAGTAGAAGTGGTTACAGCTTAATCAGAAGACTTCAGCACAATGAAAACAAATGATCTTATATACAGAGCATCAACATGCAAAAGAACAGTTTTTGGAAGTAATGCTTCCAGAACTAGAGTGCCAATTTCAACTCAAATGCTACATTACAAAAGAACTATTGTTTAAAAACTAAAAAAAAAAAGGAAAAGGAAAAAAAGCAGATGATGGAAATAGCTCGACGATCCTGTGTCTTCCTGATAAACCAGTCATATCTTCCTCCATGTCAAGCTATTTTAGAGTATATTGACAATTCTCTGGCCTTCAAAGAGAAACCTGAGTGAATTCATCAAAACATCCTGTCATTGACAAGGTGATAACTTGAGTTGTCATTTTTACTAAGAAATCAATTTTGCTATGTCCTGCCCAAAGATCCTGAGTTTAATGCATCTCTTTCTGTCTTTCCCAACAAATCCCCAGCAGAAGGCTTTGTTTCCTTGGTCAAACAGCAACAGCTGCTTTTCCCCAGGGATGATAACTGGATCAGGTAAAAAAACCACACATCCAGGCACCAAAAGCTAACTAGCTCTTTCCCGTAACACAGCACCAGCATATGTTCTTTTGTAAATGGATATGTTTGTGGGGAAAAGTGTGAGGGAATGGTTGTGGGTGTGTGTCAGATGATTTGAAAAGAAAAATGAAGTCTAGGACTATAAATATGATATTGTTTCAATAGTCAACTTGAGAGGCAAGGAGATCCTGAATGAGGGAGATGGCAATGAGTAGGGAGGAGATGGATCCCAGATAATCAAGTTTTTTAAAATCTGCAAATCATGAGACTTAAGGAGGTGGAGAGTGAAGGAGGATTTGAGGATGGTTGATATTGCAAACCTAAATCACAGAAAAACTGCTGGTGATCTAAAGAGAAATAAAGAAGTGTGAGGGACAAAAGTGCTGACTTTTCAGAAACACAGTGCTAAATTAGTCTAAGCCATAGGCCTCAGTTTCTATTTCTCAAGAATGAGGTGAGCCTGAGAACCCGGATCTCTGGCTAGAAAAATTGTCACCCTAACCTTATAAAGTGCAAACAAAGACAGGCAACCCGCCCCCTACTCTGTGGACCATCAAGTTTGACCAACTGTTGTAAGGGACAGCAGAAAAGAGGGAAGGTGGTTGGGGTTTCTGTGGTTTTCTTCAGCTTCTGTAATTTGACTTTTCCTGCTCTCTTTCCTAGAGACTTAGGAACTGCCTGGTTTCTTGCAAGAACCGAATTAAATTTTAACCCTTTGCTGCCACTTTGAGAGGACTCCAAGGAGTCATTTTGGGTGAGGGCCTCAATACCCCGCACAGAAGTATGAAGAAAGAGTAAAATTATCAATGGGGAAAAAAAGAATTCTATTTTAAATTTGAAATATCGAAGACATAAATTTGGCAACAGGTAATAAAGAACTGAGCAATTAGATGGTGAAGTGTTCCAACACAGAAAAGTCAAGTCAAAGGAGATATGTGGTTCAGGAGAAAGAGTATGAGATGTGCAATAAGAAGAGCTGGGTTCAAATTGTGTCTCCACCACTTAGTGCCTTTGTGATTTTGGGCCGGTTGCTGAGTCTCATTTCTTCCCCTATAAAATGAGGCAATTTTAGATGGCTTTTAAGGTCCAACCCAGCTCTAATTCTGTGGGGTTTTTTCATCCTTAAATTCTGTTAGTTTATTTATACTGAGAAATTTGAAAGTGGTTACACTCCTTGATGGTTCTTGGATATCTATGCTTAGCATCCTTAGAAAAAGTACTGCCTTAGATGTAGTGATGTCCCTTTGGTCTTCTTCGAAAACAAAGGGCAAGAAGCCGGCCACTTAAAATAACTAGACAGTCTAACATGTATGAGAATAAATCTACCAAAATAGACACAGGAACTATGTGAACATAAACATGAAACACTTTTTATACAAATAAAGTCAGATCTAAATAATTAAAGTAATATTTCTTGTTTGTGGTAGGTAAAGTCAATATAATAAAAAAAATAAAAATTTTAGTAATGTATTTATTTAATGCAATTTCAATGGAATTATTAAAAAAATTCTTATTGAATTAAAAAAATAAAAATGAAGTTCATTTAAATTTCAAAGAAACCAAAGAAAAATGTAAACAGATTCATTTATATTGAACCTTAAACTGTATTATAAAGTGTGAACATTGTTAAAAAGTAAAATGGATAATTTCAATTATTTGAAAATTTTTACGTATAAATAATACCTATGCATCCAAGAATAAGGAATGTAAAAAAATGGCAGGAAATTTTCGTAGAAAATATCTCAGATATGATGTGATTGGGTTGGAATATTTGTTGTGGTATAGGAATGCATGTGCTGCTTAATTGAGAAAAATCTGGAAAGGCCTGGATTTACGAAGTTGCTACCCACCTTCAGAGAAATAAGAGAACAAGTAGAAATAAACCTAGTATGGTTATATATATATATATATATATATATATATATATATATTTATGCATTTACATCTACCCTTACTTGTATCTTTCTTTGGGGAATGGTCAGAAGTGAAAGAAAATAAAGCAAAAAGTGCACAATAGAAAACAAAAATACAATCTTCAGGGAAGCAAAGAAAAGCTAGGCTTTCATGAAATGGAGATGTATTGTTTTATAGTGAAACCTCTCAGGTTTTGCTATGCATATGATAGATATTTTCTTTTCTCACTTTTATATTTAGGATTATTTTGTTTAACTGGTTAACTATAAAAAGGGGACAGGGCAGGACAACTGCATGATCATAGGACTTCCTTGAATGTGTTATGAAAAGTAGGGATTTAGTTGATATCAATCACACTGTAGAAAAATGTCTAGTGTATTTATTTCATAGTCCAGGGAAATCTCCATATCTACTGCCAATTGGAAAGGGAGATTAAAATTCCTATTCACCAACAATCCAGCCTGTGGAGAAACCTGCATTGTGGACTGAGTCCTTATAGAGCCACAAAGACCATGTCTTCTTTCCTTCCTCATATGCCACCAAGTATCTTCCTAAAGTGAATCTCTTCTTGTCAGTACATAGGTAAGTTTGTCAAATTCATCACCAAGCTTGGGGGAATCTTTTAACTTCTGAAAATAGGTCAAGATATGTTTATATTTGTTTATAATTACAGGATGATAGTATTAGATTTATACAGTTCTTTAGGGTTTCCAAAATTCCTTCTTTCACTGTAGAGAGAAGCACAACTTCAGTCCTGGGTTAAAACTACGACCCAATCTATACCTTTTCTGTTAATTCAATTGGGTTTCCAGAGATACTCTATGCTCCTCTTCAGTGACTATCTGTGTGACTATGGCAGAGTCATATAGACTCTACCTAAGTTTCTTTATATATGAAATAAGAATAGGATCAGCTTCTTCTAGGATTTTTGTGAGGATGAAATGAGTTAATAGTTGAAAAGTACTTTGGAAACCAAAGAGCTATATAAATTCTAATGTTACAACTGCTACCACTACTACTACTATCATCATCACCATCATTGATATTTTCTCTTCTTGATTCCCTAAGACATACTTTCCAACATCCATTCTAAACCCTCTTCCATACACATGAACACAGTAGGTAGATACCATTCTTCACAAACCCCCATACTACACACTGAATTTAGGATCCGTGTGTCTTTGGGCTATGCATTTATCACCTCTGGTCTACACCAAATGCTTCCACTCCCTCACCACCACCTTGTCTTTAATCATCTGCAATCTGATTTCTCTTCTTTCTTCTCAAATTATTCCCACAGAGACAATATTAGATTATGTCTCTTCAAAGGCAGACTACCTCTTTTTTTCTCTTTGTACCCTGACTCTTCCCTTAGTGTCTGACATTGAGTATTTGGTTAGCTGTTTCCCGTGTCTGGAACATTCTCCTCTTCATTACAACTTCTTAGCTTCTGTAGCTTCCTTCACGACTCAGCTAAAGCCCTACCTTCTACAAGGTGCCTTTCTAGGCCTCCTTAATCCTAATGCCTTCCCTCTGATATTGCCCAAATCAATCCAATCAAGGTCCTCTATGTACATAGTTTGATGCTATTTTCCTCAAGAGCTGTCTGTGAACTCCTTAAATGAAAATTGTATCTTTTGTTGCTTTTTTGTGTCCCCAGAATTTATCAGTGCCTGAGACAAAATACTTAATGAATGTCCTCTTCCTTGTTTCCTTTCTTATTTTTTCTTTTCTTTCATGGTATTCTTTCTTTCTACCCTCCAGTTATATAGTGAGATTCTCTATCACTTCTCTAGTCCTGGACTTTGCCCTCTCTCTATGAAATCTAAGAAGGCATTTGCTTTCTTCATTGAGAGTCCATATTGATGATCATGGGAACTTACAATCCATGACAATCCCTTCAGATAATTCCCCAGAAATATCTCCTGTTTCCCCTCCCCCAAAAAAACTGTTAGAGAAGTCTAAATATTGATTACCTCTGTTATTTATGACAAATTCAGTTTGCTTGAAATAAAAGTAAGAAAATAAAGTGGGGAAAAAGGTACATAAGGTCATCAAGGCCAATAACTTCCTTCTTTACCCCTTTGGGGTATCTGACATCCAAGGTCACAGAGTTCAGAAATGGTTTGGTCTTTCTTTGCATTTTAAAATATTTTAATTTATTTTATTTTTTGGAATAAAAAACATTTCTATACTAGTAGTATAATTAAAATATGATTTCACATGAAATTATACATCTACTGTGTACAAATTGCTACTCCTTTAATTTTTTTTTTTTTATTTAAGGCAGTGGGGTTAAGTGACTTGCAGCTAGGTGGTGTAGTAGATAAAGAACTGGCCCTGGAGTCAGGAGTACCTGAGTTCAAATCCGGTCTCAGA
The DNA here is from genome assembly GCF_037893015.1 of Macrotis lagotis. NCBI lineage: Eukaryota > Metazoa > Chordata > Mammalia > Peramelemorphia > Peramelidae > Macrotis > Macrotis lagotis. The sequence continues at coordinate 291,151,573 of NC_133660.1, read as the reverse complement.
CACTGAATAATTACCTAGCTGTGTGGCCTTGGGCAAGCCATTTAACCCCGTTTGCCTTGCAAAAAAAAAAAAAAAACAACCTAAAAAAAATATATATATATATAATATATAAAACATAAAGTTTCTTTTTTTCTTTTTTCTCTCCCCTCCATATGAGTACCATTAGAAAGAAATATGTATGCATTTATATGTAAACAATATATACATACATGTACACACATATGAAAAAGCATTCTATACAAAGTTCTACTTATCAACTCTTTCTCTGCATGGTCTCTTACTTCATATGTCCTTTATAGCTAAATTAAGTGTTTGCCACAGCCAAAATGACTCATTCACTCAAGTTGTCTCATTTTTTCCAATTATACATAAAGATTGTCTTCAATATTGAGTTTATGTGCATAAGCTCATGTAAGTCTGCAGATTGTTCTGAAATTCGCCTATTCATGACTTCTTACAGAACAATTGTACTCTAAGTCATTCCTATGCCTCAATTTATTCAGTCATTCACTGACTGATGAGCATCCCTTCAATTTTCAATTCTGCCACAACAAAAAGAGCTGCTATAAATAGTTTGTAAATGAAAAGCTTTTCCCCTTTTATATGACCTCTTTGGGATACAGATCTAGTAGTGCTATTGTTGCATTGTCTTCACATTTTTAATTTACTTTGTCTAAAGTTCCAAATTGCTCTCCAGAATGGTTAGATCAGTTCATAAATCCACCCAGAATGTATTGGTGTCCCCATTTTCCCACAACCCCCTCTTATAAAAGTTGTTATTAAAACAATATTGCTTGGGGAAGCTAGGTGACACAATGGATAGAGCACCAATCAAGAGGACTTGAGTTCAAATTTGACCTCAGATACTCAATAATTATATGTGTGACTTTGGGCAAGTCTGTTATTGTATTCTATCTTCTCTTAGTTCTATCATTTTGCACTTCATTAATTCATGTGAGTCTATCCATGTTTCTCAAAAATCATCAAACTCATCATTTCTTATAGCACAGCAGTTTTACATCACAATCATTATCACAGCTTGTTCAGCCATTCCCCAGTTGATTGAACATTGATGAGCATCCCCATGATTTCTAATTCTTCATCACCACAAAGAGAGATGCTATAAATATTTTAAAACTTATTAGTTCTTTTCATTTTTTCCCTAATCATTTTTGGAAATAGACATAGCAATGGTATCAATGGGTTGAAGGCTGTAGATAGTTAAAGAACTCTTTGGGCATAATTTGAGGTTGCTTTCCAAACTGGGATCAGTTCAGAATTTCACCAATAGTGAATTACTGTCCTAATTTTTCCACAGTCCCTCCAACATTTCTTGCTTTCCCCTTCAATCATTTTAATCAACTTGATAGCTATAAAATGATATCTCAAGGTTGTTTTAGTTTTCATTTCTCTAATCAATAATAATTTAGAGCATATTTTTTATATGTCCAAAAATAGTTTCAGTTTCTTGGTTGGAAAACACTCTGTTCATCATATCCTTTGACCATTTATCAGTTAGAGATTGACTCATATTCTTATAGGTATTACAGAAATCTTTATATATTTGAAATATAAAACCTTTATCTGAAAAAGCATCTATAAAATATTTTCCCAATTTTCTGTTTTCCTTCTGTTCTTGACCACAAGTGTTTCATTTGTACAAAAACTTTCAAATTTAATGCATTTGAAATTATCCATTTAACACTTCATTCTATTCTTTTTTCCATAAATTGTTCTCCTATCCATAAATCTGATAAGTGATATGCTCCATGTTCTTCAAATTTTCTTATAACATTTCTCTTTATGGAGGTCATATATCCATTTTTACCTTCACTTGGTAAATGTTATTAGATATTAGTCTATACCTTTCTGCCATACCATTTCCCAATTTTCCCAATAAATTTTTTTACCAAATAATGAAGTCTTTAATGTATATATATACAACATACAAGTATTATTAATATATACAAGTATATTAATTTGCTGTAAGTTGTATGACTACACTATTCCATTGATCTTCCTTTCTATTTCTTAGGCAGTGTATGATAGTTTTGATAATTATCTAATATAGTTGAAGATGTAATACTGCTAAACCTCCTTCCTTTACATTGTTTTCATTAGTTCCTTCAGTATTCTTGATTTTTTTGGTTCATCCAAATAAATTTTATTATTGTTCTTTCTAATTCAGTAGAACAATTTTTGGCAATTTCATTGGGATGGTGTGGAGTATATAAATTAATTTAGGAAAATTGTCGTTTTTAATTTGTCCTGCCTACCAATGGACTATTACTATTTCTCCAATTATTTAAATCTAGTATTATTTGGACAAAAAGTTTTTTATAAGCTTGGTTATATACTTCCTGGAATTTTTTTTTCACAGGCATTTTATACTCTCTACAATTATCATCTCTTACTATCTCTTCTTGAAGGATTATGTTTGTGATATATAGGAATTCTGATGATTTATGTGGATTTACTTTGCATCTTACTATTTTGCTAAAATTATTCATTATTTCCACTAATTTTTCAGTTCATTCTTCAGGATTTTCCAAATACCATAATATTGTCTGCACAAAATTGATAGTTTTATTACCTCATTCCCTATTCTGATTCCTTTTATTTCTTTCTTCTCTTATTGCTTTCACTAGGCTTTCCAATAGAATACTGAATAATATTGGTGAAAGTTGGTGTCCTTGTTTTACATTGATCTTAGGGGAAAAATTTCTATTTTATCCCCATTACAAATAATACTGGCTGATAGTTTTAGTTAAATGATCTTTATATATTTAAGGGGAAATCATTCATATTTATACTTTCTAAATAATAGAATGAGTTTTATGCTTCAGCAAAAGCTGTTTCTTTAACTATTGGCACAATCATGATTTTTTTTTACTTTTATTATTAATATAATCAATTATGTTAATATTTTTCCATATGTTAAACCATCCCAGCATTCCTAGTCATAATATATATAATCTTTGTAAAAATTATAAAAATCAAAGAGTAGGGTATCAGGGAGGAGGAAGTACCAGACATTTTGTGCTGGTACAGATAGGAGTCTTTCCTGTGGAATAAAATGTTCTTTGGGTAATGTGCAGAATAGAAGATCCTTTGCAAGTTTCCATCAAGGAACATAGTTCACCCAGTGGGAGATAGAAAGGACAAGGTCCATGATTATAAGAAATCTTGATCTCTGTTATCACTTGAGAGGACCAATCAAGATGTGGTAGCAGGAAGAAATAAACACCCTGCACAGGATGGAGTCTACTTACCAATCTCTCATGATGTGAGTTCTTCTCTCTGTGTTTATCACCAATTTATTGGGCATTATATATATATATACATATATATATATATATATATATATATATATATATATGTGCATATATATGTATACATACACACACACACACACACACACACACACACACACACACACACACATAGATTTTTGCATTTGGGCTCCCTGAGAGAAGAGGTTGGGTTTTGTTTTTGTTTTTGTATTTTGTTTGTTGTGCCTTTTTTTAGGTTTGTTTTTTTTTTTTGCAAGGCAATGGGGTTAAGTGGCTTGCCCAAGGCCACACAGCTATGTAATTATTATTAAGAGTCTGAGGCCAGATTTGAACTCAGGTACTCCTGATTCCAGAGCCCACTGCACCACCTAGCCACCCCGTTTTGCCTTTTTTATATTTCCTTTGAACTTAACATGGAGCTTGGAACATAGGAGGTATTTAATAAATGGTTTAGACCAATATATTAATTTTACTACTCTTATCCTCAATCTCCTCATATGTAAAATGCCAGGGTTAGATTGTACTATTTCTAAAATTCCTTTCATAACTGAAATCCTCTGATTGTGGACTTTATAACAATGGGAGAAATATTTGGAACTCCTGGGGTTTTTCCCTGCCTTTAATAGCCAAAAGCCTACTCTACCTCTTCACAAAGGGCCCAGGGAGGAAACTGACCTGCCCGAGAAGCATTTTCTTCCAACTTTTGACTGAGAAGAGGGTTCCAAATGGAACAAGAAACATTCACTTTAGAATCGGTGGGAACTGTAATTGATGTCTCAACCAAGAAGAGCCTATTCTCTTTCTTCCTGATTATAGCGTCTTGTGACAGTGACTTCTCCCGGCTTTTCTTCCACTGCACTTCGGACTTTGGATACCATCCTGTAGATGTACAAAAGCCCATTTTTTCCATCACCCTCCATGTATATGTCAGGAGCCGAGCCTAAACCTAGACAAAGGAACCATGACAAAAGAAGATTATTTCCTGAAAATCAAGAGTTTTTAATTGATCTTATTCCTTTTTATTACATCTATCTAATATTATTATTGGGAAAGTCCCAAATGAGAAAAACATGCAACATTCCTCTCTCTTAGGTGACAATATATATTTCCAATTCAATTCCATGGTAGGGAGGCAAAGGCAAAGACAAAATAGTTTCTAGCTTCAAGGAGTTTATCTTCTATTGAGGGTTATGGGGAGGGTGAGAAGTACTTGTACATATATTTATAAATGTAAAATAATTTCAAGGAAATGAAAATAGTACAAACAATAGATAGGAAAAACTAACTAACATCAGATGATAGGACTGGACAATTAAAAGTTCTTGGCAGGTTAAAGCAATAGCATAATTCCAAAAATGAAACAATATAGTAATAAATGCAAAGTCTTATGTGAAATTTTTTCATTTCATTAGTATTGGTACTTGATAAAGAAGATAGAACTTGACAGACCATTTGAAAAAAAATGTGAGTTTAGGTGAGCTGATATTATTAAGCCAAAAAATGCCAATAATCTATTAGAAAGGAACCATAAATGGAGTACTCAGTTTGAAATTAGGAAGACTCATCTTTTTTTAATTGTTTATAGAGATTTTATTTTGAGTTTTACAATTTTTCTCCTAATCTTACTTCCCTCCCCCGACCCCCACAGAAGGCAATTTGCCAGTCTTTACATTGTTTCCATGGTATACGCTGATCCAAAATGAGTGTGGTGAGAGAGAAATCATATCCTTAAGGAAGAAACATAAAGTATAAAAGATAGCAAGATCAGACAATAAGATATCAGTTTTTTTTTTCCCCTAAATTTAAGGTAATAGTCCTTGGTCTTTGTTCAAACTCCACATTTCTTTCACTGGATACATATGGTATTCTCTGATGCAGAGAGCCCCAGATTGTCCCTGATTGTTGTACTGATGGAACGAACAAGTCCATCAAGGTTGATCATCACCCCCATGTTGCTGTTAGGGTGTACAGTGTTTGTCTGATTCTGCTCATCTCATTCAGCATCAGTTCATGCAAATTCCTCCAGGCTTCCCTGAATTCCCATCCCTCCTGGTTTCTAATAGAACAATAGTGTTCCATGACATACATATACCAGTTTGCTAAACCATTCCCTAATTGAAGGACATTTACTTGATTTCCAATTCTTTGCCACCACAAACAGGGCTACTATGAATATTTTAGTACAAGTGATGTTTTCACTTTTTTTTTCATCATCTCTTCAGGGTATAGACACAGTAGTGGTATTGCTGAATTAAAGAGTATGCACATTCAGCTTCCTGAATTCAAATCTGGCCTCAGACACATAGATCTCTGGGTAAATCATTTAACTGTTTGCCTGGTTTCTTTACCTATAAAATGAGTTAGAAAAGGAAATATCAAACCACTACAAGATCTTTGCCAAGAAAATCCCAGAGTCACTGAGACTTGGATGCAACTGAAGTGACTGAACAACCAAGACTGAACCAGTTGCTATTGACTCCTGCTCAGACCCTCTCTTTTGTTCAGTTATGCCACTTTTAAAACATATATTTTTAAGTCATTTTTTAAATTTTCAATTCCAAATTCTTGTCTTCCCTCCAGTCCTTTCATTATGCAATAAGACGATAATCAATATGACATACATTATACTTGTGAAGTCATGAAAAATATTTCGTATTAATCCATTCTGCCATTTGTTTGTTTTATGGGTAGTCATCCCATTCACATTCATAATCATGATTTCTAACTGTGTAAGTACTTCTATCTTATTTTAATCTGTTTATCACTCTTTTTTTTTTATTTAGGCCTTTCTCAAAGTCTGTTTTACCTCTGACCAGTGTATCTAAAATCTTCCCTCCCTCTTGTGCTTCTGTATATGTAAATAGTATTGAAATGGTCAAAACATACCACTATGAGCAAGACTATTTCCTAAAGTCCCACATTTGCTAAAGTGTCATTCCAACAACTAACTGCTCACAATCACATTATGATCTCTTTCTGTTTGTTTTCCAAGAAATGTTCTTAGCCAATATCCATATACCAGGTTTGAATTGCCCAGTTACTATACCAGAGCTATTTGACTCTGCCCTAAACTTTTTTTAACCTTTGAACTTCATCTTTGGATTAGTCCCTCAGAGACTTCCAATCAGCCTGCTTCTGACCAGGATGATTTAGGTAAGCCTGCCCTGCCTAGTTTTGTTCCTCTTGTATGAAGTTTAGGATGTGTATGTACCCTCAGACAAACATCATGATTGTTCCCCTACCCAGACAGGCTTTCATGTAAGGGCACCTGACAAATACTCGTGTGCCACATAAACTTGGAATTCTGCTTCCTGATAAGCAGTAGGACTTTCAAAGAATCACCAGTACTTCCCCTCATCAGAGAGATGGATATGATGAAGCTTCAAGGCCACACTGCCACTGGCAATGTTCTCTCGAAGAAACTCTGTCCTCCTTCATTATTCTTGGTGTTGATATTTCATAGAATCCTGCCTATATTTATATTGATGTACTAGAAGTGATGATTTATCATGAAACCACATCACTTCCATATATTGGACATCCTGCTGGGGCAAGAGGTGGCAGGGGAATGTGGTCTCTTTGCCCTCCAAGGCAATGATTGGTTGTTGTGGTCCCCTCACAATAAACTTCCCTGAAAAATATAGAGACAGGCAGGAGTGAATACAAGGTTAATTCAAGAAGATAACAAAATGAAAGGCCATATAGTAGGACCAATAATAAGTCATAAATTTTTGGATCTGGAAAAATATATTTAGAAATCATCTAATCCCTCATTTGATAAAGGACAGAACCATGTCATCTGAAGAAAACACAGAAACTCCCTTTCAATGGAAGTCAAATTCCCTGTCTTATGGAGTTATTACTTCTTCATTATCTCATAGTAGTAGATTTCTATCCACTTTTTGAGCAGTTCCAGCAATGATGGACTGTCCACCTCACTTTTCTCAATGAAGTAGAGTGAGTCAAGAGAGATGATATAATAAACAATGACCTCCATGTCCAGGGCCAAGAAGATAAAAATTATGAACATTCACACAATTAAAACTATAGTAATTAAGAGACTTCCCCTTTGTTCTAGCTTCTCCTTAGATTTTAATTATGCCTATATATAGTCAAAGCAGGCACCTGAAAAATTAAAATGAGTTTATGATGAAGTTATGTACAATACTTAAACATATTATCATAAAAGTTTCAAATGAATATTTGACTACAAAACCAAAAATAGATGAAAATGGATATGACTATGAAGCAAATTTTTAGCCAAGCAAGAGAGAAGAGAGACCACAAAAAATAAAATTGATAGAATGTAAGGAAAATCGGTATTCAGATCCTACCTCAGACAATTACCAACCTCATGACTCTAGGCCAGATATCTGACTTGTTGCATCAGTTTCATTAGCTATAAAATAAGGTTAATAATGGAATCTACCTCCTTGTGTTGTTGTGAGGATAGCAATAAGATCATATTTGTAAAGTTCTTTGCAAATCATAATTGCTCTTTAAATCATTTTTTATCATATGATGCCAGCTAGGTAGGTGGCATAGAGGATAAAACACTAGGTCTGGAGTCAGGAAGACCTAAGTTCAAATTAAATCTCAGAAACTTACTTAACCCTGTTTTCCTCAGTTATTCATCTGTAAAATGTGGCAAACCACTTCAATATCTTTTCCAAAATAACCGCAAATAGTCTGAAAGAGTTGAATACAATTTAAATGACTGAACAACAATTAGATGACCTTGAAAAGGTTTCCATGGTGGGGGGGGGGGACCAATGTAGTTAATGGCTAAAAGAAAATCTATTCTTTTTGGGGGGAAATATTGCACAAGTTATATCCAATTAGGGGCTTATATGCAAGTGATGCAATGAATAGATACAAACAAATAAAACCAAAAAGTCAAACTCTAAGGAATAAGTAATCAAAGGATGGGGGGGGGGGAAGAAGGGGGAAGAGATTCTCAAGGAATATCAGATTATTAATGACTGATTTAAAATTAAATTCAAATAATTAATAATAAAATAAATACCAATCAAAACAGCTGCAAGGTTTTGTCTCATCCTCAGAAAAGTGGCAAAACTGACAAAAGTTGGAAATAATATTAAAAGGACTTCAGGAAGACAGACACAATGAGAAACTATTGGTGCAACTTAGAAGTGCTCTGACAATTCTAGAAGACAATTTGGAATTATAACCAAATGGTGATTACAATGTCTTCATTTTGATCCAAAGATCCTACTACTGGGCACATATCAAAGTAGGTCAAAGATAGAAAAAAAAATACAAAAGATGCTAAAATAACTCATTGTTGGTAACAAATAAAAGAAAACAAAATCACTCCCATCAATATGACTGAAATGAAATTTAACTCTGGTGAAAGGAACAACGAATACTAATCATTCAGAAAAACACAGAAATAATTTTCTAAACTGATAAAAAATGAAATAAATAGCACCACAAAACTAAATACACACTGAATAAAACAATTTATGTGGAAAGAATAAGGCAAAACAATGAATTCTAGTGTGATGATCAAGCTTAAAGAACTGGGACTTTATGATTGTTGAACACAGACACTATCAGAAAGGTCAATTTTTTTGGTTTTGCAAAAGTGGTTCCCTTCTCAGCCTACCAAAAATATGCTATATTTTAATGTTTTTGTTGCAAAAGAAGACTTGTAGGTTTAGGGAGATGAAAAGAGAAATATTAGGAAATGAATTTGATGTAGAACCAAGAGATATTACTATATATAATATATAATTAAAATATTTGCTTTATAACATGATGATAATTCATATTTCAATTTGTTGCAAAATTTAATCCTTTGAGAAAAATTTTATTAAAAAAAAAACAAAATTTCCAGAAGGCAAGTATGTAGCAGATATCAGCTCTTAGGTAGCAATATCAGAAGGTAAACTGAAAGCTCTATTGTTTTAAAACTCAAATACCACTAGATCTTTCTGCTAACATGCTTTCTGAGGAAAAGCAAGTATCTTCTTTGAGAAAGGGGAAGGGCTAAAGTTGTTGATTTCTTATTGAAAAAGATAAAAACTACAAAGATTGATTTTGACTTTGAGAAAACCCGCTTAAATGTTTTTTCCCCTATCTTTGTTTGGGACAAGAAATGAGAGGTTGCAAGAGAGACAGAGATAATGCCTTACCTTTTTGGTAGATAAATTTATATGTATGACCCAGGGTCTTTCAAATCCCAGACTAATCAGATGATAATTCTATTTAACCTTGGCTGGTTGATGTATGTAATGATAAGGTTATAAGGGAAAATTAAGATCCTCACTTAAGAAGTGCTTAATGATTTTAGCAGAAAATGAAAATGAATAAAGCCCAGAGAGCCATTCCTAACCCAAAGAGTAACATCAAATGATAACAACAGCAAGAAGAATCCTTCAAAGAATTTAAAAGGGAATTCAAAAATCAAGTAAAAGAGATCAAGGAAAAATTATGGAGGAGGGGAGAAGCAATACAAGAAAATGATGAAAAAAGTTAGCTAATTGTAAAAAGGAGTTCAAAATCTTAAATAAAATAAATCCTTGAGAACCAGAGTTGAACAAGAAATATTGAAAGCCAACATAATTTATCAACAAGCAATAAACAGGGGCAACTAGGTGGCACAATGGTAGAGCACTGGCCCTGGAGTCAGGAGGTCCTGAGTTCAAATCCAACCTTAGACACTTAATTGCCTAGCTGTGAGACCTTGGGCAAGTCACTTAACTCCATTGCCTTACCAAAAAAAAATGTTAAGAAACAATAAACAGAAAAAACAAAAGAGAATCTTAAACATTCCATTAAAAAAACAACTGATCTGAAGAACAACTGAAGAGATGATTTAACTATTACCTGACTATATAAAGTTATGATTTAAATAAAAGAATCTTAATACAATTTTACAAGAAATCATTAAGTAAAGTTGGCCTAAAGTTCTAGGTTAAGAAGTTACAGTTAAAAATAGGGGGAAAAATGCACCATTGACCACCTGAAAGAGGTTTTAAAAGGAAACTTTACAGGAATGTCATAGTCAACTGTCCCAGGTTAAAATCCCAGGCTTAAGAGAAAATTTTGCAAGCAACAATAATAATACTACAAAGATACAGATCTACCTCCATTTCAGCTGAAGCCTTTTGCCATAACAAACACAATTACAGCCCACTTCTGCCCCAGGCACAGCTATAGGGAGAGTGAGGACCTCAGCCCAAGGTAGAGCCCATCACCAAAAGTATTCAAACAGCTTCAACCACTCCCTCCAGGCTAAGGGAGGGCTTCAATCAAGGTCACAGACATTCCAGAGAAAGCAACCAACACTCCCTTACGGACCAGCTGGAGATATTAAGCTCAGTGAATAAAGCCTCTAGGGATCCCAACACCACACCTCTGTGAACCAGCCCCTCCCTAACACAAGGTCTTAGGACAATGAAGAAAGGCCAGCTCAAAGGAGGGTCCATAGAAAAATTCTTGGAAGGAAAAGACACTAACTCAGAGAGAACCTCTGAGGAGAATACGACCTGGTCTCCAGCACAGAAAGATTTCCTTGAAGAAATAAGGAGGGAGTTTAAAAATCAATTGGAGGGGGCAGCTAGGTGGTGTAGTGGATAAAGCACCTGCCCTGGAGTCAGGAGGACCTGGGTTCAAATCCGGCCTCAGACACTTAATAATGACCTAGCTGTGTGGCCTTGCAAAAAAAAAAACTAAAAAAAAAATCAATTGGAAAATTTGGAAGAGAAAATTAACTCCTTAATTAACAAGAAAACAATTCTCTCAAAACCTCCATTGGTCAAATGGAAACTCTCAAAAATAGACCAGATCAACTGGAAATGGAACTGTAAAAGGTAAACCAAGAAAATTCTTCTCTACAAAAAAAGAATGGAGTCTATGGAAAGACTTCGTGAGACAGCAAGACAAAACCCAAAAGTCGAAGAAAATAGAAGAAAATCTTAAATACGTTATCAGCAAAATCACCGACATTGAGAATAGATTGAAAAGGGCCAACCTGAAAATGATAGATAGGCTTCCTGAAAACACTGAAGAGAAAAAAAAGCCTGAACTTCATTTACAGGATTTAGGGATGGAAAATTGCCCTGATATCATGGAACCAGAGGGGAAAATACTTATTGAAAGAACACATGGGCTCGGTGTGGGCGTGTGTGGCCTGGAGCTGGCCTGCGGCCCGGCCTGGCCTGGCTCCGGCGGCCTTCCTGCTCCTCCTCCTCCTCCACTCGCTTCTCAGTCCCGCCAACCTCCTCCCGCGCTCTCGCGAGCACAGCGCCCCCATCCGTGCGCTCGGCGCTCGACTTCCCCAGGCGGCGGCGGCTGCGCCTGCGCCTCGGCCTCCGGCTCCTTCCGCGCTCCGCGGCCCCCCGCCATTTCCGAGCGGGCTCCAGAGCGACGCCCCGGCACCCGGACCCGGCGTCTCCCCGGAAAATGACTGAATATAAACGTGTGGTGCCTTGATGATACAGCTAATGCAGAATCACTTTGTAGATGAGTCTAGTAATCATGGAGAGACCTGTCTCTTGAACACAGCAGGCCCAGAGGAATCCGGCGCAGTGAGGGACCAATACATGAGGGCGGGGGAGGGCTTTCTGTGTGTATTTGCCACAAATAATACTAAATCGTTTGAAGATATTCACCATTACAGAGAACAAGTAAAAAGAGTTAAAGATTCTAAAGATGGTCCTTGGAGGAAATAAATGTGATTGACCTTCCAGAACTGTGGATGCAGAACAAGCTCAGGAGTTACCAAGAAGTTATGGAATTCCTTTCATTGAAACATCAGCAGAAACAAAACAGGGGGTTGACGATGCCTTCTATACGTTAGTTCGTGAAATTCGAAAACATAAAAGATGAGCCAAGATGGTAAAAAGAAGAAAAAAGTCAAATACAAAGTATATATGTAAATAAAATTTGTGCTTTTTCTCAAAGCATACTTAAGATAACTTTTTGTACATTATACTAAATTACTAGTTTTCTTTCTGCTTCATGCAAGCTCTTAGCTTTTATCTGAATGCTTATTTTAAAATGACAGTGGAAACTTTATTCCTCTAAGTGCCAGTATTCCCTTAGTGTTGGTTCTTGAACTAGCAATGCCTGTGGGGGAAAAAAAAAAAAACATTGTATATCTGAAATTTTTCCTCTTGTTTTTTGGTGCATGCACACTTGCTATAACTTTCTATTTTTTCTTGCCAATTATGAACTTAGGTGTTTTAATAAATCAATGAAGTGTAATGTTACATCATTGTTAAATGATCCCTATACTGTGTTTTATTTTATCCTGATAACGGATTAGTTCTTAGATATTTTTGCTTCAAATGAAACTTAAATGATTGACTTTATTAATTTTGAGGATTATACTATAAGAACCTCACATAGTCTTCCTATAGATTCTACTTATAGCCATCAAAACCTGTAGTTTCAGATCACCTTTAATGAATGTAAAGTATGTCATTTAGAATTTTTAAAAATTTCCACTGCTAGCCACTATTTGTCATAGTCACTCCTTTAAAAATATATTTTTTCTATAAAAAAGGAAATAAATAAAAAAAGTTTGAAGCAGTGGAAAATAGTAAAGGCCTTTTTATTTTCCTATTTTAAATTGATTCATTCAGGCAGACTCTTTCAGTGGCCTTTACTTTAAAGGCAGACCTAATACATTTTAGAGGAGAGGTGTCAAACTTGAACCCTTGGGCTGCTTGCTCCCAAGAGGGGCTAGAACTAAATTAAAAACTGTAATTGGGAAATATAAAAAGGCACTATAATGTTAATATGAGTTTTTTAAAAAGTCATCAGCACCCACAGGGATTTATTGCTGTTTTGAGTTTGACACTCTTTGTTAGAGGGTACTACACTAGAAGGTCATTTGAGGTTGTATTCCGACTCTACTCTTTACTGATGGAAGAAAAAAAAAATGAAGTGCAGAGATAGGTCATAATCCTAATTTTTTATTGCTTTTTCTTAGAGTGGCTTTTAGATACTTCTTTGAACTTAATTCTTTATAAACACTCAGTTTCCTTTTTGATTTGAATCATTTGGAATGAATTAGTTTTAGTTTAAGTTTCAAAAATTAACTAGTAACTAAGATATATCTCATAGAGACTGAATGTAGTTTCCATTCTGAATAAAATATAGTATAACTTTTCTTAAATGTTACTAAATTTAGAATCATGGAGCATTGTTTAGGCTATCAAGATATATGCAGTACCAAGGGAAAGAAATGGCCATACTTAAAAGAATTGTGATGCATAAAAGAATTCAAATGTATTTAGGATGCTTGGAAGTTTTGATGAAGCAGGGCAATTAAAAAAACAAACAAACCTATAGGACTGTTAAGTAATTCTTCATTACTTAAATTGTGAGTGATTTGAGGAAGAAGAAAAGTTTTTATAGAAAGGGTGGGGTGGGAAGGTGGAATCCTAGAAGATAAAGCATTTATCTAATTATAATAGCCTTAACATTCAAAAATCCAATACTGAAGTTGAGAAAATTGACCTAGTCTTAGAATCTCTATAACATGTTTGTGGAGGAATGTAGCAGATTGTGGATAGTATGTTTCTGAGTCATTATACAAAAATTAGGAGTTCTAGGTTCTGTTTGAGTCAAACTGCATAAGAATTTAGAACCTAACTTTACTTGTAGAGTATCAAAATCTTTGCAACTTTGTGCAGTTTTTTTAAAACATTTGTAGAAACTGGGGCATGTTGAGTTGCAGTTTGCACAACTTTATCTTACTTGTATTCCAGTGGATTTCTTTTAATGTTTTCTAAAAACATCTCAGATTTTGTTTTGATGGCAACAAAACTTTGGGTCTTGAGTCAATTACTTTATGATAATTCATTATCAATTCTATTTATCAGGAACAATGCCTTGTGGTAGCTTTATGTAACCTTGATAATCACCTAAAAAAGTAACCAGCAATTAATAATTAAGGTGAAATTCTAGTTTTTAATTAAAGAAAATCAAATAGCATGAAGGAAAATTACTGTTTCTCCAAGTAGTATGCTCAAATTAGCTTGAGAACTGATTGTCAGTGTAACAGCTCTAAGTGCCTACTTGAATGATGAAAGTGAACATACAGATTTACTTAAAGAAATAAAGGTGGCTGGTTGGAGAAATGACTTTGGGAAAAATTTGTTATATAATGCTACATGGGCTATATGTTCTAAAAGTTATTAATTCCACTGTCTTTAGTTACCATGTTGAAAATAGTTTTGCTTTTTCCCCCTTTTTTTTGAGTGCCAACTTCTTACTAGGAACTATTTCTTAATGTACCATGTTTAGCTGGAATGTATTTTAACTATTTTTGTATAGTGTAAACTGAAACATGCACATTTTGTACATTGTGCTTGTGTGTATGTTGTGTGTATGGGTGTGTGTGTGTGTGTGTGTGTGGCATATGCAGTGTGATCCAGTTTTTCTTCATCATTTGGTTGTGCTGATCTGGAATATTGGTCGTATCAGATATAGCAATTTAAAATGACCACTGTTTTAACAAATTAACTTTTAAATGTTCACAGGAGTATGTGCTGTGAAGTGATCTGAAAGTCATATTTTTGTCATAAATTGTACTGCTCCTAATTATTGTAATGTAATAAAGTTATTGTTATTCTTAAAAGAAACAAAAGAATACATCGATCCCCTCTGGAAAGAGATCCTAAAATGAAAACACCTCAAGGAATGTTGAAGCCAAATTCCAAAACTATCAGATAAAAGAAAAAATCCTGCAAGCAACCAGAAAGAAATCATTAAAATACCAAGGAACCAGAGTAAAGATTACACAGGACCTGGCTGCATCAGCATTAAGGGATGGAAGGTCCTGGAATGAAATATTCTGAAGAGTAAGGGAACTTGGGATGCAGCCAAGAACCCACTGTCTAGCAAAAGTGAGTCTTCTCTTTCAGGGGAAAAGATGGTCATTTAATGAAATGGGAGAATTCCTGCAATTCTTGATGAAAAGACCAGCGCTAAATAGAAAATTTAGAAATCAAACAGGAGGTTCAAGAGACTCATGAAATGGTTAAACAAAAAAGGGGGGGCTAAAGAAAAAAAACTGCTGTTCAATAAGATGAAACTGGCTATATCCCATCATGGGGAAAAAAAGTCGCAAAACTCCTGATGATTGTAACTCGTACAGAGAGAATATACCTAGCCAGAAGTGATGGACACTCATGACTTAGCCATGAGACTGCTACCCAGTGGGATGAAACTGGTTATAACCCTACTTGGGAGAAAGACTCTAATAACTCTCAAGAATTGTAACTATATTAGAGAGAATATACTTAGCCAGAAGTGATGGATACTTATGATTTTCTGTGACTCAGAATGATTTAAAAACAATACCTCCTTAAAAAGGAGGACAGGAAGGAGACAGGAAGATGGAGGGGATTGAATGAGGTGAATCTCATTACACTAAGAGGTACAATTGACCAATTGTAATAGAGGTGAAGAGTGGAGGAGATAATACACACCTGAATCTTCCTCTCATCAAACTTGGCTTAAAGTTAAATTAAACACATACTCAGTTAACTTAAGAAACATCTTACCTTTCAAGTATTAAAAGGGGATGGGGGGACAGAGACAGGGAGGGGGAGAAAAAGGGGAACTCACAGAGGGAAGGGAAGGAAAGGGGAAAGAAAGGGGAGTGGCAAGGAAATAAGAGGGCAAACACTGAAGGTGGCATTATTTAGAAACAAAATACTGGGGAATATGTTTAAAGGGAAAAAGGGGAAAAGTACAAACAGGGAAGACAGTATGGAGGGCAATGAAGTATTAGTAATTATAATTTTGAATGTGAATGGGATGAACTCTCCCTTAAAACGGAAGCAAATAGCAGAGTGGATTAAAAACCAGAATCCTACAATATGCTTGTTATAACAAACATATTTGAAGCAGATTGTATATATATATATATATATAGAGAGAGAGAGAGAGAGAGAGAGAATATATTTTTTATCAGCTGAAGTGAAAAAAAGCAGGGATAATGATCCTTATCTCAGACAAAACAGCTGCAAAAATAGTGTCTGAAGAGATAAGGAAGGAAACTATATCCTCCTAAAAGCTATCATAGACAATAAAGTGATTTCAATACTGAATATGTATGCATCCAATGGGATAGCATCCAGATTCTTAGAGAAGAAGCTGAAAGAGCTACAGGAAAACATAGACAGCAAAACTCTACTAGTGGGAGACCTCAACCCTCCGCTCTCAGATTTAGATAAATCCAATCATAAAATAGACAAGAAAGAAGTTAAGGAGGTAAGTAGATTTTTAGAAATCTACATATCATAGACTTATGGAGGAAAATGCATGGGGATAGAAAGGAATATACTTTCTAATCTGCAATACATGGCATTTAAAACAACAATTGAACATGTATTAGAGCATAAAAACCTAATGATCAGTTGTAGAAAAACAGAAATAGCAAATATATCTTCCTCAGATCATAAAAATCATATGCAATATTGGCCCAGGGAGATATAGATCCAAAACTAATTGGAAACTAATGTCATTTTAAAAAATGAGTGGATCAAACAACAAATTATAGAAAGAATTATTTCATCCTAGATAATAAAAATAATGAAACATACCAAAACCTATGGGGTTCACACAAAGTGGCTGTTAAGGGATGTATTGTATCTTTAAATGCTTACATGTATAAATTAGAGAAAGAGGAAATCAATGAACTAAATATGCAACTAAAAAAATTAGAGAAAGAACAAATTAAAAACCACCAATTAAATACCAAATTAGAAATTCTAAAAATTAAAGAAATTAATAAAATTGAAAGCAAAAAAACCCATTGAATTAATAAAACCAAGAGTTGGTTTTAATGGAAAAAAAAACCAACAAAATTGATAAACTGGTCAATTTGATTTAAAAAAAGAAGAAAACCAAATTGCTAGTATCATAAATGAAAAAGGTGAACTCACTACCAATGAGGAGGAAATTAAAATGATAATGCGGAATTATTTTTCCCAAATCTAAGCCAATAAATTTGACAATCTAAAGTGGATGAATATTTACAAAAATATGTTGCCCAGGTTAAATGAAGAGGAGATTAAACACCTAAATAACCCTATCTCAGAAAAATTCAATAAACTCCCTAAGAAAAAATCTCCAGGGCCTGATGAATTCACAAGTGAATTCTAGCAATCATTTAAGAAATAATTGGTTCCAATTCTATATAAACTCTTTGGAAAAATAGATGAAGACAAAATTCTGCCTAACTCTATGACACCAATATGGTGCTGATTACTAAACCAGGAAGAGTTAAAACAGAAAGGAAATTATAGCCCTATCTTCCAATGAATATAGATGCAAAAATCTTAAATAAAATCTCAGCAAAATGATTACAAAAAGTTATCACTAGAATAATACATTATGACCAAGTAGGATTTATCCTAGAAATGCAGGGTTGGCTCAATATTAGGATAACTGTTAGTATAATTAATTATATCAATAAAAAACCTATCAGAAATCATATGATTATATCAAAAGATGCTGAAAAAGCTTTTGACAAAATACAGCACCCATTCCTAGTAAAAAACCACTAGAAAGCGTAGGAATAAATGGACTGTTTCTTAGAATAATAAGCAGTATCTATCTGAAACCATCAACAAGCATTATATGCAACAAGAATAGGCTAGAGGCATTCCCAATGAGATCAGGGGTGAAACAAGGATGCCCATTATCACCACTACTATTCAGTATTGCATTAGAAATTTTAGCTTCAGCAATAAGAGAAAAAAAAAGAAATTGGAGGAATTAGAATTGGGAAGGAATAGACAAAACTCACTCTTTACAGATGACAAGATGGTATACCCAGAGAATTCCAAAAAATCATATAAAAAAACTACTAGAAAAATTGGCAACTTTAGCAAAGTCGCAGGTTATAAAATAAACCCTCATAAATCCTCAACTTTTCTATATATGACTATCAAGATACAGCAAGAAGAGCTCGAAAGAGAAATCCCATTCAAAGTAACCTCAGACAATATAAAATACCTGGTAGTCTATTTGCCAAGGCAGACTCAGAAAACTTTTTGAAAACAATTACAAAACACTTCTCACACAAATAAAATCAGATTTCAATAACTGGGCAATCATCAACTGCTCATGAATAGGTTGAGCTAATATAATAAAGATGACAATGGACCAGTGGAATAGACTAGGGGCAATAGCAGGAAATGATTATATAGATCTGCTGTTTGATAAACCCAGAGAGTCCAGCTATTGGGATAAAAACTCTCCAAATAAAAACCATTGGGAGAATTGGAAGTTAGTATGGCAGAAATTTAGATTAGACAAACACTTCATACCCTATACCAAGATAAGATCAAAATGGATACAGGATTTAGACATAAAAACCAATATTATAAGCAAACTATAAAATCAAGGAGTAGTTTACCTGTCAGATTTATGGAAAGGGAAGCAGTTTTTGACCAAGGAAGAGATGGAGAACATCACTACAAACAAACTAGACAATTTTGATTACATTAAATTAAAAAGCCTTTGCCAAGACAAAACCACTGTGACCAAGATCAAAAGAATTGTAGTAAACTGGGAAATAATCTTTATAGTATATCTGACAAAGGACTCATTTCTAAAATATACAGAGAACTGAGTCAAATTTAAAAAATAAAACAAGCTATTCCCCAATTGACAAATGCTCAAATGATATGCCAAGGCAATTTACAACTGAGGAAATCAAAGCAATGCATACTCACATGAAAAATTGCTCTAAATCATTACTTATTAGAAAAATGCAAATTAAAGCATCTCTGAGGTGCAACCTCATGCCTCTCAAACTGGCCAATATGGCCAGAAAGGACAATGATCAATGTTGGAAGGGATATAGAAAATCTGGGACACTAATGCATTGTTGGTGGAGCTGTGAACTCATCCAATCTTTCTGGAGAGTAGTTTGGAGCTATGCCCAAAGGGCAACAAAAATTTGTATGCCCTTCGATTCCAGCAGTACCACTATTGTGTCTATACCCTCAAGAGATGATGAAAAAGGGTAAAAACATCACCCTGTTCTCTAAATCCGAGATAGGACTCATTCGCTATGCAGATTCACATAGATATAATTATGCCACCCAATGAACAGCATTTTCACCCTGCCTCCCCTCCTCCTTTTCGTAAGGAGAAGGGCATAAGTAGGAGTGTCATACTCACAGAATCAAGGGGAAGTTACAGATAAACAATGTACACATAGGTGAGAGAGGGTGGAGATAACTATTCCAGTGTCTCTCCTTTCTTCTCTTCTCTTCTCCCTTGGAGACATCCAATGTCCTTCAGCATCTTCTGAATCTGTTCCAAAAAGTCCTCTCCAGCTCTGGTGACTAGTTGAGACCTTGTCTTCTGGTAGAGAAACTGCATAACATCTTATTCAGATGAAAACTAAATTAACTATCTAGGTTATTTAATTCCTCCCATTCTCTACAATTTTTGTCAGAATGTTACAACACCAGTATCCCTCTTTTAAAACCCTTGGCATGTTTCCGAAAACTCTAGTTCAGAAACTTTAAAAACAATTTGAGTCCTGCGATTTACTTCCAATAAAGGAGTCTCTTAACCCCTGGATCTTAGATACATTTTTTTCTTTCCCAATCACACATCCCACCCGTGGAGGGGTCTCTTTCCCTTTAAGGCTTAAGCATTTGAGCTCTCCTGTCTATCCCCCCTCCCTCCATGGGTGGGTGGGGCACTTAGGTAGACTCAGTCTAGGGTTCAAGTCTTAACAAGATGGCGGATAGGATGATCAAGACCACCAAGGGTCCAACCCACCACCCCTTCCCCCAACCCAGGGAGAAAGCATGGGATCTTTCCCAGACACTTGTAAGGATAAAAAATCTCCCCTTCTAGAACTTCTCCAAACTTCCCTCCTCTTAAATTCTTCTAACTTCTCCCCAAAGCACAGCTTTTTCTCTTTAGGAATCCCCGCCCCCAGGGGGCCATTCCCCCTTTGTAATGGATTCCCTAAGGCTCCCCTCCACATCCTGTGAAGATCAACACCCTACATTTCTCACATCAACCTTGACAATTTAGAGGTATCTGCTATGGAGAATAGCATCTGTATCCAGAGAAAGGACCATGGAGTTTGAACAAAGACCAAGGACTATTACCATTAATTTAGGGAAAAAGCTGATATCTTATTATGTAATCTTGCTATCTCTTATATTTTATTTTCCTTCCTTAAGGATATGATTTTTTTCTCATCACCTTCAATTTAATGTATACCATGGAAACAATGTAAAGACTGGCAAATAGCCTTCTGTGGGGGGTGGGCAGAGGGACATAAGATCAGGGGGAAAATTGTAAAACTCAAAATAAATAAAATTTTTAAAATGGAAAAAAACAGATTTTCACAAAACAAAGTCTTCAAAGGAAAACTCTAAGTTGTCATCATCTGCTCTGTACAAGTGTAGTAAACTAAGGCATTTGTAGTGATTGGGGATCTCTTGATCCATTTATGACAATGGGTTTCTTCCAGACTGCATAGACTGGAAGAACAAAGAAGAAAATATTACTCACCTGATGAACATATTTCCTTTTCTGTGGAAGAAGGTTTGGAGAGAAGGTGACAGGAAGGGAGGAAATAGCAATATTAATTTATCTCAACTGGGCTTCTACAACATTGAGGTGCCTCAATCATCCCAAGCTATTCATGCTTCTTGATATTGATCAAGGAGCCCTGAACTAAAAATGTACCTATGTTAAGGGTCTAAACTCAAAATCATTACTATCATGAATTTAGGGAAGCCAGGTTCTCATTTAATCCAAAATGAGAGGGTTTGCTAACATAATTCTTTAAATTCCTTATTATATAACAATGTTTTTATCTGCCTGATCTTAAATTTATGAATATTGTGTCTTTCTGAATGTTGTCAAGGACTCTGATCCTTTAATTGCTCATTTTTCAGATGAAATCATGGGGTTGCATTGATTCTAAGGTCACTTCCAACTTTCCAGCTAACATTTTAAGGTGATATCCATTTCCAAAATTGGCCACATTTCATGTTTCTGATTTTTAAAGAAATGACTGAATTTTATTCAATTTCTAAATTACAAAAGAATCTTTAGGCAAAAGGAACACATTTTAAAAAAACTATGAAAGTCCATATTGTTTCCACACTAGTTTAGAAATACTTTAGGTGTACATTTAGTTGTGGGTTTCCTGATGAACTTACATCCCATTATCCCACTCCAAAGGTTTGCAGCATCACCATGTCCATAAATTGAAATAATGTGGAAGAAAATGTTGCTCACCTTGTTCAGATTCAGATAATTCTGTGAGACAGTAATAAAATATGAGAGGGAGAGAAAGAGAGAGAGAGAGAGAGAGAGAGAGAGAGAGAGAGAGAGAGAGAGAGAGAGAGAGAGAGAAAGAGAGAGAGAGACTGTCAGTGGAGAGAGATAGTTTCTACATTAAGATAAGTCATTTAATGCATTGAGGATGCCTCATTTTATCCTTCCTTTCTGCACAGTTTTCCTCTTAATTCATACTAAGTCATGACCTTGGGACTTGGGAAAGGAATACTGGGTTTTGAAGCCTGTTCTCAAACTGATTCTCATGTGATCTTTGGAAAGACATATTCTCACAATTTCCACTTGGTAAATGAGACAGTAAACCTAATGATTTATAATTCTTATAATTCTAAGATAATATGAAAGTCCAAAAGATGTCTCAATTTTTCATATTTCCCATTCATTATCTTCTTATAATAATAATCTTAAATTTCTGTTTTAGATTTTTCTTTAAAATAAAGGATTTTGGTAAAACAAAGTCTTCAAAGGAAAATACCAAGGTGTCATCATCTGCTCTGTACAAATGTAGTAGACGAAGATATTTATAGTGATTGGGGATCTCCTGATCTATTTATCACAATGGGCATCTGCCATGTAATATGCTTGTCTCCATATATTGGAAGAACAAAGAAGAAAATATTATTCACCAGATTGGGGTTGGGGTTGGGAGGATGGAAGCAAGCTTTGAGAAAAGATAAGATGAAGAGAGGAAAGGACAATTTTTTAAATTAAATTTATTTATTTATTTATATTGAATTTTACATTTTTCCCCCTAATCTTGCTCCCACACACACACACACACAGAAGACAGTCTGTTAGTCTTTACATTTTTTCCATGGTACATTGATCTAAGTTGAATGCGATAAGAGAGAAATCATATCCTTAAAGAAGAAAAATAATTTATAAGAGATAGCAAAATTACATAATAGTTTTTTTAAATTAAAGGTATCAGTCTTTTTTCTTCATTCAAACTCCACAATTCATTTTCTGTATCATGATAGTTTCACCCATTGCAGATATGACCAAATTTTGCCTGAATGTTGCACTGTTGGAATGAGAGGAAAAGCAAAAATTAACTCATCTAGATTGTGCATTTAAAATATTGAGGTGCCTCATTTGACACTTCTGTTATGTCAACATATTCAAGTTCTTGTTGTTGGTCCATGAGCCCTGAACTAATAAGAGTTCCTAGAATAAGGGTATAAACTCAAAATATTTGCTATCATTAATTTGGAAAATCCTGGTTCTCACTTTATCCAAAATGAGAGGGTTCTACAGCATATCCTTTAGGTTCCTTATAATCTACCAGTGTTTGAATCTTCCAATCTTAAATTCATGAATATTTGTCTTTCAGAATGTGGTCAACATCTCAGACCTTATAATT
Organism: Macrotis lagotis; assembly: GCF_037893015.1. Classification (NCBI taxonomy): domain Eukaryota; kingdom Metazoa; phylum Chordata; class Mammalia; order Peramelemorphia; family Peramelidae; genus Macrotis; species Macrotis lagotis. The sequence goes on along the minus strand of NC_133660.1, from coordinate 291,128,584 downwards.
GCTCATATTTAAGATGAATCCATGGGACTGCATGGATTCTAAGGTTACTTCCAACTTTCCAGCTGAAAATCTAAGCTAATATCCATTTCTAAAACTGGCCATATTTCATTGTGCTTTGAATCGATTGACATTCTGTTAATAATCAAAATTTATATCATTTTTAGATTAAGAAAGAAACTTTTGGCAAAATGAGCAAATCAGAAAAAAAAAAAAGAAAGCCCTCAAGTTTCCCAGAATACTTTAGTATTACTTTCGGTGTGCATTTAGGTGTGGGTCTCCTGATGAACTTACTTCTCACATACTCCTGAGATTTGCAGCAGTACCATATACATAATTTGGAAGAAAATGTTGCTCACCTTGTTCAGACTTTGATAATTCTGTGAAACATAAATATGATTACAGAGGGGAGAGAGAGAGAAAGAGAGAGAGAATCAGTCAGTAGAGATAGGAAGGAGAAATTTGCCATTTAGATAAGACATTTAATGCAATGAGAAGCTCTCATTTTACCCTTTCTTCTTTTATAGTATTCCTTTTAATTCATACTATGGCATGACCTTGGTACTTGGGAAGGAAAATTGAGATTTCAATACTGCTCTCAAATTGATTCTCATGTGATCTTTAGAAAGACATAGCCTCACAATTTCCACCTGGTCACTGAGGCAGAAATCATTCTGAATGTTTTACCTTTCTTGTAATTCTAAGATATTAAAAATCTTATATTTCCGTTTCATTTTCCTACCTAGTAAAACACAGTTTGGCAAAACAAAGTCTTCAAAGGAAAATTCTAAGTTGTTATCACATCCTCTTTGCAAGCGGCAGAGACTAGGCATTTGTAGTGACTGGGAATGTCCTGGTCTATTTATGACAATGAGCACCTGCCATTTCATATGCCAGTCTACATATACTGGACGAACAAAGAAGAAAATGTTACTCGCCGGTCAAACATTTTTCCTTGCCTGTGGCTGGTGGTGGTGTGGGGGTGAGGGTAAATGAAAACGGGTTTAGAGAGAAGGTAAGATGAAGGGAGGAAAGGACAATATTAACTGATCTAAATTGTGCATTTATAACATTGGGATGTCTCATTTGACACATTTATCCCAATATACCCTTGCTTCTTGTTGTAAATCAATGAGCCCACAATTAATAAAAGTACCAAGATTATATGTCTAAATTCAAAATAATTACCAGCATGAATTTAGGAAAGCCAGGTTCTCACTCAATCGAAAATGATAGTGTTCTACAATATAATCTTTTAGATTCCTTATACTCTTAACAATGTTTTAATCTGCCAGTCTTAAATTCATGAATATTTGTCTTTCAGAATGTTGTCAGTATCTCTGACCCTATAATTGCTTCTATTAAGATGAATCAATGGGACTTCATGTATTTAAGATCACTTCCAACTCTCCTGCTGAAATTCTAAGCTAATATCCACTTCCAGAACTGGCCACATTTCATAGAGTTTCAGATTCATAGATTTTTTGAAAAGGCTGAAATTTATTCCATTTCAAAATTAAGAAAGAATCTTTAGGCAACTTGAACACATCACCAAAAAACTGAAAGACCTCATGGTTCCGACACAAGTTTAATGTTACTTTGGATGTGCATTTAGTTGTGGGTCTCTTGATGAGCAAATTCTCAGTATACTCCAGGGGTTTGCAGGATCATCATATACATAAATTTAAATAATTTGGGAGAAAATGTTGCTCACCTCGTTCAGACTTAGACAATTCTGTGAAACAGAAATACAATCACCCACACACACACACATGCAGAGAGAGAGAGAGGGAGAGAGAGAGAGAAACAGAGACACAGAGAGCGAGAGGGTGTGTCAGTGGAGAGAGATATGAAGCAGCAGAAATTTGACATTTAGATAAGCCATTTAATGCATGGAGAATCTCTTATTTCATTCTTCCTTCATGCACAGTATCCCTCTCAATTTGTACTGAGAAATGACCTGGGATTTGGTAAAGGAAAAGTGAGATTCCAATCCTTTTCTCAAACTGATTCTCATGTGATCTTTAGAAAGACATATCCTGACAATTTCCACCTGGTCATTGAGGCAGAAGTCCTTCTGATTGTTTTACCATTCTCGTACTTCTAAGATGTGTTGAAATTCCAAAAGATGTCTCATTTTTAAGCAATTCCCATTCACTGTCTTCTCATAAACATCTTAAATTTCTGTTTCATTTTCCTACCTAATAAAACAGGATTTGGCAAATTAAAGTCTCCAAAGGAAAACTCTAAGGTGCCATCTTCTCCTCTTTACAAGAGGAGGAGAAAAGGCATTTGTAGAGATTGGGAATGTCCCGATCTATTTATCACAATGACCATCTGCCATTTAATGTGCCAGTCTACATATGTTGGAAGAACAAAGAAGAAAATGTTACTCACCAGATGACCACATATCCTTGACTGGTGGGCGGCGAGGGAGGAAAATGGAAACAGGTTTAGAGGGAAGGTAAGATGAAGGGAGGAAAGGACAATATGAAGTCATCTAGATTGCGCACTTACAACATTGGGGTGCCTCATTTGACACTTAATTGATTCCAACCTATTTAGGGTTCTCGTTGTTGCTTAATGAGCCCAGAACTAATAACAGTACCTAGATCTAGGGTCTAAATTCAAAATTATTAGCATCTTGAATTTACTAAAGCCAGGTTCTCACACCAGAATACTTTTGGCTCCTTTTCATCTAACAATGTCTGAAGCTGCCAATCTTAAAATTCATGAATATTTGTCTTTCAGAATGTTGTCGACATCTCTGACCTTTTACTTGCTCATATTTAAGATGAATCTAGGGGACTGCATTGATTCTAAGATCACTTCCAACTTTCCTGCTGAAATTCTGAAGTAATATCCATTTCCAAAACTGATCACATTTCACAGTGCTTCAGATTCATTGACTTTTTTAATGACCAAATTTATTGCATTTCTAAATTAAGAAATAATCTTAAGGTTTAAGGAGCACACCACACACATACAAAAGAAAACTCTGAAAGTCACCATGGTTAACACATTAATTTAGAAACACCTTGGGTGTACATTTAGTTCTCAGTCCCCTGATAAATTTATTTCTCACTATACTCCAGATGGTTGCAGTATCACCATAAACATAAATTCAAACGATGTGGAAGGAAATGTTCCTCACCTTGTTCAGATTTAGATAATTCTGTCAGAAAGAAAAAAATAACAGAAATCAGTAAATGGAGAGACATAGGAATGAATGGAAATTTAGCATTTAGATAAGCCATTTAATGCATTGAGGATCCCTCATTTTATCCTTCCTTATTGTACAGGATTCCTCTTCATTCATATTGAGGAATGAGCTTTGAACATGGGAGAGAAAAGCTCAGATTAGAAGTCTGTTCTCAAACTCATTCTCACATGATCTTTGGAAAGACATATCCCCACAAATCTGTCCTGGTAACTGAGACAGTAGTGCTTCTGAATGCTTTAGAATTCTTGTAATTGCAAGATAATCTGAAATTCCAAAAGATGTCTCATTTATTAGTATTCCCACTCACTGTCTACTTATAAAAAATTTTAAGTTTCTGTTTCATTTTCTTACTTAAAAAAACAGGATTTGGCAAAACTAAGTCTTCAAAGGAAAAGTCTAAGGTGTCATCATCTCCTTTTTACAAGTGGAGGAGAAAAGGCATTTGTAGTGACTGGGAATGTCCTGATCAATTTATCACAAAGAGACTCTGCCATTTAGATGCTAGTCTACATTTATTGGAAGAACAAAGAAGAAAATGATACTCACCAGATGAACACAATTCCTTGACTGGGGGTGAGGTGGGGGAGCAAATGGAAACAGGTTTAGAGTGAAGGTAAGATGAAGGGAGGAAAGGACAATATTCACTCATCTAAATTGTACATTTATTACATTGGGGAGTCTCATTTGACACTTCTTTCATCCCAACCTAAAATGATAGGATTCTTCTACATAACAGAAATACAGTAACAGAGAGGGAGAGGGAGAGAGAGAGAGAGAGAGAGAGAGAGAGAGAGAGAGAGAGAGAGAGAGAGAGATAGGAATGAGGAGAAATTTGACATTTAGATAAACCATTTAATGCATTGACAATCTCTCATTTTATGAAAGATATATCTTCCTAATTTCCCCTGGTCATTAAAACAGGAGTCCTTCTGAATGTTTCACAATTCAAATAATTCTAAGATATTATGAAATCCCAAAAGATTTCTCAATTTTAAGAATTTCCAATTCATTGTCTTCTAAACATCTCAATTTTTTTTGTTTTATTTTGGTATTTAAAAAAGCAGGATTTTGGCAAAACAAAGTCTTCAAAGGAAAACTCTAAGTTATTATTATCTTTCTTTTTTGCAAGGCAGAGGGGGTTAAGTGGCTTGCCCAAGGCCACACAGCTAGGTAATTATTAACAGTCTGAGGTCAGTTTTGAACTCAGGTACTTCTGACTTCTGGGCCAGTGCTCTATTCACTGCACCACCTAGCCACCCCCATCTTTGCCTCTTTACAAGTGGAAGAGACTAGGCACTTGTAGTGATTGGGAATGTCATGATCTATTTATTACAATGAGCATCTGCCATTTAATATACCAGTCTACATATACTGGAAGAACAAATAAGAAAATGTTACTCACCAGATGAACTCCTTTACTTTACTTTGGGGGGAAGGTTGGAGGAGTAAATGGAAACAGGTTTAGAGAGAAGGTAAGATAAAGGGAGGAAGGGACAATATTAACTCATCTAAATTGTGCATTTACAACACTGGGATGTTTCATTTGACACTTCATTTATCCCAAACTATTCAGACTTTTTGGTATTCATCACTGACCTCTGAACTAATAACAGTACCAAGATTAATGTTCTAAACTCAAAATTACTACCAACATGAATTCAGGAAAGCCAGGTTCTCACTTAATCCAAAATGACAGGTTTCTACAACATGATCATTTAGGTTTCTTATAATCTAATAGTGTTTGATCTGCCAGTTGATTTCATGAATATTTGTCTTTCAGAATGTTGTCATCTCTGACCCTTTAATTGTTCATATTTAAGATGAATCCATGGGACTGCATGGATTCTAAGTTCACTTCCAACTTTCCAGATGAAATTATGAAGTTATATCCAATTCCAAAACTGGCCACAGTTCATAGTAGTGCTTTGGATGCATTGACATTTTGTTAATGGTTAAAATGTATATCATTTCTAAATTAAGAAAGAATCTTTAGGCAAAATGAGCAAATCACAAAAGAAAACTATGAAAGCTCCCAAGGTTCCCACAATATTTTAGTGTTAGTTTGGGGGTGCATTTAGGTGTGGGTCTCCTGATGAACTTATTTCTTACTATACTCCAGAGATTTGCGGCAGCACCACATACATGAATTGAAATAATTTGGAAGAAAATGTTGCTCACCCCGTTCAGATTTAGATAATTCTGTGAAACAGAAATACAATTACACACACACACAGATTGAGAGCGAGAGCGAGAGCAAGAGCGAGAGCAAGAGCGAGAGCGAGAGAGAGAGAGAGAGCGAGAGAGAGAGAGAGAGAGAGACTCAGTCAGTGGAGAGAGATGAAGGAGGAGAAATTTGACATTTAGATAAGGCATTTAATGCATTGACAATCTCTCATTTTTAGAAAGATTAATGATCAAAATGTATATCATTTCTAATTTAAGAAAGAATCTTTAGGGGAAAAAATGAACAAATCACAAAAAAAACTATGAACACCCTCAACGTTCCCACAAATACTTTAGTTTTTATTTTTGGTGTGCAATTAGGTGTGGGTCTCCTGATGAATTTATTTCTCACTATACACCAGAGATTTGCAGCATCACCATATACATAAATTGAAATAATTTGGAAGAAAATGTTGCTCATCTTGTTCATATACAGATGATTCTGTGAAACAGAAATACAATTATACACACACACACACACACACACACACACACACACAGAAAGAGAGAGACAGAGAGAGAGAGACAGAGAGAAAAAGAGGACAGATAGAGACGACAGAGAGACAGTGACAGAGTGGACAGAGAGACAGAGAGGAAAGAGAGAGGGGGGAGAGAGGGAGGAAGGGAGGGAGGAAGAAGAGGAAGAAGAGAATGAGCTCATCTAAACAGGCCATTTACAACACTGAGGATACTTCATTTGACCCTTCTTTGCTGCAATGTATTCAGGCTTGTTTATTCATAACCACTGAACTAGGGAACCGAGTACTAAGATTTCTGGCCTCTTCTCATGCCAATTCATCATATGACTTTTGGGAAAGGCATTTTCTCACTACTTCCATCTTTAAATTGACAGGACAGACTACCTAATTTCTAGATTCCTTATATTTCTAGAATAATATCAAATTCCTATAGATCCCTTATTTTTAGTGCTTCTCATTCAATGACTTTTTAAAAAAATTTCCATTATTATTTCAATTTCTTAAATAAGAGACAGAGTTTTGACAAAACAAACACATCACAGAAAGAAATCTTAGCTGCCAATTTAACCCCTGAACAAATAGGGAGACTCATGCAGTTGAATGACTACTGAACTAGTGATCAGAAGACCTGGATTTGGAACCTGTTCTCATCCAACTCTATGTTCTTAGGACAGAAATTTTGTTCACTTTTTCATTACATATTGTCTCAAATTCCTTTGATTCTAAGATAATACCAAATAATATATATATATATATATATATATATATATATATATATATATATATATACCCCTTGTTTCTTGGCACTTCCCATTCATTGACTTTTGTCAAAATGTACATTGAATAATTACAATATTAAGCATACTTCTTTTGATACTTCCATTCTCCTGATGTTGAACAATGACCACTGGACTAGTGGTCAGAAGACCAAGACTTTGGGCCTGGTTATCATACTAATTCACCCTGTCATCTTGGAAAAATCATTTTCTCAGTTTTTCATCTCTAAAATAAGAGAGTTGTACTATTTCTAATATTCATCATAATCTAAAAATGTATAAATTTATACAAGTTCTTATACCTTTTTCTTTATGATATTTGTTTTATACAATTAATATATATAATTTATACAAATATTTTATACAGTTTTATATACAAAATTTTATACAATTTCTATAGAAATACAAACTATGTACTTGTATCTCAAACATATTATCTTTAGGATATTTACAAAGTGACAGTATCTCTGAACCTTTATGTTCTCATCTTTGAAATGAATGGCATGGTATCTAAGGGCACTTTCTATGTTAAATCTATAATTCTAAGGTAAAACTTACTTTCAAAAGAAGTCTCATTTCTAGGAGCTTCTCCACTGAATTTTTTTCAAAATTTCCATTATCTTTACAGTTTCTTAATTATGAAATAATTTTGAGTCAGAATAAATATTTTATGAGAAAAATCCAAGTTCCCAATGTCTCTACAAAATGGCAGGACTGCATGGGGGTTCTTCCTTGGGGAACTTCTGAACGAACTAGTTCCTGGCACTTTCCCATGGCATGTAGCATCACAATATTCATATATTAAGATAAGAACAAGGAAATATTTCTCACCAACTTTATCTTCAATCTTGACTGTAAAAGAGAAGGAAAGGGAAAAAGCAAGAGAGATCTTTCACTTTTGATCATCCATTTAGAATATTGATTATGTTTCATTTGACACTTATGTTCTGCCAAATTTTCAGGTTTGATGATGTTGATAAATGGTCACTGATATGGGGATTAGAAAACCAAGACTTTGAGGCTGATTCATACTAATTCACCTTATGATCCTGGAAAAGTCATTTTATCAGTTTTCCATCTATAAAATGAGAGAATTATACTACTCATATGTAGGATTATAATTTCTAAGACTACTGATAATCTAAAAATATATGCGGTACTAATTCTCATTATCTATTTGATATTCAGAATGTGACAGTACATCTGAGACTTTATTTTCTTATAAGCAAAATGAAACTAGTGGACTACATGGTTTCTAAGGGCTTCCAACTTAAAATCTATAATTCTAAAATAATACCAACTTTCACTAGATGTCTCAATTCTTAGTGCTTCCCATTCACTAAGTAACAAAATTCCCTTTATTTTTTCAGTTTCTTGATTAAAAAATGCTTTGTCAAAATAAACACTTTACAGGAATTTTCCAAGTTGCCAAGGTTTTCACTCTACAAACTGGAGAGGATGAATGAGTCCATTGATTTGAGAGCTTTTTGATCAACATACATCTTAGTGGGGTGCCTAGGTAGCACAGCACCAGCCCTGGAGTCAGGGGAACCTTAGTTCAAATCTGCCCTCAGTCACTTAACAATTGCCTAGCTGTGTGTCCTTGGGCAATTCACTTAACCTTGTTGCCTTGCAAAAAAAAAAATCCCAGGGATGACTAGGTGGCACAGTGGATAGAGTACCAGCTGTTGAGTCAGGAGTACCTGAGTTCAAATCGAAATCTTCTTATTGTCCTCCAGTGATTAGTAGAACACAGGATAATGAATAAGAAAATATTACTCACCAGGTCCATACTCAGACCTGTCTGTAAAGAAGAAATAGATAGTTAGAAATGGGGTAGGGGAAGAGGAGGGAAAGATCAGCACATCTATTTAGATTATCCATTTAGAATATTGAGGATGTCTCATTTGAAACTTCTGTTCTCCCACGTTTTCCAGTGTGAGGATGTTGATGAATGACCACTGAAGTAGGGATCAGAAGACCAAGATTTTGGACCAGATTTTCACACTAATTCACCCTCTGAATTTAGAAAAGTCATTTTCTCAGTTTTCCATCTGTGAAATGAGAGGGTTATACCACATAATCTCTAAGACTATTTATAATCTAGCAAATATGAATTCCTCCCAGTTCTAAATATCATTGTCTTTGTGACAATTTGAAAGCATTGTAAGATGATCAGACATGATTGATGCAGCTCCCCTCAGAAGTTCTGCGATTGAGAAAAATCCTGAGACATCTGTTAAGGAAAATGTCATTTACATCCAGATTAAAAAAACAAACAAACTACAGAATCTGAATACAGAGCAAAGTATACTGTGTTCAGTTTTTAAACATCATTTTTTTTCTCTCTCTTCTTTCCTAGCATGAGTAATATGGAAATATGCTAAACCCAGCTGTATGTTCATTGCCATAGGAATAGAGAGAGGAAGAGAAGATGGTAGAAAAATTAGGAACTCAACAAGGGGCAAAAGATGAATGCAAAAATCATCTTTGCAAGTAATTAGAAAAAAATTTAAAAGAATAAAGCAGTGTTTTGGCAAAACAAATACTTTGCAGGAAAAAAATCCAAGCTGCCAATGCCTACCCTCTACAAACTGGGAAGACTCTATGGGTAAACTGATTTCAGGGACTACTCTCCCTCTAATTTCTTACCTTTCCTCTCCTTCTCAGTTATGTTTTTTGTTTGTTCGTTTGTTTGTTTGTTTTAGGTGAAAGAGTTTCATCTGGAGCCTCAGACCTTGTCAGTTTTGAAAGATCCAGAAAGAGAGGCTCCAGGAATTTGGGAATCTTGGAAATAGAGTCTAGTATCAGTTTTCCAGGTGGCACAGCATTAATAACCAGAAGTCAAGAAAGAAACAGGAACTTAGGAGACCTAGATCAGTAGAAGCAGAAATGAGGGCTCATCAGACATCAATGTTGCTTCTGATGTGAATTAATGGGACCAAAGCTATGTAGGAACTCTGCCAAGAGTGAGCCCACTCTCATCAGAGACAAACAAGAATAGGAGAGGGCATGTCCTCAAAATGTTGAAGGGAAATGTTTGTCCTTCTCTTTGCTCAGTAATTGAAGCAAAAATCCCTTAAAAGGTAATTGATAGAAACTGGTTAAATGGAACTAGGGGTCTAGTCAGTGATGCTTAATAGTGATGAACACAAAAGAGCCATTTCTCAAGGGTCCTCCTATAATCCTATTGAAATTGCCCCAACTCTGTGGTAGGGAGTTCAGAGGATATTTTTTAAATAAATTCAAGAGCTGCCTTTGCTACATACTTGTGGTACAGCCCTGAAGAAGTCCCTTAGTCTCTCCATGCTCACAGTAATTCTTTAAGATCATATATTTGGGGGCAACTAGGTGACACAGTACATAGAGCACTGGCCCTGGAGTCAGGAGGACCTGAGTTCAAATCCGGCCTCAGACACTTAATAGTTACCTAGCTATGTGGCCTTGCAAAAAGAAAAACAAAAACAAAAAAAATCACATATTTCCCAGAGGGAGCCAGCCCACATTGATAGGGGGAGAGGCTGTCACTGGATCACTCTCTAGGCCAGCTACTGTTTCTCATTTCATGCTGGAACAATCGCACCCCATACAGATCCTTACCTTTGACTTTTCTTCACTTACATATCCAAAAAGTATAGATGGAGAACCCAATGATTACAAGGACTATCAACACAATACGTGCCACTATCCATGGAGAAGCATTTGGAAATGCGGAATCTGAAAAATTCGAACCACAGAGTTATATGACACAGTCAGGTATGAAAAAGGTCTCCAGGGATCATCTAGTCCAACCCCCTCATTTTGCAGGGAGGCAACTTAAAGCTCAGATTTGTCTTGTGATTTGCTAGGTAGAGAACTAGAGCTTAGAACTCCTAAATCCCAAATGTCCCCAAGGTGGTTCCTAATTTTCTGGTCACTGCTGTGGTTAAGGAACTTCCTGAACTCTTACATTCAGAGACCCTTCTCTGCTCTGGCTGTTAGCTCAGCAGGGAACGCAACTACAGGGCCAGGAATGGAGGGAGTGTCTTTTTATATCCAAATAGGAGTGGAGCAGCTAAGTGTTGCAGTGGATAAAGCACCGACCCTGGAGTCAGAAGTACCCGGGTTCAAATCCGGTCTCAGACATTTAATAATTACCTAGCTGTGTGGCCTTGGGCAATCCACTTAACCCCATTTACCTTGCAAAAACCTAAAAAAAAGAGAGAGACAAATAGGAGCTATTTGCACCTAATTCTGTTAGACTGTGGAGTAAGTGGGGGAATCCATGAGAACATGGATTTCTTTTGCCTTTTTTGGCATCCTCAGGGCTTGGAGTCAGGAGAACCTGGGTGCAAATTTGACTTCAAACCTAAATAATCACCTAGCTGTTTAACCTTGGGCAAGTCACTTAACCCCAGTGTGTTTCAAAAAAGATATTTAGGATGTTAGGATTGAGTGGGACAGTAATAAGGACTTGGGTGATGGGGGTTAGGTGGATTTGGAAGATGATCTATAGAGTTTCTGAATCACTACAATGTGAAATTAGGAGAATGTTTGTCACTGAGTGGAGGGCTCCAGTCTTCCAAAAAAAGAAGATAGATACTGGTCTAGAGGCAAGGGTAGCATAACATAGGATGGAGATGGTCAAATGGTCAGATAGTTGGACCTGTTCTCTTCCCTCAGAAGGGCGAAAAAATAGGCAAGAAAGGGTGTAAGAGATAGACAGCAAATCTGTATTGTCTGAGAAGGTAGCTTCATTCACCACCAATGTTTCCCTATATCTTCCCTCAAGGGACCCATGTGGGAGATCTGAAATCAAAGAGGGCATTGTTCCTTTTTTTTCCCCAGGAGTTTTCCATATATTAGCAGGGAGATTTGTCTGACAGCAGGAAGTAGAATTTATCTTGCATTGGCACTAATGGAAGTCTTTCCTTTGAGGAAGATGGCAGATGGCAGAATTCTTGCCATTTTTCCTCAAGGGACAAAACATACTTCACCCAGCAGGGGATGGAGAGCAGAAGACTCCTGAACACAGGAGCTCTTAGACCCTCTAATCATATGAGATGATTGCCCAAGAGGTGATAGCAAGATAAAGACCTGCAAAGAAGGGAGTCTACCTACAAAACCCTCACCATGCTATTACTGCTGTGTTTCTCTCCAGTTTACTGGGTAAATATATGGTTGACCCACAGATATTTTTTAATTGTCACCTCTCCTCATTAATCTGTGGGCTACTTTTGAGTAGAGGCTCGGTTTTTTCCCTTTCTTTGTATTTCCTTAGAATTTAGCACAGTGTCTGGAACATAGAGGCATTTAATAAATGTCTTTAGACCAATACAATCATTTTATTACTCGTAATCTCAGGTTCCTTATATGTAGTTTTTTTTTTAGGTTTTTTTTTTGCAAGGTAAATGGGGTTAAGTGGCTTGCCCAAGGCCACACAGCTAGGTCATTATTAAGTGTCTGAGACCGGATTTAAACCCAGGTACTCCTGACTCCAGAGCCGGTTGCTTTATCCACTGTGCCACCTAGCTTCCCCGACCTTATATGTATAATAAAGGAGCTAGTTCGTATAATTCATAAAATTCCTTCTATATCAGGAATACCATGATTCCTAAAGGTAGGATTTTAGACATGATAACACATGATTAGGAGAAATATTTGGAAATCCTGGGTTTTCCCCTGCCCTTAAAATCAAAAAGTCTATTCTGCCTCTTCACAAAGTTACCTTTAGTACTCAGGAAGGGGACTGACCTGCCAGATACACACTTGCTTCCAACACCTTGCTGAGAAGAGGGTTCCTAATGAAACAAGAAACATGCACTTTGGAATGGATGGACACTGTGATTGAGGCCTCAATAGAGAATAGTCCATTCTCATTCTTCTCGATCATGGTGTCTTGTGATGATGAATTTTCCTGGTTTATCTTCCATTGTACTTCAGGCTTTGGATACCACCCGGAAGATGTACACAAAAAGCGAAGCATTTTATTTCCATCCCCTTCTATGTGTATGTCAGGAGTTGAGCCTGTGCCTAGGCAGGGGAAACAACACAAAAGAAAAATTATTTCCTAGAAACCAAGAAGAATTTTTTATCCACCTTATTCCTCCTTATACCATTTATCTAGTATTATTATTGAAAAAGCATCAAATGTGAAAAAAGACAACATGTCTCTATTCCTAAGATGACAATATATATTTCCAAGTCAACTCCATGGTAAGGAGGCAAAGGTGAAAACAAAATAGTTCCTAATCTCATGAAGTTGCTATTCTAATGAAGGTTGTGGGGAGAGGTGAGAATGACATGCACATATATTTGTAAATACAAATATAATCTCAGGGAAATAAAAAGAATACAAGCAAAAAACAGAAAAACTAGCTAACACCAGATAGCAGAACAGAAAAATTAGAAGTTCTCGGCAGGCTAAAATAAGAGCATAATTCTAAAATGAAGCAATATAGTAATAAATGTAAAGTTTGACATTGAACTTTTTTTAATTCATCTGTCTTGGTACATGATGAAGGAGACATTGAAGAAATGTGGATTTAAGTGGACTGATAGGAATTGATCATTAAGTCAAAATGCTAATGACCTATTAGATGACTCAATGAATAGTGTGCTAGGCTAGAGACAGGAAGACTCCTCTGACCCCAGGCACATATTAGTTGTGGAATCCAGATAAATTCATTTATCCCATTTTGCCTTAGTTTTCATATCTGCAAAATGTGCTGGAAAAGGAAATATCCTATCACTTCAGGATTGTTGCCAAGAAAACCTCAAATGGAGTCAACACGATTTAGATATTCTTGGGAATGAGCAACCAAGACAGAACAAATGATCATTCTGCTTCTACTGACTCCTGCACATTCGATTGTATTACCTTTGATACATATATTTTTACAGTCATGATTTCTATTTTCAGTCCTTCTGTCATCCCTTGAGATGGCAAGCAATATGATATGCATGATATGTGTGAAGTCATAAAAATATTTTCATATTAATCTATTCTCTTTGCTTCCATTTTTATAGGTGATGTTATACAGTTCACATTCATAGTCATGATTACTGTGCATTTCTTTCTATCCTATTTTCTTCTATCATTCTTTTTTCTTTTTATTCTGTATTTTCTCCAAGATCAGTTTTTCCTCTGACCACTGCCTCCCTAAACTGCCCTCTCTCTCTATCTTGCTTGATGCATATGATACTGAATTGATCAGCACAAACTACTATGAGCAAAACTATATCCTAAAGTTCCATGTTCGCCAAAGTATCCTTCCAAAGACTTCTGGGCCTCACAACCTCAGCAGAATCTCCCTCTCAAGAAATATTGTTTATCAGTATTCACATACCAGATGTGAATTGCCATAGTCACTGCACCTGAGCTTCTTGGTTCTTCCCTAAACTGCTCTTCACTCTCTTAATCCTTGAGCTTCATCTTTGAATTAGTCTTTTAGACACTCCCAGTCCAATCAGTATGACAATCTTTCCAGGATAACTTTAGAACAAGCCTGTCCTGTCTAATTTTGTCTCCCTTGCATGGTGCTCACGATTACCAGTGCTCCCCTCAGACAAGTATTGTAATTGCTCCCAACATGGGGCCACATGCCACACATATGCCACAAGCACTTGGAACTCAAGTATTGTAATTGCTCCCTTACCTGGACGTGCCCCACATGAGACCAGGCACACACTCACCTGCCACAAGCACTTGGAATTCTGCTTCCCCATAAGTGCTAGGACTTTCAAAGAAACACCGGTATATCCCCTCATCAGAGAGACGGATGTTATGGAGTCTCAAGGCCACTCTCCCATAGTTAATATTCTCTTGAAGAAATTCTGTCCTCCCTCGATATTCTTGGTGTTGATATTTCACATAATCCTGCCTGTATTTATAGTGATGTACTAGATGAGAGAACTGGCTGTGAAACCACACCACTTCCATATCCTGGGCATCCTGCTGGGGAAAGAGGTGGCATGGAAATGTGGCCTCTTCACCCACCAAGGCAATGATTGGCTGTTGTGGTCCCATCACAGTGAACTTCCCTGGAAAATATGAGGTCATTAGTGAATTTGAAGTTAATTCAAGAAAGGAGCAAAGCAAAAGACCAAATAATATGATAATTTATTGTCATGAATTTTTCAGTCTGGAAAAATATTCTGAGACATCATCCAGTCCCTTATTTCATAAAGCACAGATTCTTACCAACTGAAGGAAACTTAGAAACTCCCTCTCAATGGGATTCAAACTTCCTGTCTTATAGAGTAATCCTTTCTGCATTATCTGTCATTAGGCAGTTCTAGCAATGGTGAACTCTCCCACCTCACTTTTCACAGTGAAAGAAAGAGTGGCCCAAGATACATGGGATAATAAGCAATGATCTCCATGACTAAGACCAAGCAGATAAAAATTATCCTGAAGATACAGAGCCAAAACAGTCCCTTGAAACATAAAAATGAATCTATAATGAAGTTATTTAAATATTTCTTTTAACCTTAAATGTATTATCATAATAAGTTGCAATTGGATGCTTGATTTAAAAAAAATCAACTAAAAGCATACTACAATGGATAGAGCAATATGGCTAGGAAGCAAATTCTTATCCAAACAAGAAATAAAAGAGAGCACAAAAAGTAAAATTGATATGGAAGCTAAGGAAGAGCCATGTTCAAATCCTGCCTCAGAAACTTCTCAACTTCATGACTCCAGACTACATACCTGACCTGTCTGCATAGGTTTTATAATCTATGAAATCCAGGTAATAGGGGCGGCTAGGTGGCATAGTGGATAAAGCACCGGCCTTGGAGTCAGGAGTACCTGGGTTCAAATCCAGTCTCAGACACTTAATAATTACCTAGCTGTGTGGCCTTGGGCAAGCCACTTAACCCCATTTGCCTTGCAAAAAACCTAAAAAAAAAAAAGAAATACAGGTAATAATAGAATTTTCCTCCCTGTGCTGTTGCAAGGATAAAGACAAGATCATATTTTTAACATTCTTTACAAACCATAACTGCTCATTAAATCATTTTTGTCATATGGTGGTGTGAAAGATAAAGCACTGAGCCTGGAGTCAAATAAGTTCAAATTCAATTTCAGAAACTTAATACTGCGTGGAGCCTTGGGCTAGTCACTTAAATCTGTTTTCCTCAATTGCTCATCTTTCAAATGAGTTATAGAATGAAATAGCAAACCAATATCTTTTCCAAAATAGCTCCAAATTGATTCACAAACAGTTGGACACAACTAAAATGACAAGATAATGATGTCATGACCTTAAAAATGTTTCCTGTGGGGGAAAAAATGAATGTAGTTAAGGATAAAAAAGGAAAATAGTTTTTTGGGGGAGGGGAATGTTGTAGAAATCAAAGAGGCATTGAATTGAAATAAATATATAAAACCAAAATCAAGCAGTAAGGTATAATCAAAAAGATGGGGAAAGAGGGGGTCCCAAGGAATTTCAAACTATTCACTACTGAGTTAAAGTTAGCTTCAAATCATTAATAATGAAATAAATATCAATCAAAACAACTACAAAGTTTTACCTCACACTCAGAAAGTTGGTAAAGTTATCAACTAAATAAATAAATAACATTAAAGGGGCTTCAAACAGACACCCTGAGAAACTGTACTGCTCCAATAGTTCTAGAAAACAATTTGGAATTACTATTAAATAATGATTAGAATATCATTAGTCTTTGACCCAAAATTCCATTGCTAGGCGCAAATTACAAGGAGGTCAAAGATAGAAAAAGGATAGTAAAGTTGCTGAAATCTCCATAATACCACAATATGTGTAAGCAAAGAAATGAAAACAAAATCATGCCCATCAATAGGAATGAAATGAAATATAACTGCTGAAAGAAACTGAATATTAAGCATTCAGAAAAAATATGGGAAGAATTTTCTCAACTGGTACAAAATGAGATAAACAGCACCAGGATGAGTAAAATAGTTTTTGTGGAAAGAATAAAGCAAAAGTATTCAAACACAGAGAGCTACAATGGTGTAAAAGAAGATCTTGAGTTCATAGAGGAAGTTAAAAAAAGAAAGCCATTCTTAACTCAAAGGTCATCTCAAATGGTCACAAATTCAAAAAAAAAAAAAGTCCTTGGAAGATATTAACATGAAATTCAAAAATCAAATGAGAGAAATCAAGGAAAAAAATAGAGGGGAGAAAGCAATCTAAGAACATTATGAAAAGAAAGTTAACCAATTTGAACAAGGATTCCAAAATCTTAAGAAAGAAAATAACTCTTTGAAAACCAGAATTGGGCAAGAAAAATTTAAAGGAATCAAGAAATATTAAACCTAGAAAAAACAAAAGAGAATCTGAAATATCCTATGAGGGGGAAAAAGGTGATCTGAAGAACAGAATGAGGAGAGATACTTTAAGAAATATCAGGCTCCTGGAAAGTTATGATTTTTAAAAAGAATCTTGATACAATAGTAAAAGAAATTATTAGGAAAATTGTGCTGAAATTCTACAACAAAAGGGTAAAGTAGAAAGGAGGCAGCTTGATGGTGCAATGGATAGAGCCTCGCCCCTGGAGTCAGAAGGTTCTAAGGTCAAACCCAGCCTCAGACACTTAATAATTACCTAGCTGTGTGACCTTGGGCAAATCACTTTACCCCACTACCTTGCAAAAACAAAAACACCAATCACCAAATCCCAGAAGGAAAACTTAGAGGAACGTCACAGTCAAATCTCAAAACTTCCAGGTTAAGGTGAACATTTTGCAAGGAACAAGACAAAAAAATAAAATCTTGAGTAGTTGCAATCAGTATTTTAGAAAACATAGCAACTTCCATATACCAAGACTGTAGGTCTTGACACATTATAATTCTTTTTTTTAGATACACATTATAATTCAGAGTAATAGACTTGGGGTTGTGACCAAGAATAAGTTACCCAGTAAATGGAGCATTATCCTGAATGGAAAAAAATGAACAATTGATGAACTGAAAGACCTTTGTGACAAAAAAAGACCAAAACTCAATGGAAAATAAATACAAAACATCCAGGAGAAATATAACTAAAACATTAAAGATTAATTATAAGAGACTCAGATCAAACTGTTTATTTATTATGATAAAAATATTATTAATTTATTTGTTGGCTGTCCCTCATTCTCAAAGACCATGACATCAAGGAGGTGAAGACATAATAAACACATGAATTGGATTTGACTGAGGTGGGCAGGCTGTGCTGTGTCACCAGCCTCATTTTATCTTCTGAAGTCATCTGGGTCCATTGACCATAGATGAATCAGGAGCATTAAGATGACCCTGGATGTCAGCTAATCAGAGTTAAGTGACTTGCTCAAAGTCACACAGCTAGTAAATATCAAGTGTCTGAGGTCAAATTTGAACTCAGGTCCTCCTGAATCTCAGGATGGTGCTCTGTTCACTGCATCACCTGACTGTATACATAAGACTGACATCATTAGTAGGGTAGTTTGTAAGAAAGCTTGAAGCTAAGGTATGTATCAGGGGGTGATTCTAATTAAAAAAAATAGAGAGGAACCTGATAGGGTAGAGGATTAGTAATGTTGGAACTTTCTCTCATCAGATCTGAGTTGAAGAGGGAACAATGTGCATATCTAGAAGGGTATAGATATCTTCTGGACTTGGGGGGGAGATGATAGGACTGGGGAAAGGGTAGAGGAGAGCCTTTCGGAAGAGTAGGTAGACTAATAGAAGAACAGGGAAGAGGATGATGGAGGGACTCTTGCAGAGATGAGTAAAATAAGTAATAACAGGATGAGGAGAAAGGATAAGATAATAAAGACAGTCTGAGAAGGACAACAGTGGGTTAAAATAAGAGGGAAGGAAATATATAAATAGCAACTTTGAATAATGAATGCTATGATCTCGCCCATTGAGAGAAAATAGAGAGCAAAATAGATTAAAAATCAGATATCAACAATATGCTGTTTACAAGAGGTACATTTAAGAGAGATTCATCCAGAATTAAAGCGGACAATTGGAGTAGAATTTATAATAAAAAGTAATATAACTTTTCATCAGTACATGGTAACCTTTACAAAAATTAACCATATATTAGGATATACTATTCTTATAGTCAAAAGCAAGAAAACATAAATAAATGTTAATAGAATAATTTTCAAATCACAATGCTATAAAAAGTATATTTAATAAGGATCATGGAAATAGATTAAAATTCATTAGAAATTAAACAATCTTATGTTAAAAGAGTGGGTTAAAATCAAGTCCTAGGAATAATATACAATTTAATTAAAGAGAATGATAATAATGAGACAACATATCAAAACCTATGGGATACTGTAAAAAAAGTGAATTTATATTTCCAAGTATTTACATAAATAAAGTGCAGAAAGAGCAATTGGGAGTACAATTAAAAATCTGGACATTAACAAAGTAAAAATCTCAATTTAATCACTAAATTGGAAATCCTAAAAACTATAAAGGAGATTAATGAAAGAGAAAATAATGATATATAACTTTGGAGAAACTGAGGTTGGTATTTTTGCACAGCACCCCTTCAGATAAATCCAGTTCACTCATATATTTCAGTTATTCCAAAATTGATAGGCATCCTCATAATTCCCATTTATTTCCCACAACAAACATATTTTAGAACATTAAGGTTCTATTACTTTTTTTAAATTAATCATCTTGGAAATAGACCCAGTAGTGGTTCTGCTGAGTCAAAGGGCCAAATATTCCTTATTTGAGAACATTTCCGGATTATTTTCCAGAATGGTTGGATCAGTTCCCAATTTCATTATCAAATGTCCCATATTCCAAATGGTTGTTTTCCCCTTCAATCAGTTTAGCCATTGAGATTTCATGGCTTTTTTCAAGAAGGAAAGACAAACAACAACAAAGAGTGGACCAATGATTTGTGTCTGCAATTTTTGAAAACTAGCAAAAGAGCACACTAAAATTCCCAATTAAACACTAACTTAGAAATCCCCAAAATTAAAGGTTGGATTAATAAAATTGAGAGCAAAATTTAAAAAAAATGAAATTAATAAATAAGACTAGGAGTTGGTTTTACAAAAAAATCCCTGAATTAGAAAAAAATAATAAAATTCATTTGGACAAACCAAAAGTCAACCATATCAGTGAAATTAATGAAAAAAATGGAAAGGAAGGAGGTTTAGCAGTAACTGATCTTAAACTATTTAAAAGGTAGCAGTTATCAAAACAATCTAGTGCTAGCTAAAAAATAAAAAGGGAAATCAATAGAACTGATAGACCTGTAATTTACAGCAGCAAATGAATACACTTGTATTTGACAGGTATAAAGACAAGATTTTTGCATAAGAAATCATTATTAGATTAAAAATAATGGGGAAAATGGAAAAGTCTGTCATAGAAATTGGACATAGAACAATATCTTATATATCATTTACCAAAATAAACTCAGAATGAATACATGACCTAGATATAAATAGATTACAAGAAAATTAGAAGAACATGAAACACATTATTTATCAAATGTATGTGGGTGATTGATTTATGACAAAAGATAAGAGAATTGAGGGAAGATGTATGATTTCACTTGCTTTAAATTAAAGACATTTTGTGCTGGTAAATATGTGTATGCAAGATCAAAAGGAAAGAGAAAATTAGGGAGGAAATTTTATGTTTTTTTCTCAGATAAAGATCTCAAAGATATAAGGAACTCTATAAAATCTCTCAGAATGTGAGTAATTTTCCAATGGATAAATGGTTAAAGGATATGAACAGGCAGTATTTTTAAGAAGAAATCAAAAAATCAAAGTCATATAAAATGCTCTAAATCAATATTGACTAGAGAAATAGAAATTAAAATAACCTTGAGGTATCAGTTTACATACATTAGATAATCAAAAATGATTGAAGGGGGGGAAAAGCAAATTTGGAACATCTATGGAAAATCGGTTAGTTGAATTGTGATCTGGAAATTGTAAACTGATTCTGGAAAATAATCTGGAAATATTCCCAAAGTGTTATTAGAGGAGTGCCTAGGCCTTTTGATTCTGTACAACCACTATTAGATCTATTTCCAAAAATAATTGAAAGAAAAAGTAAAAGCATCTCTATGTTCCAAAAGATGTATAACAGCTCCCTTTGTGGTGAGAAAGAACTGGAAATCATGGGGAATCCTATCAATTTGGGAATAGTTGGACAAACTGGGCTAGGCAGTTGTGCTGACATACTATTTTGCTATAAAAATTATGAGTTTGAAGATCTTAGCAAAACATGGATAGACTTGCAAGAAATAATGAAGAGCTAAATAAACAGAACCAAGAAAACATTGTATACAGTAAAAGCAATGTTGTTTTAAGAACAACTCTGAATTTTATAAATACTCAAATCAACAACAAATGACATCTGAAAATGTGATATGCATCCAGAAAAAGAACTGACAAATATGTGAAAATGCATGAATAGGATGCATTTACATCTATGTAATAAAAACACATATACATACGTATATCCATACTTGTCTCAAAATGGTAGCCAGCTGGAGTATATGGGGAGAGAAGGACAAAAATGGGGAAAAGAAATTAGGTGATAACATTATTAGATATAAATAAGCATATATTTTAAAAACCAAAAGTTCTATAAAATAGAGTTGTGCTTTTATGTATAATCATTTTTATTGTATTATTTTATGGGAAATGTCTATTTTATTTCAATAATTAAAATTAAAGTAAATATTGGGATTTTTAAAAGGGTTTTCTTTATTTATTTAAGGCAAGGGGGTTAAGTGACTTGCCCAAGGGCACACAGCTAGGCAATTATTAAGTGTCTGAGACCAGATTTGAGCTCAGACCCTCTTGATTCCAGAGCTGTTGCTCTATCTATTAGGCTACCTAAGTTTCAGCAATACAGAGTTTTTCATAATTAGTTTTCTGCTGGGAAAGTTAGCCTGTTGATTCGAGGGGATCATGTCTGCAATGGAGGAGAAAGGGGTGCCAGGAGAAGAGAAAAGGGGGCCTCGGGTTGATGTCAGAGGATTTACTAGTTTTCATGAAGAACTCGTGATTCTGACCCCAGCATGCAATTGTAAACGAAAACACGGATTTATTTTTTTTTAAAGCCATTACAACCCAAGAGAAAAATGTAAAAAATCAATAAGCACTCCTTAAAG
Organism: Macrotis lagotis; assembly: GCF_037893015.1. Classification (NCBI taxonomy): domain Eukaryota; kingdom Metazoa; phylum Chordata; class Mammalia; order Peramelemorphia; family Peramelidae; genus Macrotis; species Macrotis lagotis. The sequence goes on along the minus strand of NC_133660.1, from coordinate 291,106,782 downwards.
GTCATTTGGTTTTGGACACAGCAGGTTAACCAGCTAGGCCAGTGACTGATTAACTTGTATATTAGAAGTCTGAGGGGTAAAAGTGATAGGAGAGAGTCAGGACTCTCCAGCTCCTCTTTTGTTCCCCCACTCTCCCTCAGAATCCCTGGGAGGAGTGGTCGGGGTGTTGCATTGGAGAGATTGCTCCAGGAGGTCGGACTGTAGGATGAGCCATGACTCAGTTTAATGTGACATGCTATTGCCCATGTGTGACCTAGCAGCTAACTTGACCCACTGGTGAGCACATGATCAAAGTAAAGGTCAAGTGCAGAAAAAGTTTACAAAATGTGTTTTCAAATGCAGTATTCCTCTGTGCCCATAATTCCCAGCATCGATGGCCACATTCTGCCTGTCCTGAGGAAAAGTTTCATGTGCCGGGCAACAAGAATTGGCAAAGCCATTACTATGCACTCAACCTAGAGTTGAAACCTAAATGTCTGGGCCCTGCTCTCAGGACCTTACACTCTGAAGGAGCAGGTCACATCTCCTTACTACAGGCCTCATAAGCCAAATTACTACAGTATTCTTGGAGCCCTCAGGATGGCAAGGATCAAGCCTTTGTAAAATCACTTTCCTTCTGGAATTATTCAGCTTGACTGGGGGATAACAAATTTGAGAATTAAAATGAATCAGGCAAGAGGGAAGGAGAACCTTCCACAAGCAGCCCCGAGGGCACTTATTTATGACTTTATTTCTCCTTTAGATAGACCTTTATTGCTGCTTTTAAGAGGAATAAAGAGGCTGCAAAGTGAAAAGAGGCACCTGGCTTTATGGACTCAAGACCCTGTGCCCCTTCCAGAACTGTCCTCAGAATTGACCCTGGGATTTGATCCAATAAGACTACAAAGCAAGATAGGTCAAAATCTATTTGAAATTCCATGGTCATGGGCAGCACCATATGATAAGATCTAATGAAGGTGTGGAGACATTGACTTGATTAGAACCAGAAATGAAAATGTGAACAAATACAATTCTTCTTCTTTAACCACTCCCATCATCTTACTCTTAGGAAACATCCATCACCAAACAAAAAAACTATAGGGAGGTCCAGAGGCATAGGAATCTCTCCCTGGAGGTGCTAGGAGCTCAGCAACATCTCCCACCTACCTGAGATTGGCCGAAGGAACAGGACCAAGAGGAAAAAGGGCAGATCTAGAAGGAAGAACCATTCCATGCCAGTGGAGTCTCCACAGAGGTGTAGATTTGCCGTCAGAGGACCTGGATTTGAATTTGAGTTATGCTACCAAGTGTGGCTGCAACTGTGGGGAAATCATTTGACCTCTCTCACGTAGCTTCTTCATCTGAATAAAAATGACCCCATCAATCCCAGCTTGAAGTTGGGCATTCTAAAAGAATTCACTAGAAAAGAATTCTCCTCTTCAGAGATCTGATTCCCATACTGAGTCCACTAAACTGTCCAGGCTCGATCAACTGGAAAATGAAAGTATTAAACTCATGGCCTACATCAAATGGGACCTTTGACCCTCCACAAAATGATAAGATAAGAAACATTATCATAAAGTCATTTTTTTCTCAAGACAAAAGTTCAAGCTGTGTCTTGCCCGTATATCCAATTTTAGGCACAATTGATCTACTTTTAGGGACGCCCTCAGAAGCTCAACCCTCAATTGTGAAATGTTTACTGATGTCTTCAAGAGATATTTTGAACACTTCAGAGCTCTGTAGAAAAATGTACTTTGTATCATACTTCAACTGCCAACATATGCTGGAACAGACTACATTACCCGGACTCTCCTAATACTGGACATCCCTCTTCCTTGTCAGGCCCTTCTCCCACAAGTAAATTGTCTCCAGTCTCCATTTTGGGAAAACTTCCAATCTGAGTAACCTTCTTTTTCCCTCTCCATTCTGCTTCTGACTTTCCAAATACTGAAAAGTCCAACAATCCCCCTCTCCTTTTTTGACTTTGGATGGTTTATCATTCCCCAGGGGAATGTAATCTCTTTACGGACAATGACTCTTTACATAAATTTAAATTAAAATATATATATATATATATATATATATATATATATATATATATATATATATATATATATATATATAAATGTACTGTCAGGGCATATATTATGCTATAGTTCCTAGAGTGTTGTTGCTAGTGTTCAGCTATACTAGGCATGTACAACTCTTCATGACCCAATCTGAGATTTTCTTAGAAAAGTTGTGGATTAATTTGTTATCTTTTTTCCATCTCATTTGACAGTTGAGAAACTGAGGCAATCCAGATTAAATAACTTGCTCAAAACCACACAGTTATCATAGTGCCTGAGGGGAGGTCTTGAATTCAGATCCTCCTGATTTCCACACTGACACTCTATCCACTGGGTCACCTAGTTTCCCCACCAGGAACATAGTAAACTCTTCATAAATGCTTGTCGCCTTGTCTTATTCAACAAGGTGCCAGATTTACTTTGGGGACTTCTCATGTACCTCATTCTTACCATCACCCAAATGATTTTAGAAATTTCAGGATTTGACAGACTCCCATGGGTGGTCACCAATTCATCTTACAAACACTCCTCTTGGGAGACTTCAAACAAAAATGGCTTTATTTATAAAAATAAAACTATCTGATTCCAAGGAAATTAATCATCCCAACATCCTTCATGGATCTAGAGAGTCAGTGACTTACAGGCCTGCCCTAGGAAGGACTCCAGAGTTCCTTGCTCTATCCATTGCACTACCTAGCTGCCCTCATTTTTTTCTATTTCTGCTTCATCCTCTTGTTCTAGAACTTCAGGGCAATTTTCCTAATAATTTCTTGTATTATTGTATCAAGATTCTTTTTTAAAATTTTTTAATTTGTGACTAGTTGAGGTGAACTTTGGTTTAGGAATGGCTTTCTTTTTTTAACTTCCTCTAGGAACTCAGATCTTTTATACCACTGTAGCTCTGTATGGTCAGATACTTTTGCCTTAATCTTTCCACAAAAACTATTTTATTCATTGTGTATATCATTTGGTGGTGCTGTTTATTTCATTTTGTACCAGCTGAGAAAATTCTTCCCATATTTTTTCTGAATGCTTAATATTAAGTTTCTTTCAGCAGAGTTATATTTCATTTCCTTCCTGTTGATGGGCATGATTTTGTTTTCATTTCTTTGCTTCCATATATTGTGGTATTATGGATATTTCAGCAGCTTTAGTATCTTTTTTCTGTCTTTGACTTCCATGTAGTTTGTGCCTAGCAATGGAATCTTTGGGTCAAAGACTAAGGATATTCTAATTATTATTCAATTGTAATTCCAACTTATCTTCTATAATTATTGAAGAAGTTTAGTTTCTCAGGGTGTCTGTTTGAAGTCCCTTTAATGTTATTTATTTATTTAGTTGATAACTTTGCCAATTTTCCGAGTGTGAGATATAACCTTGTAATTGTATTGATTGATATTTACTTCATTATTAATGATTTGAAGTTAATTTTAAATCAGTAGTTAATAGTTTGAAATTCTTTGAGAAACTCTCTTCCCCTATCCTTTTGATTATACCTTGACTTTTGGTTTTATATATTTATATCAATTCATTGCCTCTCTAATTTGTGTAGTATTCCTCCCCCTCAAAAAAAAAGATACTTTCCTTTTTATCTTTAATTACATTCATTTTTCCTCCACAGGAAATTTTTTAAACTCATAATATAATTCTTTAGTCATTTCAGTTGTGTCCAACAGTTTGTGAATCCATTTGGAGCTATTTTGGAAAAGATATTGGTTTGCCATTTCCTTCTCTAACTCATTTTAAAGATGAGCAACTGAGGAAAACATATTTAAGTGACTTGCCCAAGGCTCCACACAGTATTACTTTTCTGAGGTTGAATTTGAACTTAGTTTGACTTGAATTTGAACTTATTTGACTCCAGGCTCAGTGCTTTATCTTTCACACCACCATATGATAAAAATGATTTAATGAGCAGTTATGGTTTGTAAAGAACATTACAAATATGATCTTGTCTTTATCCTTGCAACAGCACAGGGAGGTAAAGTCTATCATTATCCATATTTCATAGATTATAAAACCTATGCAGACAGGTCAGGTATGTGACCTGGAGTCATGAAGTTGGTAAGTTTCTGAGGCAGGATTTGAACACAGGTCTTCCTAAGCTTCCATATCAATTTTACTTTTTGTGATCTTTTTTATTTTTGCTTGGATAAGAATTTGCTTCCTAGTCATATTCCCCTATCCATTTTAGTCTGCTTTTAGTTAATTTTTTTTAAAATCAAGTATCCATTTGCAACTTACTATGATAATAAATTTAAGAGTAAAAGAAATATTTTACATAACTTCATTATAGATTCATTTTTATTTTTTCAGGGGACTGTTTTGGCTCTGTATCTTCAGGATAATTTTTATCTGCTTGGCCTTGGACATGGAGATCATTGTTTATTATCCCATCTATCTTGGGCCACTCTTTCCGTCACTGTGAAAAGTGTAGTGGTAGAGTTCACCATTGCTAGAACTGTCCAATGAGAGATAATGTAGAAAGGATAACTCTATAAGACAAGAACTTTGACTCCCATTGAGAAGGAGTTTCTGAGTTTCTTTCGGATGGTAAAAATCTGTGTTTTATCAAATGAGGGATTGGATGATGTCTAAATGTATTTTTTCCAGATCTAAAAATTCATGACAATACATTATCATATTATTTGGTTTTTCACTTTGTTCCTTTCTTGAATTGACTTTATATTCATTAGTGACTGCATATTTTCCAGGGAGGTTCACTGTGATGAGACCAAAACAACCAATCATTGCTTTGGTGGGTGAAGAAGCCATATTCCCATGCCACCTCTTTACCCAGCAGGATGCCCAGGATATGGAAGTGGTGTGGTTTCATGACCAATCCTCTCATCTAGTACATCACTAGAAACATAGGCAGGATTATGCGAAAGATTAGCAACAAGAATATCAAGGGAGGACAGAGTTTCTTCGAGAGGACATTACCAGTGGGAGTGTGGCTTTGAGGCTCCATAACATCCGTCTCTCTGATGAGATGTACCAATGTTACTTTGAAAGTCCTAGCACTTATGGGGAAGCAGAATTCCAAGTGCTTGTGGCAGGTGAGTATGTGCCTGGCCTCAAGTGGGGTACATCCAGGTAGGGGAGCAATTACAATACTTGAGTTCCAAGTGCTTGTGGCATATGTGTGGCATGTGGCCCCATGTGGGGAGGAATTGCAATACTTGTCTGACGGGAGCACAGATAGTTCTAAGTATCATGCAAGAGACACAAAATTAGACAGGACAGGCTTGTTCTGAAATTATCCTAGAAAGATTGCCAGACTGATTGGACTGGGAGTGTCTGAAAGACTAATCCAAAGACAAAACTCAAGGGTTAAGAGAGTGAAGAACTGTTTAGGGAAGAACCAAGGAGCTCAGGTGCAGTGACTGTGGCAATTCAAATCTGGTACGTGAATATTGACAAAGAATATTTCTTGAGAGGAAGATTCTGATAAGGCTGTCTTTGGAATGATACTTTGGCCAACATGGAACTTTAGGAAATAGTTTTGCTCATAGTAGTATGTGCTGATCAATTCAGTACCATATGTATCAAGAAAGATAGAGAGAGGGCAGATTAGGGAGGCAGTGGTCAAAGGAAAAACAGATCTTTAAGAAAGTACAGAATAAAAAGAAAAAAAAGAGAATGATAGACAGAAGAAAATAAGATAGAAGGAAATGCACAGAGAACATGACTATGAATGTGAACTGTATGACATCACCTATAAAACTGGAAGCAAAGAGAATAGATTAATATGAAAATGTTTCGTCTGACTTCACACGTATCATGCATATCATATTGCTTGCCATCTCAAGGGATGATAGAAGGACTGAAAGACTGAAAATAGAAATAATGACTGTAAAAATATATGTGTCAAAGGTGATACAATTGAATGAGCAGGAGTCAGTAGAAGCAGAACAATCATTTGTTCTGTCTTGGTTGCTCATTCCCAAGAATATCTAAGTCCTGTTGACTCCATTTGGGGTTTTCATGGCAACAAGACTGAAGTGATAGGATATTTCCTTTTCCAGCACATTCTACAGAAAAGAAAACTAAAGCAAAGTGGGATAAATGATTTTCTGTGGACTCCACAAGTAATATGTGCCTGGGGTCAGAGGAGATTTCCTGTCTCTAGCCTAGCGCACTATTCATTGAGTCATCTAACAGGTCATTAGCATTTTGACTTAATGATCAATTCCTATCAGTCCACTTAAATCCACATTTCTTCAATGTCTCCTTCATCATGTACCAAGACAGATGAATTAAAAAAAGTTCAGTGTCAAACTTTACATTTATTACTATATTGCTTCATTTTAGAATTATGCTCTTAGTTTAGCCTGCCAAGAAATTCTAATTTTCCTGTTCAGCTATCTGGTGTTAGCTAGTTTTTCTTGCTTGTATTCTTTTTATTTCCCTGAGATTATATTTGTATTTACAAATATATGTGCATGTCATTCTCACCCCTCCCCACAACCTTCATTAGAATAGCAACTTCATGAGATTAGGAACTATTTTGTTTTTACCTTTGCCTCCTTACCATGGAATTGACTTGGAAATATATATTGTCATTTTAGGAATAGAGACATGTTGTCTTTTTTCACATTTGATGCTTTTTCAATAATAATATTAGATAAATGGTACAAGGAGGAATAAGATGGATAAAAAATTCTTCTTGGTTTCTAGGAAATAATTTTTCTTTTGTGTTGTTTCCCCTGCCTAGGCACAGGTTCAACTCCTGACATACACATAGAGGGGGATGGAAATAAAATGCTTCAGGTGATGTGCACATCTTCTGGGTGGTATCCAGAGCCTGAAGTACAATGGAAGATAAACCAGGAAAATTCATCATCACAAGACACCATGATCGAGAAGAATGAGAATGGACTATTGTCTATTGAGACCCCAATCACAGTGTCCATCCATTCCAAAGTGCATGTTTCTTGTTTCATTAGGAACCCTCTTCTCAGCAAGGTGTTGGAAGCAAGTGTGTCTCTGGCAGGTCAGTCTCCTCCCTGAGTACTAAAGGTAACTTTGTGAAGAGGCAGAGTAGACTTTTTGATTTTAAGGGCAGGGGAAAACCCAGGATTTCCAAATATTTCTCCTATTCATGTGTTATCATGTTTAAATTCTACCTTTAAGAATCACAGTATTTCTGATATAGAAGGAATTTTATGAATCATACAAACTAGCCCCTCTATTATACATATAAGGCACCAGAGATTAGGTGCAATAAAATGAGTGTATTGGTCTAGAGACATTTATTAAATGCCTCTTATGTTCCAGACACCGTGCTAAATTCTAAGGGAATACAAAGAAAGAAAAAAAACAAGCTTCTACTCAAAAGTAGCCCACAGATTAATGGGGAGAGGTGACAATTAAAAAATATCTGTGGATCAACTATATATGTACCCAGTAAACTGGAGAGAAACCCAGCACTAATAGCATTGTGAGGGTTTTGTAGGTATTCTCCCTCCTCTGCAGAGCCTTTATCTTCTCCTGCTATCACCTCTAAGGCAATCATCTCATATGATTAGAGGGTCTAAGAGCTCTTGATCAGAGGTCTTGTGCTTGGTATCCCCTCTGGGTGAAGTATGTTTTGTCCCTTGAGGAAAAATGGCAAGAATTCTGCCATCTGCCATCTTTCTCAAAGGAAGGACTTCCATTAGTGCCAACGCAAGATAACTTCTACTTCCTGCTGTCAGACAAATCTCCCTGCTGATATGTGGAGAACTTCTGGGGGGGGGGGGAAGGAACAATGTACTCTTTGATTTCAGACCTGCCACAGATCCCTTGAGGGAAAAGGTAGAGAAACATCTGTGGTGAATGAAACTACCTTCTTGGCTGATAGAGGTTTGCTTTCTACCTCTTACACCCTTTCTTGCCTATTCTCCACCCTTCTGAGGGAAGAGAAGAACAGGTCCAACTCCCTGACCATTTGACCATGTCCATCCTATGTTATGCTACCCTTGCCTCTAGACCAGTATCTATCTTCTTTTTTTTGGAAGACTGGTGCCCTCCACTCAGTGACAAACATTCTCCCAATTTCACATCGTAGTGCTTCAGAAACTCTATAGATCATCTTCCAAATCCACCTAACCCCCATCACCCAAGTCCTTATTACTGTCCCACTCAATCCTAACATCCTAAAGATATTTTTTGAAACACACTGGGGTTAAGTGCCTTGCCCAAGGCTGGACAGCTAGATGATTATTAAGTGTTTGAGGTCACATTTGTGCCCAGGTTCTCCTGACTCCAGGGCCTGCACTCTATCCATTGTGCCACCTAGCTGTCTGACATCCCAAAGATTTAATCAAATTTAACCCAACCCTTCTACTATGTGTTCTGGAATGCCTTAGGCAACTAACTTCCCTTCAGTCTGAATCTTTTACTCTACCACTGTTCCTGTCTACTAGTTAATCTGCTGACTGCTTTTAATAATTACCTAGCTGTGTGACCTCGCAAAAACAAAAACAGAAACAAAAAAATATCATATGTTTCCCAGAGGGAGCCAACCCACTTCCTGGCCACTATTTCCAGTACTGGCTCTACCTTTACTCATGATTCACATGTTAAAGTGGGGATTTTGAATTTTTCCTTGTATTACACTTTCACTTTCAGGTTCTCCTTTACTTTCATTTCCTGGAAACCTCAATTTTGAGTTTCATGTTAATATGTTAACCACTAAATCAAATTTCTGGTAGTGGTTTTCTACAGACTTCCAAGTCATCTCCCTTCTTTCTACAATGAGTTTACCACATAACTCACCATTTTCTTTTCTCTATCCTCACTTTCAAGAGTTGGAGATTTCAACAACATATTGGGTTATGAGGATTGAAAAAAATTTACATTTTGATAACTGAATTTCAACAAAATTGATTTCCCTTGTAATTCTGTCTTTTTTTTTTGCTTTTAAATACACGATTCTGAGATACAACTTATAGACTTCATCAGTCTCCTAAAGACATCCAGGATACATCAAAGATTAAAAATCCCAGCCTTGAGGATGAGACATAAAATACTCTGCACTTGCTCTATTGAGATCTTCTAAGGGTATTTTTTTTACCATTTAAACAAAAAGGCATTTGTAGATCAGAGCAGATATATCCAGGGACCTAAGACAACCAGGGCCATGACACTTAGTTGCAACCCAAGTTCTATTCTTCTCTTCCCTCTCTTAACCTCAATTTAGCCCAATAAACTTTTTTTTCCTTAGAGATTATGTGGTATAACCCTCTCATTTTACAGATGGAAAACTGAGAAAATGACTTTCTAAATTCAGAGGGTGGATTAGTGTGAAAATCTGGTCCAAAGTCTTGGTCTTCTGATCCCAACTTCAGTGTTCATTCATCAACATCCTCACACTTGAAAACTTGGGAGAACAGAAGTGTCAAATGAGACATCCTCAATATTCTAAATGGATAATCTAAATAGATGTGCTGATTTTTCCCTCCTCTTCCCCTACCCCATTTCTAACTATCTATTTCTTCTTTATAGACAGGTCTGAGTATGGACCTGGTGAGTAATATTTTCTTGTCTATTATCCTGTGTTCTGCTAATCACTGGAGGACACTAAAATGTATGTTGATCAAAAATCTCCCAAATCAATGGACCCATTCATCCAATCCAGTTTGTAGAGGGAAAACCTTGGCAACTTGGAAAATTCCTTTAAAGTGTTTATTTTGACAAAACATTTTTTTAATTAAGAAATTGAAAAGATAAAGGAAATTTTGTTAATTAGTGAACGAGAAGCACTAAGAATTGAGATATCTAATAAAAGTTGATATTAGTTTTAGAATTGCAGATTTAAAGTCGGAAACCCTTAGAAGCCATACAGTCCACTAGTTTCATTTTGCTTATGAGAAAATAAAGTCTCAGATGTACTGTCACTTTCTAAATATCAAAAAGATAATGAGAATTAGTACTGCATATATTTTAGATTATCAGGAGTCTTAGAAATTATAATACTATATATTAGTAATATAATCCTCTCATTTTATAGATAGAAAACTGAGAAAAATGACTTTCCCAAGATCATAAAGTGAATTAGTATGAGAATCAGGCTCAAAGTCTTGGTTTTCTGATCCCTACTTCAGTGATAATTTATCAACATCATCAAACCTGAAAAACCTGGGAGAACCAAAGTATCAAATGAGGCATAATCAATATTCTAAATGGATGATCTAAATAGATGTGCAAATGATCTCACTTTTCCCTTTTCTTTCTCTCTTTCTTTTACAGTCAAGATTAAAGATGAAGTTGGTGAGAAATATTTTCTTGTTCTTACCTTAATATATGAACATTGTGATGCTACATGCCATGGGAGAGTGCCAGGAAGTAATTTGTTCAGAAGTTCCCCAAGGAAGAGCCCCATACAGTCTTCCCAGTTTGTAGAGACATTGGGAACTTGATTTTTTTCCTGTGAAATATTTACTCTGACTCAAATTTTTTTCATAATTAAGAAACTGTAAAGATAATGGAAATTTTGAAAAAAATTCAGTGAAAGATAAGCACCTAGAAATGAGACTTCTTTGTTGGTTTTAGGGGCAGCTAGGTGGCACAGTGGATAGAGCACCAGCTCTGGAGTCAGGAGTACCTGAGTTCAAATCCTGCCTCAGACACTTAATAATGACCTAGCTGTGTGGCCTTGAGGAAGCCACTTAACCCCGTTTGCCTTGCAAAAACCTAAAAGAAAAAAAGTTGGTTTTACCTTAGAATTATAGATTTAACATAGAAAGTTCCATTAGAAACCATGCAATTCATTTCAAAGATGAGAATATAAAGTCTCAGAGATGCTGTCACTTTGTGGATATCCTAAAGATAATATGTTTGAGATACAAGTACATAGCTTGTATTTCTGTAGAAATTGTTTACTATTTTGTACATAAAATTGTATAAAATATTTGTATAAATTATATATATAAATAAAATTATATATATAATTATATAAATTATAAATTATCTAAAATATAGATACTATAAATTTATATATTTTTTAGATTACAATAAATATTGGAGATAGTACAAGCCTCTTACTTTAAACATGAAAAACTGAGAAAATGATATTTCCAAGATGAAAGGGTGAATTAGTATGATTACCAGACCCAAAGTCTTGGTCTTCTGACCGCTAGTCCAATGGTCATTGCTCAACATCAGGAAATGAGATATTTGTGAGACTGGAAGTATCAAAAGAAATATGCTTAGTGTTGTAAATAAAAATACAATTTAGATAGATGTGCTACTGATCCCTCTCTATGATAAAGCTGGTAAGGAACATTTTCTCATTTGTTATCCATTTAACTAATTTCCATCAGTTTCATAAAGCACTTTTTGCTTTGAAGTAAGCACAGAAGGGGCAGCTAGGTGTTGCAGTAGATAGACCACCAACCCTGGAGTCAGGAGGATGTGAGTTCAAATTCAGCCTCAGGCACTTTATAATTGCCTAGCTGTGTGACCTTGGGTAAGTCACTTAATTCTATTGCCTTAATTTTAAAAAAAATTTAAAAATAAAGTAAGCAGAGAAGTACAAACATTTCCTTCAACATTTGGGAACATACCCCGCCCCCATTCTTGTTGGTCCCTGGACAGAGTGGTCTCACTCTTGGCACTGTTTCTACATAGCCTTGGTCCACCAAATTCATGTCCAAAAACAACACTGATGCCTTGATGAATCCTCATTTTCCCAAGTTACTCTCTCTTTCTAGGGTCCAAGTCATTGATGCTGGGCCAGCTACAAAACTGACACTAGACTCCACCTCCATGACTCCCATATTCCTGGATCCTCCTTGTCCTGATCTTTCAAAATTAATGAGGTCAGAGCCTCCAGATTCAGTTCTTTTACCTAAAACAAAAGAAGGCAAAGGAAAGGCAAGTCATTCAAGGGAGAAAGTCCAAGGTTTCTCTCTTTACTTCTGGAAGTGTTCAGCCAAAGTGTCAGAGGAAGAGCAGGGAATATCCCAGGAGAGGAAGACTAAAGAGGATGGTAAAGGAATGGTTGGGTGAGTGAATTTCGAATAAGAAAGGAAATAACCCTCTTTGAAATGCCTGCTATGTGACAGGCCCTATGTTAATTGTTTTATAATTATTATTCTCATTTAATTCTCACAGCCACACTGAGGGGTATGTGCTTTGATATTATCCCCATTTTATGGTTGTGGAAATTGAAGTAACATGTCTTGATTAGGGTCATATTAGTGTTTGAGTTCAGATTTGAACTCATCTTCCTGATCTCAGGTCCATCTGTTTCTCGACTTCGCTGCTTCACAAACAGGCCTAGGTTGGTCTGGGTAGTTAATCAAGGAGGCTGTCATTCACTGCATAGCAAATCAATTGGGACCAGGGACAAAATAGTTTCCAAAGTTTCTGCAAAGTATTTCTCCTTGGTCACACTCTGATGACCCTATATGTTTCAAATAAACAATTTAATGTGTCTTATCCCATGTAATTTCATCCAGAGAACCTAGAAATTAAATTGATTAGAGTTCCCCAAATACATATCTAGTTTCCCCAATTTGAAGAGGGGTTTGCTGCTAGATTTTTTTCTGGCTAAATATTCCTTATACCCAAAATTCTTAATTATTAAGTGGAAGAAATCATGGAAATTTTGATAAAGGCTGTGATTAGGAAGCACAAAGAAAAGATACATTTTAAAGATGAGCAAATAATGGGTCAGAGATGTTGGCAGTTTTCTAAAACATACAGAGTTCATGGCACGAGATCTGGCAGATGCAAACATTTTTAGGTTCCTAGAAATCTTAGTGATTATATAGAACCTCTAATTTTAGAGTGAGATCCTAGCTTTTCAGTGTTCATCATGGTAATTATTTTGAGTTTGGGGCCCAAATCTAGTTTCTCCAATTAGTTCAGGGCTTATTGCCCAATATCAAGAAGCCTGAATAATTTGGACAATGAAGTGTAAAGTGAGGCACCTCAGTGTTGTAAATGCACAATCTAGATGATCTAATACTTTCCTTTCCTCCCTTCTCACCTCTCCAATCCTGCTCCCTTCCCCCCTCTCTTTCTCAAACATGTCAGCACTTTCTCCTGATGAGTAACACTTTCTTGCTTGTTCTTCAATTTTATATATATGTCTACTGGGACCGTACATTACATGCGGTCTTTGTGTGAACTAAATAGATCAGGAGACCCCCAATCACTGCAAACGTCTAGTCTCTTCCACTTAGTCACTGATGGAGATGTTGGCAACTTCAACTGTTCTTGTGAAGTGTTTGGTTTGCCACACCCCTAGTTCTTACTTAAGAAAATGAAATAATCATGGAAATTCATTATAAAATCTCAGTGAACTGGAAGTAATAAAAAAATGAGACACCTTTTGGAAGGTGCTATCATCTTTAAATTATAGATTTAAAGTTGGAAGTGATCCTAAAAGGTTCTCAAGTCTCATGGGTTCATTTTGCACTTCAGAAAATAAATGTGCTTTTCTAAAAGTTACAAAGATAAGGAGTGGAAAAGTTGGCATCCATTCAAACCTTGTTAGATTATAAGGAATCTTTGATATTCTGAAGGAAAACTCATTCATTTTAAAATAAGTGAGAAAATGGCTTTCCAGAGATCTTAATATGAATTAGTATGGGACAGGCCCCACATCTACATGCTCTGACCAATAATTCAATGGTCATTCCTCAATATCAATCAGTTCAAATACTTGGTAGCATTGAAGTTTCCCATGAGGCAACCTCAATGCTATGAATGGCCTAACAGAGGACCTAATTCTTTCCTTCCCACTTTTCCTTCTTCTTCCTCTTATTCTCTGTCTGTCTTTCTCTCTTTCTCCTTCTGTTTCTCTCTCTTTCTGGCTATCTCTGTTTTCATTTCTGACCAAAAGTTTTGCTTGAACCTGAACATAGTTGAGTAATATTTTCCTCTTCATTATTCAAATGGATGTGTATGATGAAACTACATATCACACAGGAGAAGGATGGCAAGCAAGTTTCTTGGGAGACCCCCCCCCACTCAATGCACTCAGCCAGTTTACTCTATTTCCTGATAGGAAATCTAGCAGCTTGGATTTTTCCTGTGAAGTATTTGTTTTGCCAAAATATTGTTTCTTAATTTAAAAAAAAGAATAAGTAATGGAAATTTTGAAGAAGTCAGTAAATGGGAAACACTAAAAAATGTGACATTTGTGGAAATTGTTATTCTCTTCAATGTATAGATTTGATGTTGTTAGTAATCTTGGAATCCATGCAGTCCCATAATTTCATTTTAAACATGAGAAAATAAAGGGCCAAAGACGTTGCCACTTTCTCAAAGTTACAAAATTAAAGAGAGTGAGAGCTGACCTAGATTGAAACATTGATAGATTATAAAGAATCTTAGAGATTATGTAGTACAACCTTCTCATTTTAGAATAAATGAGAACATGATTCCCGAAGCCCATGCAGGTAATTTTTATGAGTTCAGCTCCTAAATCTAGGTCCTTTTACCAAACATCACTGTGGTTGAATTCTTTGGAGGATAGGTGTGTCCAATGAGGCACCTCAATGTAGTCAGTGCACATTCTAGATGAGCTAATTCTCTCCTTCTCTCCTTCCCTCTTTCTATCTCTCACAGGAAAATCTAAACATAAACTTGGTGAGTAATATTTTCTTAAGCATTATTCCAATACATGTATATACTGACACTACATACCAGTGAAGAACAATGAAAAGGAAGCTCAATGAACCTACCCAGACTAATCAACTTTTAGAGGGGAGATCTTGGCAGCAAGGAATTTTCCTGTGATCAGTTTGTTACACCAAAACATTTTATCTTGAGATATTAAAGAATAAAGAACCTTTTGACAAAAGTCAATGAATGGGAAGAACGAAGAAATTATATATATATATATATATATGTATATATATATATATATATATATCTTTATTTGTCATTATCTTAGAATTAAAGGCATCTGAGAGATTATGTAATGAACAGAAGAAAAAGGTGAACAAAATGTCTGTCCTAAGATAATAAAGTTAGGATGAGAACAGGTCCCAAATCCAGGTCTTCTGATCACTAGTTCAGTAGTCATTCAACTGCATTAGTTGAGTCTCCCCATTGGTTCAGGGGGTAAATTGTCAGCTAAGTTTGTTTTTTTTCAGTGATGTGTTTGTTTTGCCCAAACTCTCTTATTTAAGAAAATGAAATAGTAATGGAATTTTTTTAAAAAGTCACTAAATGAGAAGCACTAAAAATAAGGAATCTATAAGAATTTGATATTATTCTAGAATTATAAGGAATCTAGAAATTAGGTGGTCTGCCCTCTCAATTTAAAGATGGAAATAGTGAGAAAATGCCTTTTCCAAGATCGTATAATGAATTAGTATGAGAAGAGGTCAGAAATCCTAGTACTCTGTTCTCTAGTTCAGTAGTCATTCCTCTGAATGAACAAACCTGAATATGTTGCAGCATAGAAGGATCAAATAATGCATCCTCAATGTGGTAAATGGCCTGTTTAGATGAACTCATTCTCTCTCTCTCTCTCTCTCTCTCTCTCTCTCTCTCTCTCTCTCTCTCTCTCTCAATCTGTCTCACAGCTTCACTTAATCCTGGACATGGTAAGTAATATTTTCTTTCTCATTATTCAAATATATGTATATAGTGATACTACATACTATTGGGAAATGATGGGAAATGTGTTCATGAGGAGACCCTTAACTCAATGTGATCATCCATTCTCTTCTATTTATATACAAGATATGTAGGCAACTAAGATTTATCCTGAGAATATTTTTTTCCAAGTGAGTTTCTTATTTAAGAAACTGAAAAAAAATATAAAAATGACAGTGAATAAGAAGCACTAATACATGAGACACTTTTATTTAAATATGAAATAAGAACTACAGGAATAGAAGAGATTTTGTAGAACTAGCCAATCATTTAATCGATTGAGAAAAATGGGAAAATGGCCTTCCCAAGATCCTACACTAAATTAGTATGTGAATTAGACACAGAATCTATGTTTTCTCATCCCTTGTTCAGTAGACATTACTTTTGATGAATAGGTCCGACTAGATAGAGCATAAAAGTGGCAAATGAGGCATCTGCAATGTATTTAATAGCCTACCTAGATGAGATAATTGTCTCCTTCTCCCTCACCTTAACTCTCTCTCTGTCTCTCTCTCTCTCTGTCTCTCTCTCTCTCTCTCTCTCTCTCTCTCTCTCTCTCTCTCTCTGTCTATATGTCTGCCTTTCTGACTCATTAACTCTCTCATAGTTTCATCTAAGTCAGAACATGGTGAGTAATATTTCCTTCCTCATTATGCACTTACATGTATATGAAGAAAAAACATAGTACTGGAGATTGCTAGCACTTAAGTTCAACTGGAAACCCTTGACTAAATGTGTCCACCCAGGCTTATCCTATGACCAGAGTGGAATCTAGGGCAGCTTTCAATATGTCCTGTAAAGTGTTTGCTTTGTCAAAACACACTTTTTAAATTAAGAAATAGAATAAATTATGAAAATTTTGAAAAAAAGTCAATGGATTAGAAGTACTAAGAAATGTCACACATCTAAGAAATTGATATTATCTTAGATTTGCAGATTAAAAGTTCAAAGCAAACTTAGATTCCACGAAGTTCCATGGTTTCATTATATAGTTGAGAATATAGAGGGTCAAAGATGTCACTTAGTAAAAGACACAGGGTTAATGAGTATGAGAGCTGGAATAAAAATATGTAGATCATTTTGGAATATGTGAGAAAATGTTTTCCAAACAGCACAATGGTAATTATTTTGAGTTAAGACTGCTAATCTAGGTTTTCTGAGTAGTGGTTCACAGCAGTCATTCCTCAACATCAATAGTCTCAACACAATGTAGAAGAGAAGTGTCAAATGAGACACTGCAATGTTGTAAACGCACAATCTAGATGAATTAATTATCTCCTTTCCTCCCTTCCTCTCTCCCTGTCTCCAATCCCTATTCCACTTTCTCTCTCACAGGCAAATCTCCACCTCCCAGCTGGGGATGAATGCTTTCTTCTACATGATTCAAATATGTCTATAGTGATGCTACGTTACGTTTGCTAATAATATGAACTAAGTTGATCAGGAGAACCTCAATCATTTCAAGCACTCAGTATCCCCTACATTTTCTTCCTCATTATTTCAATATATGTATATACTGAACCAACTGGTGTATGGTGGGAAATGATTTCATCAGGAGACCCACAACTCAACGCTCCCACAAAGTATTCCTAAACTGATATGGAAAACATGGCATCTCCAGTGTTTCCTGTTTTGTGCTTATTTTGCCTAAAGACTCTTTCATAATTTAGAATTGAATAAGGTCATTTTTTTTTAAAAAGTCAGTGAATCAGAAGCACTATGAATGGGGCAGATTTTTTAAATGGAAATTAGATTAGAATGTCTGCTTGAAAGTTGGAAGTCACCTTAGGGGCCATGCAGTCCCATGGTTTCATCTAGCAACTAAAAGATCAGAGGTGTTGACAACATTCCAAATGATACAATATTCATGAACATAAGATCTGACAGATTCAAAGATAATTAGGTAATATGGAAACAATTATTATATTAAAGAAAAATCACATGGTGAATTAAGTAAGAAACTGGATTTCCTAAATTTAGGAGAATTTTTTTCAGTTTGGCCCCTGATCTAGGTACTCTGATTAGTTCAGGGTTCATTGATCAAAATCAAGAACCTTGAATCACTGGGGCAATAGAGGGTCAACTGGGACACTTCAGTGTTGCAATCTGGTTTAGCAAATGTTGTCCTTTTCTCCCTTTCTTCATTGTTCTTCTAATAAGTCTCTACAGTCATTTTACTTTGTTCACGCTCATGGTGCCAAGGAAATAGAATAGGAAACCCCCAATCACTCCTTCACTTGTCCAGAGGAGATGTTGACAATTCAGAGTTTTCCTATGAAGACTATGGTTTGACAACACCCTGTTGCTTCTTTAAGAAAATGAAACAGGAATTGATGTCTTCTAAAAGCAGACCATGGGTGGGAAATACAAAAAAAGGAGACACCCTTTGGAATTTCATATTATCTTACAATTAGAACAAATGTAAATCATGCAGAAGTTCAACCTTCTCAATGACAAGTTGGAAATTGTAGGAATATATTTCTTGTAAGAAGATATGAGAATCAGTTGGGTAACCACCTTCAAATCTAAGTAATCTGTTCCCAAGTCTCAAGTCCATTAATCAGAATGCAACCCCAGGAAAATTATGCAGAATGGAAGTACCAAATGAAGGATCCTCTGCATTAAATGGTTTATCTAAAAGATGTCATTCCAACCCTCAGTCCTGGTGAAACAGACCTTTCCCATTGACCTTCTCAGTTGTCTTGGATTTGGAAATTGTATCACTTAGTCTTTCTGTGGGTTCTGTCCTTCTAAATTTTAGCTAGAGTCATAATTTGATGGTTTTTGGAGTTTGGGAACCTAGTTTCCAGAAATTCCTGTCATTATGCAAGGATCTTAGCTCTTCCCCCTGTCATTTTATTTCTAACTAATAGATTCACCTAAATCTGAACCAGGTGAGCAATATTCTTTTCCTCATTATTCAATATAAATATATTGTGAATCTACCTACCAATGGTATATGGTGGGAAATAAGTTCATCAGGAGACCCACAACTCAATGTTCGCACCTGGTCTTCCTAAACTAGTATGGAAACCATGACAGCTTTCAATGTTTCCTGTGATATTCTTCTTTTGTCCAAAGACTTTATAAATTTTGAAATGGAATAAATTATGCCATTAAAAAAACCTTAATGATTCAAGAGCATTATGAAGTGAGACATCTTTTAGAAATAGATATTACCTCACAAGTCAGCTTGAAAGTAGGAAGGAGTCTTAGAGTCCATGCCATCCCATGGTTTCCTCTTAAATATGAGTAACTAAAGGGCCAGAGATGTTGGCAACATTCTAAAAGATACAACTTTCATGAATAAAAGGTTTGGCAGATTCAAAGATTGTATGGATATAAGGAACCTAAATGATTATGTAATAGAACTCTCTTATTTTGGATTAAGTGGGAAGCTGGCTTTCCTAAATTCATGAGGGAAATGATTTTGAGTTTTGACCGCTAATCTAGGAACTTTGACTCATTGAACAAGATCAAGCTACTTGAATTATACTAAATAATGTAAGTGTCAAATGAGGCACATAGTGTTGTAAATGCAAAATCTAAATGTGCTAATGCTGTCCTTCCCTCAGATCATCTCAGTGTCCCAAAAGTCCAGAATAACTCACCTGATCACTCTTTCATAAATCTGTCTGGGCTTCCACCTGGTGAGTAACCTTTTCTTCATTGTTCTTCTAATACTCTACAGTCATCTTACATTGTTCAAGCTCACAGTGCCAAGGAAATAGAATAGGAAATCCCCAGTCACTTCAAATGCCTAGGCTCCTCCTCTTGTCCAGAGGTGATGTTGACAATTTAGATTTTTCCTATGAAGACCATGGTTTGGCAACATCCTGTTGCTTCTTTAAGAAAATGAAACAGGAATTGATGTTTTTTATATAAGGAGACAATCAGTGGGAAATGCAAAATAAGGA
Source organism: Macrotis lagotis (assembly GCF_037893015.1). Classification (NCBI taxonomy): domain Eukaryota; kingdom Metazoa; phylum Chordata; class Mammalia; order Peramelemorphia; family Peramelidae; genus Macrotis; species Macrotis lagotis. Next base: position 291,087,209 of record NC_133660.1, on the reverse strand, counting down.
GACATCTTTTGGAATGTCGTATCATATTAGAATTATAAGAAATATATAACATTCAGAATTTCAACCCCAATTACAAGTTGGAAATTGTGAGAGTATATCTTAGCAGGATCATATCAAAACTATGCAGGATGGAAAGATCAAATGTGGCATCCTCAATGCCTTAAGTGGCTTACCTAAATGATGTAATTCTCTTCATTCTTTCCTCCATCCCCTGACTTCCTCCCCCCTTCCCTCTTCTCTCTGTCTCTCAGTCTCTCTCTCTCTCTCTCTCTCTCTCTCTCTCTCTCTCTCTCTCTCATATTTCTATCTCAGTGATTCACCTAAATCTGAACCAGGTGAGCAACAATTTCTTCCTCATTATTTCCATATAGTTATATGCTTAACCAACAAATAACTGATGTATGATGGGAAGTAATTTCACCAGGAGACCCTCAATTCAATACTCTCACAAAGTATTCCTAAACTGGTATGGAAACCATGGCAGCTTTCAGTGTTTCCTTCTTGTTTTGCCTAAAGACTCTTAATTTAGACATTGTATAAATTATGATCATTTTAAAAAACCAATATATCAGTGAAGAGGGATATACTGATGAGGGACAGGTGCTCAAAGATTTACTCCTTTCATGCATGGGCAGGGATTCATTGTTTTACTGATGGGGCTTGTCCTTTTCAAGGGAGGGGCAAGTCATTGACTTTATTTCAATAACTTCAACATTGATATGAGATGTATTTTGCCTTCAGTAATACTAAATAATAAGATACGTAGTCAGGGCAGAAGGAACAGTTTAATTATAAAACATATTTCTCAGTCCAATATTTCATCTACTACATATCTACTGCTATTGAAAACACTAGAGAATTTTCCTCCAAATGATAAGTAGTATCTATAATCATTAACAAGCATTATCTATAATTTTGATAAGCTAGAAGCAGTCATGATATGTTCATGATGCCTGTTACTATCACTATTATTCAGTCTTGTACTAATAATGATGACTATAGATTGGGCCCTGAGGAAAGCAAATTATCACTCTTTGCAGATGATATGAAAATCATAACATCTGGGAGGTTATGCCAAGACATGAAAATGAGTTGAATTTAGGTCAGGTAATACTGTGCATAGTCACCATGCTCATATTCTCCTCCAGAATCATCTGGGTCCAATGCCCAGATATGGATCAGGATGACTGAAGAACCCCTAGATGCAAAGGAGTTTTAAAGGTTTTAAGGCTAAGTCTTTCCCAACTATACCAAAGTTTCAGGATATAAGATAAATCCAAATAAATTACCAGCATTTCTATATATATATATTACTAACAAAGCCCAGCAGCAAGAGATAGAAAGAGAAATTCCATTCAGAATAACTGTGAACAATATAAAATATTTAGGAGTCTTATCTGCTGTGTCAAACCCAGGAGCTATAGAAACAAAATTACAAAATTCCTTTCAAAGAAATAAAATCAGACCTAGACATTTTGAAAAAGATCTATTGCTCACGGATAGTCTGAATTAATATAATAAAAATGGCAATTGTACCAAAATTAATCTACTTAGTCAGAGCCATAACAATAAAATTAGCAAAAATATTTTATAGGTTAACAAATAATAACATGATTTATTGGAGAACAAAAAATCAAGAATTATTTTTTAAATATGAAAAGAATGATGGCCTAGTCGTACCAGACCTAAAACCATGCTATAGAATGGTGATCATCAAAACATTCTGATGATGCATCAGTGGAATAGGTGAGATTCATAAGACACAGTAGTAAATAAGTACAATAATCCAGTGTTTGATAAACTCAAAGACTCCAGTTTCTGGGATAAGAACTCAGTATTTGACAAAAACTGCTGAGAAAATGAAAAACGATAAGACAGAAACTAGGCATAGACCACCATTTCACACCCTACGCCAAATTAAGGTCAAAATGGGTTAATGATTTAGACATAAAGAATAATGCCATAAACGAATTAGAAAAGCAAGAAATTATTTACCTGTCAGATCTATTGAGAGAAGAATTGATGAAATAAGAAATAGAGAACATTATGAAATACAAATTGGATAATTTTGATTATATTAAAGTTAAAAGGTTTTGCACAAGCAAAGCCAATGAAAACAAGATTAGATGGAAAGTAGAATACTGGTAAACAATTTTTAGAGCCGGCATTTCTGATAAAGGCCTCTCTTCTAAATATTTAGAAAAAAGAGTCAAATTTATAAAAACACAAATCGTTCCCCAAATGATAAATGTTCAAAGGATATGAATAGACATTTTGCAGGAGAAGAAATTATAGCTATCTAAACTCACAGAAAAAAATATTCTAAGTCGTTCCTGATTAGGGAATTGCAAATTATCAAAACAGTTCTGAGGTACCATCTCCCATCTACAGATTGACTAATATGACAGAAAAGGAAAATGATAATTGGGACCGATTGAATTGTTGGTGGAACTGTGAAATGATCCAGTCATTTTGGAGAGCAATTTGGAACTATGCCCCAAGGGCAATTAAACTGTGCACATACTTTAATAAAGCAATACCACTACTAGGCCTCTATCCCAAGGAGATCATTAGAGAGGGAAAAGGATCGACATGAACAAAAATATTTATAGTCAATCTTTTATGGTGGTAAACAACTGGAAATTGAGCGGATGTCCATCAATTAGGAAATGGCTGAAAAAATTGTGGCATACAACTATAATTGGATACTCTTGTTATATAAGAATTGATGAGTAGTAAGATTTCAGAAAACCTGGAAAGACTGACATGAACTGAGGCTGAGTGAAGTGAACAGAAGCAGGAGAACATTGCACAAAGTAGCAATAACCTCATGTGATGATCTACTTTGATAAATTTAATGCCTCAGCAATATAATGATTCAAGAAAATTCCAAAAGATTCATGGTGGAGAATGTTATCCATAGAAAGAATTATGAAGTCTGAATGGAGATTGATCTATACTATTTTTAATCCTGTTTTCTTTTGGTTTTCTCTTTTGCTCTGATTCTTCTTTCACAACATGACTGTGAAAATATTTTTAACATGATTGCACATGAATATATCAGATTGCTTGCTGTCTTGGGGAAGGGAGAGGAAAAAAGAGTTGAAAATTTTAGAATTCAAAACCTTCAAAAATGAATGATGAAATCTATCTTTACATATAATTGCAAAAAGGAAAACCAAAAAGACCAAAAAAAGAAGTCTTTTGGAATTGCAAAGTGAGAAAATCTGGGAACAGGGTTGAGGGACTGTTAGAGGTGTGTGTAGGTTCTAAGACTTTGGGGAATTGAATTAAAAAAAGAATCACTTAGAGGGCTGGGTAGATCAAAGAAAAAGAGGGGGAAAATAGAGGCTGAGGGCAATAGCAAGGGAAGATAAATGGAGGAGAATTATAACCATAACTTTGAATATGAATGGGTTGAACTCATCTATAAAATAAAAATGGACAAGAGGATGGATTAAAATCAGAATTCAACAATCTGTTTACAAAAAATGCATTTGAAAATGAGAGATATACACAGAGTTGAGGGTATGAATTGGAGTATAATTTATTACACTTTAACTGATGCAAAAAGACTAGGGGTAACACACGATCTCAGGCACAGTTATGATTGAAATTAATTCAAAGAGAGAAATAGTATAACTATATTTTGATAGAAGATATGAAGGACAATGAATCAATATCAAAACTGAACTTATTTGCAGCAAATAGCATAACATCTAAATTTTAAAAAAATTGAGGGGTGGCTAGGTAGAACACTGGCGATGGAGCCAGGAGGCCCTGAGTTCAAATCTAGCCTCAGGTACTTCATAATTACCTAGCTGTGTTACCTTGGGCAAGTCACTTAATCCCATTGCCTTGAAAACTCCCCCCGCCAAAAAAAGAAAGAAAATTAAATTAAATTTAAAAAGTTAAATGAATTACACGTGATGATATGTAGTAGTAGTATAATAGTAAGAAACTTTCATCTTTGTCTCTTTGAACTAGATAAATCTAACTAAAGATAAGAAGAAAAGGAAGTAAACAAAATTTTTAATAAACTAGATATGATAGAAAATCAGAGATAAATAAATGGAATATAGAAAAGAATATATCTTTTTCTTAGCAATTATGATGTCTTTAAAAAGAATGACCTTATATTTGACATGATAAATTGACAGTTAAAAGCAGAAAAGCTTGGAGTCTTTTTTCAAATCACAATAGAAATTATGCCAAATAAGGAACCATGGAAACATAGATTTAACACAAATAAGAAATCAAACAACCTATTCTTAAAGAATAAGTAGATTAAAGAACAAATCACAAAAACAATTAATAATTTAAAGGAAATGAAAATAATAAGAGAACAGTAAAACCTATAAGCAGTGATTGGAGAAAATTTTTATATCTTTAAATACTTACATAGATAAAATGAGAAAGAGTAGGTCAATGAATGGGGTATGCAGTTAAAAAACTAGAAAAGGATTCTAACATTTCCTATTAAACATTTAATTGGAAATCCTAAAAATTAAAGGTAAATTGAAAATATTTCATTTTTAAAAAAACCCATTGTGCTAATAAATAAAAGTGTAAGTTTTATGAAAAAAGAACACCTATAAAATAGAAAATGGATCCATGACCTAGATAAAGAAAAATTACAAGAAAATTTAAAGAACATGGAGCATATCATTTATTACAGTTATGGATAGGTGAAAAATTTATGATAAAAAATGAAAGGTAGAGAATAGAAGAGGTGTTAAAATCAATAGTTTCTCTTCCATTATATGAAAATACATTTTGTTCAAATGAAACAAATATAGCCAAAGTCAGAAGGAAAGCAGAAAAGTTGGGACAAAATAGTACTGACAGTTTCTCAGATACAGAGTTCTCAGAACTCTCTCTAAAATCCATAAGAATATGAGTCACTCTCCATTTGATACATGGTAAAAGAATATGGACAGGCTGTTTTCCCATGAGAGCATATGAAATAATTTTTCACCTGAAAAAATACTCTAAATCATTATTATCATTAGAAAAATCCCAACTAAAACTACATTGAGATTTCATTTTACAACAATCAGATTGGCTAAAATGACTGGAAGGGAAAGCAACAAGTGTTGGGAGGGGATGTGGAAAAATTAGTACACTAATTCACTATTGATGGAAATCTGAATTGAATTCCCCAATTTGGAAAGCAGTATGAAATTATACCCAAAGACTTTTTAAAATGCCTAGATACAGTGATATTATTGTTAGATCTATTTCCAAAACAATGAGGAGGGAAAATGAAAAGAACATATATATTCTAAAACTTTTGTAGCAGCTCTCTTCATGCTGGCATAGAATTAATTAGAAATTGTGGAGATGCCCATCACTTGGGGAATGACTAAACAAGATTGTGATGGAATACTACTGTACTATAAGAAGCAATGAAGTTGATGATCGTAGAAAAACATGGATAGACTTCCATGAAATACTGAATTGTAAAATGAGCAGAGCCAAGAGAACACAACATGGAATAATAGCAATATTGTTTTAAGTACAACTTTGAATGATTACCTAATGAGTTACAAAGGACATAGGGAGGAAGATGCTGTCTACATTCAGAGAAAGAACTAATAATTAACACTATGTATAGAATGATTTCACATATGTGCACAAATGCAGAGATATGTACAATGCATATGTGCTTATATATATATATATATTTCTAATTTTTATATACATACGCATACTTAGTTGCGCCTAATTGTAACTGTCTCCCTTGGGGGAGAGAAAAAAGGCAAAAAATGAAATATCCATGGTAACTTACTTTGTATTTACAAGGAATAGCAAGTTGTACATAATAGATTTGTTGTTTTATGTGAAGTCTGCTTTTCATTATTCTGTGTTACATAAATGGTTATTTTATTCCATAAGTCAAAAATAAAACAGATTTTTTCAATAAACAAAACAAAAAAAATCCATTCCTGAACCACGTGACCCTAGATAGGTCCTATATCCCAAACATCAAGGGAGGAGGTCATTGGTCTTGATGATCTCTTATATCATTTTCAATTATAACTTAACAAGATTTGGAGGTTGTGGTAGGGGAGTACTGTCAGAGAAGTAAAGGGACACTGTGCTCGATTAATTGTAACTTAATTTCTTTTCTTGTTTCCATTTCAGGCCTGGTCAAACATCTCATGAAAAACAAAGGTAATCAATGTGGGGAGCAGAGGATCTTTCTAGGGAACTAGTTCATGGAATGCTTTTGGATTATAAGCCCCTGTCAATCATCAGTATTGAGTCTCTATGAAGTTTCAATGACGATAGTTAATATCTTCTTAGGTTTTTTAAAGAGAGGACAAAGTCCAGGACTAGCAAAGTGAGGGATAATCTCACTGTCTATGCCTGTGTTCATTCATAACTGGAAGTTACAAGAAAGAATAGAATAAAGGAAGGAAAGAAGAAAGGAAGGAAGGAAGAAAGAAGATGATTATTCAGGACTAATTATGTGCCAGCCCCTGTTAGGTGTGTTGGATACCAAAAAAAAGGAAGCAAAGGACACAACTTGTCTTCAAAGAGTTCAGAGTCTAACGGGGCGGGGGGGGGGGGGGGGGGACAATGTGCAAATTACTATAAACATAGAAGATTTAGAAGGGATTAACTGGGGATAGGCATTAAGATCAAGGAGACCTAAGAAAGGCTGTTTGTAGAACACAGAATTTTAGCTGATTCTTGAAGACAGAGAAGCTAAGGAGTAATGAGGAGAGCATTCCGGGCATGGAAGACAGTTAAGTGAAAATACTCAGTTTCGGATATTAAAGGAAAGGTCTAGTAAAGAAAGGAAAGAGATAATTCTTGGTCTTAAGGAGCTCATAATCTAATGCTAACCTCTGAAGAAATAATTTTAGAAGAGGGATGAGCAATCAAAAAGCAGCCAATTAAGGACAAGGTGATAGTGAAGCAGGGGAAACATTTGGTGTAGAACAAAAGCATCAAATAAACATTAAACTGATAAAGTCACATTGACACTAAATTCAATCTGTAATATGGGGTAGTTGAGGAATGACATCCTACCCATTCTGTCAACATGTTTGGAAGAGGGTTTGGTAACTTGAGGGGTGGAGAAAGTTTGGATTGGATATTGGAAAGTATGTTCTAGGGAATCAACAATGATGGTGATGATGATGATGATGGTAGTAGTATCATTAATGCTAATAATGGCAAGAGCAACATCAGTAGTAATGTTAGGATTTATAGTTTCCAAAGTGATTTACCATATTAATTCACAATCATCACAATAACCAAGGAATGGGCTATTATTACCTCCATTTTATAGTTATAAAGAGGTAGATAGATTCTAAATGACTCTGCCATCATCACCTGGATAGTCAATGTCTGAGATGAAGAATAGGAACATAGAGTATTTCTGGAGACCCAACTGAAGTTGAGAAGGAGGAATATGGTTCTTGCTTTAACCCGTGGACTAAAATTGTGCATTTCTCTGCAAGGGACATAACTTAGGATGATGGCATAGCTCATGACTCATTCTTCCTGCAAAAAAATTTCAAGCATGGCTTGACCTGTTTTAAGAAGTTAAAGATTCAGAAGCCTGGATGTGAGTTTGACAATGACCTATGTACTTACTGGACAAAAAGAGATTCCTTTCAGGAAGATACAACTGGGAGGAGGATGTGTAAGCAAAGAAGACAAAGACTCTGGAACTGTAAGAACTTACTGCCATTAGAGAGTGGTGCAGGTTATACCAGACACTGTGTTCTGCATTCATTGTCTCAGAATATGGACTCATCCGTATCCACATCTTTCATGACACCTTCAGGGAAACCTTATAGTCAGGCAGCTACTTTGTCCCCCCATTTTTATTTGATCAACTAAAAATTTTAAATACAGAAATGGGGGAAAAGGAAAAAAACACATTAGTATGTAACCAGCAGAACATGAAAGGACTCGCTATAAAACAATAAATTACTTTGCTTCTTTGTATGTTTCTTTAGTTCTTTGTTCTGCACTTTTTACTTGATTTTCCTCCTTCTCCTTCCCCACACCAGCTCATCCCAAGAATGTAAAAATTAAGCATGGTTATATACCTATAAACATATATATCAATAAACATACAAACATATACACTCATGTACATATATAAGATCGCACAATGATTATTTTTAAACATTTATTTTTAAAATACATGTAAAGATAGTTTTTGAAGATCATTATTTTTAAATTTTTTATTTATTTAAGGCAATGGGGTTAAGTGACTTGCCCAAGGTCAAACAACTAGGCAATTATTTTTTTTTTAGATTTTTGCAAGGCAAGTGGAGTTAAGTGGCTTGCCCAAGGCCACACAGCTAGGTAATTATTAAATGTCTGAGACCGGATTTGAACCCAGGTACTCCTGACTTCAGGGCCGGTGCTTTATCCACTGTGCCACCTAGCCTCCCCTCAGCTAAGCAATTATTAAGTGTCTGAGGCCAGATTGGAACTCAGGTCCTCCTGATTCCAGGGCCAGTGTTCTATCCACTATGCCACCTACCTGCCCACAACAATCATTTTTGCAAGGTTCTGAGTTTCACATTCCTTTTCCTCCCTCCTCAACCTTCCCCATTCCCCTAAAACAAAAAGCAATCTAATATAGGTTATAGATATATACAACTACATTAAACATAAAACCATATTAATCATGTTGCAAAGAAGAATCAAATGGAAACTTGAAAAAATACATAAAACTTAAAAATTGAAGTTAGGGAGTTCTTTAAACATTTAAATGTCATAAGTCCTTCTCTGGATAGGGATATTATTTTCCATCACAATTTTTTTAGAATTGTCTTTAATTATTGTTCTCTTGAAATGAAAAAGTCTGCCACAGCTGATCTTCACTCAGTGTTGCTATTGGTGAGTATAATACCCTTCTGGTTCTGCTCACTTCATAAGCATCAGTTCATGGAAGTTTTTCCAGGCTTTTCTGAGTCTTGTCCCTCATGAATTTCTGAGACTTATCCTTCATGTTCCATCTTATTAATATAACACAATTCATTCAGCTATTTCCCAGTTGATGGGCTTCCTCTCAATTTCCAATTATTTGTCTCTATGAAAAAAGTTGCTATAAATATTTTTGTACAAGTGGGTTTTTACTCCTCTTCATAATCTCTTCAGGATACACATCCAGTAATGGTATTGCTGGTTCAAAGGATATGCACAGTTTTATTGCCTTTTGGCCATAATTTCACATTGCTCTCCAGAAAGACTGAATCAGTTCACAACTCCACCAACAATGCAAGTTTATCCACTTCCCCTCCAACATTAATTATTTTTCTTTTTTGTAATATTGGATACTTCGATAGCTGTTAGGTGGTCCTCAGAGTTGTTTAAATTTGTATTTATCTAAACAATGAAAATTTAGGGCATTTTTTCATATGACTATAGGTAGTTTTAATTTCTTCATCTGAGAATCGCCTTTTCATATCCTTTGACCATTTATCAGTTGTAAAATGAAACACTTCATTTGTTTTCCAATTGAATAAAATGGGAGTTTCTACCAATCATTTTTTTACAAGGTTTGGAGTTTTGTGATTTTTTTCTCCCTCTCTCTGGTCCCTCCTCTCTCTCCCCCACAGAAGGCAATTTGATATAGGTTTTACATTTGCTTCCATGATAAGCATATATTGAAATTGAATGTGTTGTGAGAGAAGAATAAGATCCAAAAGGAAGAAAGAAAACATTAGAGATAACAAAATTATGAACTATATGACAACTTTTTAAAATTGAAGATACTAAGCTTTGGTCTTTGTTTAAACTCCATGGTAGCTCAGAGATGCTTTAATTTGCATTTTTCTAATCAATAATGATTTAAAGCAATTTTTCATATGATTATAAATAGTTTTGATTTCCTCAAATGACTTGTATTCTGATAAATTTGACTCAGTTCTCTATATATTTTAGAAATGAGTCCTTTATTAGAAACATTAGCCGTAAAAATTGTTTTCCAACTTACCACTTTCCTTTAGTCTTGGTTGCATTGGTTTTATTTGTGCAAAATCTTTTTTTAATTTAATGTAATTAAAAATGTATATTTCATAATCTCTTTTTATCATAAAGGGCTCCCCTTTCTATAGATCTGATAAACTATTATTAGTTCTCCTAATACAATATCAATTATTATGCCTAAATCTTGAACCCGTTTCAATTTTATCTTGGTAACATAGGGTATGAGATGTTGGTCTATGCCTAGTTTCTGCCATACTATCTTCTAGTTTTCCTTGCAATTATCAAAAAGTGAATTCTTATCCCAGAATCTGGAATCTTTGAGTTTATCAAAAAGGAAATTACTAGAGTCATTTACTATTTATTTTGAAGATCTTACTGATGTACCACTATTTCTTAGCCAGTACCAAAGAGTTTTTTTTTGCAAGGTAATGGGGTTAAGTGGCTTGCCCAAGGCCATGCAACTAGGTAAATATTAAGTGTCTGAGGCACGATTTGAACCCAGATACTCCTGACTCGAGGACTGGTGCTCTATCCATTGCACCACCTCATACCAAAGAATTTTGATGAATGATGTTTTATAATATACTTTTAGATCTGATACAACTAGGCTACCTTCTTTTGCATTTTTTCTCATTAATTCCTTCAATATTCTTGACCTTTTGATCCTTCATATGAATTTAATTGCTATTTTTCCTAGTTCAGTACAGTATTTTTTTTTTGTAATTTGGTAGGGCACTGTAAGAGTAATTTAATTTAGGAAAACTTATTATTCTTATTATTAACTCAGTCTACCCAAGTGCAATTGACATTTGCCCTTATTTTGATTTGATTTGATATGTGTAAAAGTGTTTTATAGTTGTTTTCATAGAGTTTCCAGGTTTGTCTTGGCAGATAGACTTCCAAGTATTTTTTGGTGTCTACAGTTAATTTAAATGGTATTTATCTTTTTATGTTTTGCTACTTGTTGGTAATATATAGAAACACTGATGATTTATTTGGGTTTATTTTATAGTGTGCAATTTTGCTAAAATTACTATTTGTTTCACATACATTTTAGAGATTTTCTAGAATTTTCTAAGTGCACTATCATGTCATCTGATTAGACTGAGACTTTTGTTTCTTCATTTCCTATTCTACGTCCATCAAGTTCTCTTTCTTCTCTTACTATTAAATGTTAAAGCTAACATTTTAAATACAATACTGAATAGTAGTGATGATAACAAACATCCTTGTTTCTACCCTGATCTTATTGGAAATGTTTCTAGCTCATCTCCATTACATATAATGCTTGCTGATGGTTTTAGATAAATACTGCTTCTTGTTTTGAGGAACACTCTATTTATTCCTCTGCTCTCTAGTATTTTTGATAGGAATGAGTGCTGCATTTTGTCAAAAACTTTGTCATCATCTATTAGAATAACCATATGAGTTCTATTATGTTTGTTACTGATATGATCCATTATGCTGATAGTTTTCCTAATACTGATGGAAGCCTGTATTCTTGGTATAAATTCTACTTGAATATAGTGTATTATCCTAGTGATAACTTGTTGTATTGACTTTGATAACATTTTATTTAAAATTTTGCATCAGCATACATTAGGAAAATTGGTCTCTAATTTACTTTATTTAAGTATCATCACTATATTGGTATCATAGAAGAAATTTGACAGAACTCTCTCTTTTATTTTTTAAATAGTTTTTATGGAATTGAGATTAATTGTTCCTTGAATGTTTGGAGATTCACTTGTGAATCCATCTGGGCCTGGAGACTTTTTCTTAGGGATTTCATTGGTGATTTTTTCAATTTCTTTTTTCTGAAATGAGGTTATTTAAGTATTTTTTTCTTCTTTTAATCAGGGCAATTCATATTTTTGTAAATATTCATCCATTTCACTTAGATTCTCAAATTTACTGAAATATAGTAGGGCAAAATAGCTTCTAATTATTCCATTAAATTTGCTCATTGATGGTGAATTCACATTTTTCATTTTTGATACCAGTAATTGGGTTTTCTTAATTTTAATCAAATTAACCATGGGTTAATTTATTTTACTGCTTTTTTCATAATCCCAAATCTTAGTTTTATTAATTAGCTCAATAGTTTTCTTACTTTTGATTTTATTAATTCTCCTTTTAGCTTCAGAATTTTATATCTGCTATTTCATTGGGAATTTTAAAATTTTTTTCTTTAGGTCATGCTGACATCATTGATATCCTCTTTCTCTATTTTAATCATGTAAGCATTTATAAAATTCCCCCTAATAGCTGCTTTGACTGTATCCCACAAGTTTTTGTATGCCATCTCCTTATTGTCATTGTCTTGTATGAAATTTTATTATTTCTAAGATTTATTGTTTGAAATGCTCATTCTTTAAAATTGGATTATTTAGTTTCCAATTCATCTTAGTCTATCTCTCCATGATCTTTTATTACATGTGGCTTGTCTTACATCTTGATCTGAAAAGGATGTATTTAATATTTCTGCCTTTGTATATTGGATTATGAGGTTTTTAATGACCTAATAAATGGTCAGTTTTTGTGTAGGTGCTATGTGCCACAGAAAAAGAGGGATATTCCTTTCTGTTCTCAGTTTTTTCCAGAAGTTTATCATATCTAACTTTTCTAACATTCTACTCACCTCCTTAACTTTCCTCTTGTTTATTTTGTGATTAGATTTATCCGATTCTGAGAGCGTAACATTGAGGCCCCCCCCCACCAGTAGAATTTTGCTGTCTTTGTCTTCCTTTAACTCATTAAGATTCTCCTCTAATAATTTGGATGCTATACCACTTGGTGCATAGGAGGATGTAGTTTTCTTCCTAATCCCTTTTAAAGAGATCAAGTTTTGCTGTTGCTTTGTCTGAAATAATCATTGCTACTCCTGATTTTTTCATTTCAACTTAAGCATAATATATTCTGCTCCCACCTTTTACCTTTAATCTGTGTGCATTTCATTTGCTTCAAATGTTTTTCTTATAAACAAAACATTGTAGGATTCTGGATTTTAATCCACTCTGATATTCTCTTCCATTTTATGGGAGAGTTTATCCCATTCACATTGACAGTTATTATTAATAATTCCTTCCATCCAATCTCCTCTGTACTGGTACTTTTTTCCTCTTTTCATTGTACCCTTCCTCACCAGTGTTTTGATTTGGAATAACACGTTCCAACTTCTGTCTCCCAGTCTATCAGCCACTCTACTTTATTCCTTCCCTCCCTTCTATCAGTCCATCCTTCCTGTCCCTCTTTTTCCTCCCTAATACCTAAAGGGTAAGATACAGTTCTAAACCCAACTGAGCATTTGTATTATTTCCTTTTTTAGTCAAATCTGAAAAGAATAAGATTCAAGCAATTCTCACTCCATCATTCATTCCCTCTTACTGCAATGGATCCTTTGTTCCTCTTTGTATGATGTAATTTATCCCATTCTGCCTCCCCCCCTTCCTCCTATCTCATTATGATCCCTTTTTTCTAAATGTTTTAATTTTTTTTAATTTTCCATCAAAATCAACTTATGTCCATACCTTCAGTCTAAGTGTACTCCCTCTTATAAAGTTACAATTCTCAAGAATTATGAGAATCTTCCTCCCAGACAAAGAATGTAACCTGTTTAATCTTAGTGAATAAGTCATTTTCTTTCCCCAATTTACCTTTCTATGTATCTCTTGAGCTTCTTGTTTGAAGATCAAATTTTCTGTTTAGCTGTTTTTTCAACAATGAAGTTAGAAAATCACCTATTTTATTAACTGTCCATTTTTACCCTCATTTTACTGGGTATTTGATTATAATCCAAACTCTTTAATCCTCTGGAATATCATATCACTTTCAATCCTTTAATGTTGATGCAGCCAGGTCCTATAAAATCCTGACTGTGACTCCTTGGTATTTGAATTGCTTCCTTCTGGCATTCTTGATCTGATCATTCTGGAATTTGGCTACAATGTTCCTTGAGATTTTCATTTTGGGATTCCTTTAAGGAGGTGATCTGAGGATGACTATTTTTCCCTGATTCTAGGATATTGGGACAATTTTCCTTGATGATTTCTTGAAATGTGTTGTCCAGGCTCTTTTTGTGATCAGAGTTTTCAGGTAGTACAATGGTGGGGGGGGGGTTGCAAGGCTATGGGGTTAAGTGACTAAAGTCATGCAGGTAAGTGAGTATTAAGTGTATGAACTTGGATTTGAACTCAGATTCTCTTGATTCCAAGGCCAGTGCTCTAACCTAGCTGCCTCACTGCCCCCAATAATTCTTAAATTAACTCCCCTGGACCTATTTTCCAGGTTAGTTGTTTGTTTCCAGTGAAGCATTTTACATTTTCTCCCTTTTTTTCATTTTTTTTTGATTTTCCTTGACTGATTCTTGATATATTATGGAGTCAACCTCCATTTACCCCAGACTATTCTTCAAGGAATTATTTTCTTCATCACCTGTTCCATTTGACCGATTTTGTTTTTCAAGCAGCGATTATATTTTTCCTTATTTTTTTATTTGTCCAGTTGTATTTTCACAGGACTTAATTTCTTCCGTCAATTTTTGTGCTTCCTTTTGCAAGATTTCACTTGCATTTCTTCTCCCAATTTTCCTACCTAATTTTTAAAATCCTTTTTTGAGTTCTTTCAAGGTGTCTTTTTTGGTCTAAAGACTATTTTCTTCTGCAGCCACCCTCTTTTAAGATAGTGTTTTGCCCCTCCTTATCACCAAGGTAACTTTCTAAAAACCTTGGTTTCCCTGATCTTTCTAACTCATTTTGAGTTTTATTACTGGGCACCCCCTCAAGATTCTTTTTGGTGGGAGGGGCCAACTCACAGACCTCTGGGAGACCTGCTCATGGCATGGGGAACTCCATCAGGTTGATCACATGTACAAAAATATTTATAGCAGCTCTTTTTGTAGTGGCAAAGAATTGGAAATTGAGGGAATTTTCCTCAGTTAGGGAATGACTGAACAAGTTATGATACATGAATGTGATGGACTACTACTATTGTTCTGAAAGAAATCATGAATGATCAGACTTCTGAAAAGCCTGGAAAGATTTTCATGAACTGATGCTGAGTGAAGCAAACAGAACCAGGGGAACATTATACATAATAATAGCTACACTATGAAAGGATCAACTATGATGGACATAGTTCCTCTCAGCAGTTCAGTAATCAATAGCAATTCTAAGATACTTATGGAAAATGACATCCACATCCAGAGGGAAAGGACTATAAAGTCTGAATGCAGACCAAATCATTCTATGTTCATTTTTTAAAATTACTTTTATATTTTTTCTTTATTTCTCATTTTTCCCTTTAGTTTTAAGTCCTCATTCACAACATGATTATTATGAAATATGTCAAACAGGATTGCACATGTACAACCTGTATTAGATTATTCACTACCATGAGTGGAGGAAAGAAGGGTGGTAGAAAAATGTGGAACTCAAAAGATTAGAAAGGGATGAAAGTGAAAAACTACTTTTGCTTGTAATTGGAAAATATATTTAAAAAATAGAAAGTTCACACAGAAAATACGTTTAGTTTATAGCACCAAATCCCATTCATATCAAATCCTTATGCCTCTATTCTGTTGGCAAGCAGATAAAAATGGCCAGTCCCGCAAGTTATATAGTAAAGATTTGGCAAGAGTATCTGGGATTCATCACTATCTGTGTGACCTTTAGCAATCAATTGCCCTCTCTAAACCTCAGTTTCTTTTTTTGTCAAATGAGGGGGCTGGATGAAATGTCCAACTGGGTCCCTTCCAAGACTAAATCTATGACTTTATCACTATACAGTTTTACAAGATATTATTTAACTAATAAATATTTCACTAAATTTATGTCTTGGGGATGGGGTTTAGTTTCCACTGTTCAGTTTTGATTTAATCAGCTCAAAATGAATGTTAACCAACTCAGATTCCCTATGGGTACAGAAATTGAATTAGTCTACAAAGGACTTTCCTTTTCTCCCCCACTAAATCTGTTGAGTGAAAGATAAGAATAATGTTTCTTAAAGAGAGGGTTCAATTAGGAGTTGGAGACAGCTCTCCTGGGACACACACTGGGTTAAAATCACTTGGCACCTCAAAAAGAGAGAGATTCTCTCTGGTCACCTTGGGGAGGACAAGGGAAGCACCAGGAGAGACCCAGAAAAAGGGATAGATAGTCCCAGAGAAAGAGCAATGGGGAAAGGTATAGATGTGGGTTCTGTCTGTCACATTGTAAAAGGAAACCTCTCTAACTTCATAGTCCAGGTAAACTCCAATTCGGCTAAAGGGTTTTTTCAGAGGTAGAGGAGTCAGAGGATTACTCAGAACCTCATAACAGTTTTTGTAAAGCCTCATTGTCCAAAATCCTTCCTCTGGAGAAAGAATAATCCAGCCATTCTTGTTCACTGATTCCTTACAAACACCCAGTGTCCAGGCTGTCCCAGTTCCCACTTCAACCTCCCAGTAATGTCTTCCAGAGGTGAAGCCTTGACTACCCATCACACAGGGCCGAGATTCAAATCGTTGACCAGTTTTAGGGACATCCTGTTCAGTATCCCCATAAGTCACCTGGCTCTGATCTTCAGATAGGATCAGGATGGGGTGAGCAGTGGCTGGGTCCAAAGTTACATGTTCTGTAAAGAGAGATGCACCTGGTGACTAAAAAGAATCTGGAAACTACTTCCAGAAGGGTACAGCTCATCAGTGCTACAACTACCCCAAACCACCCTCACTCCTATCCACTTCCTGACAGACATCTAGCTTCAGAATGGTTCTTCAAGGTCATCTGTTAGGATTGGTCATAGAGTAGACAATGACAACTGGTGATTAAGATTGACCTTCATATAGAATGAGATTCTAAGGATTCTGAGAATTCTTAATAGAACCATCCTTGAGACATTTCAGCATCATAAATTTCAATTCGACAAACAGATATTAAGAACAGTTCCTGTGGCAGACCCTGCAAATATAAAAACAAAAATGAAACAGTTCCTGCCCTCAAAGACCTTATATGCTACTGAAAGAACATTTTTAAAATAATTCTGCCCCAATCTACGCTGAAAAGTCAGTTTCAAATGAAATCATACAACTGTCTAGGCTAGTTTGAAATTTATGAAAATTATCTGAAATTGAAATTATGAAAATAATTGAAAATTATAGCTTGCTCCATTTGTTTGATTGAATGTTTTCATGACACCGAATCAGGTAAAAGTTGACTGTATCTACCCTCTCAGGTCCAAGGGACACAAATACAGACAAATAGCTCATCTACAATCATACAAACTAAAACAATGAATTGACTGAGATTTCCTTTCAAACTGGGTTATTTTGGAAAATTTGAGTGATTTCCTTTCAAATTGGGGTCAGAGTCCACAGGACAAAAACCACTACCATCACCTTGGGTTAGTACAAAAGGAAATATCCTTTTCCTCTCCTGGGTATCTCACCTGCATGCTTCCGGGCTCTTCTCCACCCTAAAAATAGAAATTCAATTCAGTTTTGTTTTCTGAGACAACATGGATAACCTGCCACACCGTAGGTCTTGGATCCCAGATTCCAGTGGCTCCCATGAGCAGGTTCAAAGAGAAACAAACACAAACACACACTGGCTAAATGAACTAGGGTAGGAGCAAGAGGAGGAAAATTTATCTCTAACTTCCACTCTTCCCTCTACAAGAGATGCAGAAAACCATTTTTTTTTCTCCTCCAAAGATACTGAGGGCATGCCGTTGAACCCTGAAGAACTAGAATGGTAGGTGAATATTATTTTGATCTTAAAGGGGTTATCAAATTAAACATTGGTTACCTTTCCATTCCAGAGTGATCATAACAGATGGCCAATGGGAATTAGGAAACCCAATGTTCTAATAAATCTGGACTCTACATAATTAATGTACACTATCCATTCAATTCAAGGAATATTAATTAAGACTCTAGTATGCATTCTTTCATTTTGTTGCCTTATCTCTGAGACTATACTCAGTTTATCTTGAATATAAGTTGGTTCTTAGTTTTTTTACATGTTATCTCCCCAGAAGACTGCAAACTTCTTGAGGACAGGCGCTATTTTGCCTTTTTTTTTTTATCTCCAGAGCTTAGCACGGTATATGCCGGATAACAGCTTGATGAATGTTAGTTGACTTCCCTGACAAGTGATAGGATGGATCGAACGCTACACTTAGCATTAGGCAAAAAGTTAATGCATTGGGCAGGGGGCTTTACTTGGAGACAGGAGGATCTGAGTTCAAAACATGCCTCAGATTCATGCTAATTCTGTGACTCTGGGAAAATCAATAATCTCCTCTCAGTCTCAGTTTCCTCCCCAGGGTTATTATGAAGATCAAAAGAGATAACACTTGTAAAGCACTTGATAAATATTAAATCACTGTGTGAATGCTGTCTATTATTGTTAGGAAGATTTGAATTCAAAATCCTGCTTCAGATATTTACTAACTGCGTGACTATGAATATCACATAACCTCTTGGTGCCCCCTTTTGTTCTTCTATAAAATAACTGAGTGGAATTCAATGACCTCTAAGGTCTCTACCAGATCCAAATCTATGGAATGAGTTCTCTTCTGTTAGACACATTTACTTAAACACCAACACATGCTCAGAAGGAGGTATCAAGGCTAGAAGAGACCTTAGAAATCACATAATCAAATTCTTCCTATTTCAGAGGAGATAACTGAAGTTCAAAGACAGAGTGACTTATCCAAGGTCTCATAGCAAATGGATGGAGGAATTAGGACCAGAAGTCAGGTAGTCAAACTCTTAGTCAAAATTTATTTTAATTACACTGCCCTATCTTTCCTTTTGAGATGTAGTCAAAACTTTGATTTTTGTGAATAGGGATTTTCTATTTAACTTCTAAATTTAATCTGCTCCTAGTGGATTGGTCCCTGTGTTTGTGTCTAGAATAAATATGAGGCTCCTTATCTAACATTGAACTTTAATCTTTAGTGAACATTCTTTTCTAAAAGTATTTTGATCTCATCACCTACTCAGCATCATTGAGACATGTGGTGGGACCAGGAAACCGATATTAATTATAAAGATATATATATATGATTATAAATGTAGGGCCCATGTAAAATTGTTTTCTATCAGGGAGAGGACGATGGAAAGAGAGGGAGGGAGAAAAATGTAAAACTCAAAAGCCTTGCAAAAAAAGATTGGTAAAAACTCCCATTACATGTAGTTGGAAAAACAAATAAATAAAATATTAATATATGTATATATTATATATATTTATATGTGTGTGTGTGTGTGTGTGTGAGAGAGTTGCCTGAGATCCAAAGAAGACAAGCAATTTTCTAAGGTCATTTCCCAGGTAAGATCCAGAACCAAGACTCAAATTCGGGGCTTTTGAATGGCCTCTAAGGTAATCATCTGTCAAATGAAGAAGTTGAAAGTTTGGGGAGTAGGTAGGGAGCTCTCCAAAGTAAATGCCAGATCATAAAAAAGAGTATTAGTTCAAGAAGAGTGTTTTGAGATCATGGAGTCCATTTTTCTCATGTTATAGAGCAAGAAACTAGGAATCAAGGAAAGGAAGTGATTTGTCCAAGGTCTCTCACACATGACTCACCTGCATCTATGCTGACTTTTTTGGAATCTGCAATTAAACAAATATGGAGATGAGATGGTGATGACAAATCCCAAAAGAACTAATTTTATGAATATAGGAAACTTACCACTTTTCTCTTGGAGAGCCACTAGAAAAAAAGAAACAGAAAAAAATGAAAAGATTTTAGTTCAATGTGGAATTTTAGACACATGACAGGGTCTTATCGTCTGCAGGCCTTTGTCTCATTTCAATAGGTTCTTTCCACATTACGATATTTTCATTGCTAAAATACAGACCCATTATGACTGGTACTCCTTTGCCAACATTTCCCAGAATTTAAAGAACAATGGACAGTAATGGTTTTGATACCTGTCTCCACAAGGGGTCTGAATTATGTGTTGTCAGAGAAAGGGAGGAAAAAAGAGATTATTGGTATCAAAATCAGGAGACTTTGCTTTTACCCCTAGTTCTGTTATTAGAAGATTTCTCCTGGCTCAACTCACTCTCTTGACTACTTCTCCTTCCCCCCCATTGTCTTGTCCACTTCCAGATGACTGCTCTGAAGTCGGCTCATTGATTGTGAATATACTTAGGGTTATCATTTCTTGAGGAGCCCTTAGGAAGGTAATAATTTTTTCCTGACTCAAACCCCCTCTAGATTTCCCACTTCCTGTTTTTTTTGGTCTTACCCCATTAGGAAATGTTTCTTGACAACAAGAACCATCTGATTTCCTTGCATTCATATCCCAAACTCTTAACCGAAAGCTTGGGAAAGAATAAATGTTGAATAAATTTTTCTCTCTCTAAGAAGATCTGCTACTAAGGAAATATGGGACTTTCAACAAGTCACTTCATATTTTGGCTCTCATGCTCCTTGTCTATGAAATGAGTGGAGCAAATTAAATGTCTCCGGACATTGCTTCCAAATCCAAACTGCTATTATTGTGTATGGTCTGCTGATTCGTTTTATTCAGTCAGGAAACTTGATTATTAGTTTCCACTCTGACACTAATAATTGTTAATCAAAAATCTAGTCGTGAGACCTCTGTGACCTTCAATTTTTTTATCTATGAAATGGGCATTAACAACTTGTGTGTTGTATATTTAGCCATTTCAGTTGCATCCAAGTCTTTTGTGACCCCTTTTCAGGGTTTTCTTGACAAAAATACTGGGGTAATTTGCCATTTTCTTCATTAGTTTATTTTATAGATGAGGAATTAAAACTAAAACAAAACAAAGTAAATGACTGACCTGGGGTTACATAGCTAGTAAGTATCTGAAGCCAGATTTAAACTCATGAATATGAGTCTACCTGATTCCAGGTCCAGTGTGCCATCCACTAAACCACAGGCCTACCATTCTGGCATTTTAAAAATTCATTTGCCTGATTTTTCACTGAATCTACAATGTAGTTACAAGGTTAGACTGGGTTATTTGATATTAATATTATCTTGGGGGGGGAAGAGGAAACAGTATTGATGAATACTCTAGATTGGATAGATTAAACAGTGAGGGGATGAGGAAAAATTCAGTTCTTCAACTATTTATCATAGATGGAGAGTTCAAAGGTACACTGAGATCAGCTATATGTATTATGATATCTCCAAGATACACAATTCTGGTGTTTGGGATTTTTCTGGTGCTGACAATTTCACCATAAAAGGCAATATTGCTTAGAGTAAGAAAAGGTAGCTTCATAGTTGGAAAGAGTTGGGTGCAAGACCTTCCTCTGACACATTCTACCTCTGTGACCCTGGACAAAGCATTTAATCTCAGAGTACCTCTTTTTCCTCAACTATAAAATGGAAATGATACTAACACAAACTTGCTGTGAGATTCAAGTAAGACCTTATCTGTATAGTCCTGGCACATTGTAGACACCATATTTTTTTTCTTTCCAATAAAATCATAGACTGATAAAAAGAATTACAGATATTTTATGTTAAGCATCTTCCAAGTGATTAAAAGAACAGCTTGATCATTAGCTTTATACATTTAGAAACTTAGAACAATTGACTCAACAATGCCATTTAGCCTTGGGATGAAGCCATGAAGGATCCAGAACACTTCCATCACTAAGCTCTCCATAATTCAATCCCTGCCCAGACTAGTTTCACATAGAAAATTACTCTGCCTGATGACAAGCCTCTCAGACAGCCTCTGGTCAGGATCTCACAAATGACATTGATTACTATATAATAAGTTCATGATGTAGTATGCAATGGTTCAACACAACCCCTTTCCCCACCTAGAGGAAGAGGCACAGAGGGAATGTCTCAAAGAATATTGACCCCTAAAGATCAATCCTGAAGCAGCTAGGTTGGGCAGTCAATAGAGCACCGGCCCTGAGTTCAAATCCAGCCTCAGACATTTACTACTTACTAAACTGTGTGACCTTGGGCAAGTCACTTAATCCCATTGCCTTAAAAAAATCCATTCATTGTTATCATCCATCCTATGAAAATGAAAGTCTAATTAACTCGTGGATTCTTACCTTTCTCTTCTTCATTATGAGACTGATTTTCTGGAGGAAGGAAAAGAAAGTGTGAAATTATATCTTCTCAAATCTTAAAACATTAATTTTTCATATAGTCCAGGTTTCCTTCCTGTCTAGGTTCTCTTTTCTCTTTCTATTGCCCTTTCTGAAAAGTAGCTTTTCATATATTTTATTTCTGTTTTATATGCTTATATATATATTCTTCCCACAAAAGAATGTAAGCTGAGAGCAGAGTCTGTTTTGTTTTTGCCTTTGTATCCCCTGCACTTAAATTAGTGTCTGACTTATAATAGGTACATAAGAAATGATCCATGAATTAATAAATGAATGAAATATCATGGTGGGGTCAAAACTCACTTTCAGAGATGAACATGAAAAATCACTTTTCAGTCTATGAAAATATTTTTCTATTCATCCATTTTCCTCATTATTCTCCATGTATCTTATTAAATGAATTTCCTGGAATAGATGGATCTATTTCTGCGTTGCTAGATAACGGTGTAGTTAAGTAGAAAATGGAAGTAAATCTTATTATTTAATCACAAAGGATCCACCTTTTCCCTCCTAAAATGTCTTAGACACCTAGGTCACTAGGTATCTATTAGCTTTCACATTGGTTAGAATGACCTGGCTCTACCTCAGTGTTCTGAGATAATGATCTTTCTATGGGTTTTGTACTCCCAGGTTCAAGCTTAGTTCAACTCCTCCCCCTGGTGGTCATTTTCCAATCATACCTTTTGCCTTGCATTGCCTCCTGATGAAATAAATGCACCCCAAAATGAAGAGTCCCGAGATTTGGAGGCCTATTGCAAAAGCAATGATCCAGGCACATTTCTTTAAGAAAGGGAATACTGAAACACAAAATCTCAGAGTCAGCACAATGATGACAAATTCAAACTTTGTAAGTCCCTGACTCTTAAGGTTGAGCTATATAATATCTAAGATCCAGTTGAACTAACAAAATTGGAACTATAGAAAAAAAATACTTTAATGATGGCTGCCATAATTCTAAAATCTTTGCAATTAGCAAAGCACTTACCTCACTACCATTCTGTGAGGTTGGTGGTACAACTGTCACTATTCTCATTTTGCAAATAAGGAAACTGAGACCCAGAGAGGAATTATGTGACTTTCCTAATACCATGCAGGCAGTTAGAGATGGAACTGGGATACAAGTCCAGTCTTCTCATTTGTCTAAATTAAGACAAAGAATAGTTCTCTCAATGATAAAACCAAACTCAAATATTTGAATCACTAATTTCTCTTGACTCCATCTCAAGCAGTATGAGTCTATAGAAAGAATCTTTGTCATTAGAGGTCCTCCATTCAGATTCTTGTTTCTGGTGATTCCTATCTTTACTTCCTTTGGGAAGTCGCTTAATTTCCCTTGGCTTCAGTTTTTTCCCTTTGAAAAATGAATTGATGGAAATAAATGGACATTCTTGTCCCTTTCTGCTCTACATACAGGATCCCATGATCTAGGATATGCATCATCAATATTAGAATTTACACCATTCCCAAATATGTGGATTTAAAGTAAATATTTATTCCTCATTTAAATAGTTTGATTCCACCAAAAATAACAATAATTGCTACAGTTCATGTTCCTTCATCAGAATGCTGGGCCACTGTAACCTGCCACATCATGTCAGTTCATGTCAGTTATAAAACGGTACTTGTCTCCAGAATCAGAAAACCTGACCTCAAATTTTTGCCCTTTATGGTCTTGGATAAACCATCTCCTGTTATGAAGCTCAGTTTCCTCCTCTTTAAAAACAGTAGGTTTGAAATAGATTATAAGTTTAAAGCTGGAAAGATTCTTGAGGTCATATAGTTCAATTCCTTCATTTTTCATGCAAAAACAGACCCACAAAAATGAAGTGATTTTCCCAAGGTCATATAGATAGTAAAAAGTAAAGGCAAAATTTGGACTAAATCCCCTAAATTCAAATCTATTCATCTTCCAGGTCACAACATTTCCTCTTTGATTTCTAATATCCCTTTTAACTCTAAAACAAGATAATTTGGAAATAGAAGAGTTTCTCTCATGGGTCCTGCTTTGTTGTTCAATTGTTTCAGTCATGCCTAACACTTTGAGACCCCATTTGGGATTTTCTTCACAGAGATACTAGAATGGTTTTCCATTTCCTTCTTTAGTTCATTTTACAGATGAGGAAACTGAGACAGTAAGCATTAAGTGACTTGCCCAGAGTTACACAGCTAGTAAGTGTCTGTCTTTCTGACTCCAGTCCCAGCACTCTATGGTCTATAGTGCTACCTAACTACCCTTAAGTCCTAGTTTAGGAAGGTTTCACAATTCATGTGGATGCATAGCAGAAATGGGCATTTCCCCAATTATGCCACAATGTAACAGAAGAATTTTAGTAAGGAATATAGTCTGCATTTCTCTGCTACAAAGTTCCCACAATTCCATCATGCCTCTAGATTAGTATCTATGGATTCTGTTCTTAGATGAAGGTCAATGTACCCTCTAATAGGAAAAGGCTATCAAAGTTCTCATTCTTTTCATTGTATATAGCACAACTTAGGTCTGTTTTAAATGATAGAAAAAATACACAGAGGAGAGGTGTAACACAAAACATTCCCAACAAGTGGCTATCCATCACTTTCTTGGAGAATTCCAAAGAAGTGAACTCAATCGTTCTTGGAGGAAACAAAATAAGTTTAGTGGGGAAAATACAGAATTTGGAGTGGGAGGATTCAATGTCTATTCTTGGCATTGCAACTAACAGCCATGGACAGTTCACTTCACCCGCTTACTTCAGCTGCCTCATTCCTTATAGGGACCTGGACTGGATGCTCTCTAAGGGCCCTTTCAGCTCTAGATGTATTATGCTAGATTCTATTTCTAAATTCTGTTGTGTTCTAATAGAAGGGGGAGCCCTAGATTATAATGCCTTAGCGTATGAGGTGCTAGAATGATGAATGTTGCAGTGCTTATGTGGTGTTTTGAAAACTTTGCAATACAATGCCATTTTCTCTTAATACTGGGACACAAAAATATTAACCACTTTGTAAATTAAAATCTAGCAGAGATTAGAAAATCATTCCATGTAAAATTATTACAAAATATACAAAATATCTAGCCATAAATCTACCAACATCCTCTCAGATCGTGGATGAAAACTATTCCAAAATACTAAACAAAAGTGGATGCCTTAAGTAATTGGACGGAAACTATTTGCTCAGACGCTTCATTCCATAATAAAAGTGAACCAACCTCTTGGAGGAAGTGACTTTGTCTTCTGCTCTCCAAGATAAGGATGCCAAATAGAACAAAACACATCTTTGGTGGAATTGGCTTGAACTACTAGAGATGTTTCTATTTGGAAAAGGTCTTCTCCATCCTGAGAATAAGACTCTGACAGGGATGGCAAGCTCTTTCCCCAGATGTCTTTCCATCCCACTTGGGGCTTTGGGTACCATCCATCTGATCGACACAGCAGCAGAATTTCTCCATCTTCAAGAGGTTTCATATCGATCTGAGGATCTGATCCCCAAGCTAGAAAGAAACGAATAGGAACAAACTTATAGTAATCCACAGTTAAGATGGAAAAAAATTCATCTTTTCTTACTAATCCCTTCTCTATTAGTTGACTCAAGACTTTGCTGCTTCCTTCTCAACATTGCTCATCCATTCATTCAATAAACACTGACTTTAAAACTCTACATGCTGGGATAAAAAATGAAATGCAGTTGTCCTTGCCATCAAGGAACTTGAAAATTTAACGAGAACATAGGGACCAGACTTTAATTTCATTGGTATTACGATCTGTATGAGAAAATTCCCTCTCCCAACGCAGATGTTACTTAAAATACATAAAGAATTTCCTAGAGCTGATTTAGAGAGCAATCTAATTCTTGAAATTAAAGGATTTATTGAGTTTTTTCTTACAGAAAATCATTAGAATTTATTCTTGAATATAATGTTGAGTTTTGTATCTTTATATACATTCTATATCAGATAGATTTGGTATACAGTAACAAATACATCCTTCCCTTGATGCCATGACTGTCCCTCCATGCTCCTGGCCCTAGGGTTGTCTCCAATTAAGCCCCATGATCTTCTTCAAAAATACAACAAATAGGGGCGGCTAGGTGGCTTAGTGGATAAAGCACCGGCCTTGGAGTCAGAAGTACCGGGGTTCAAATCCAGTCTCAGATACTTAATAATTACCTAGCTGTGTGGCCTTGGGCAAGCCACTTAACCCCATTTGCCTTGCAAAAACCTAAAAAAAAAATACAACAAATAAAATGGCAAGTTTAAGAATTCAAAAAAAAGCATTGACTAGTGACCTAGAGGCTAATAACTTGTCCAGAGTCACACAGACAGCAGAGAGAGAGAGAGAGAGAGAGATGTAACTTGTGTGCACCTGGGCACATTACTTAATGTCTCCCTGTCCCAGATAACTAATTAAAGGTTTGAAATTTCAGGACAGGTTACTTATATGCATTAGTAGAGGGAGTTTGCTCATTAGGGAGTTGCCAGAACCATTAAATCACGTTTGCTCTTTAAAAAATGCAAAAACAGAAAAGAAAAAATAGTTTTGGACATGACTTTCCAGGACCCCAAAATATCTAATGTCTTCAGTTCTTTTCAGCATATTCATTAGGAATAATAATCTCCATTGACATATTCACACCAAAATGTTCTTTTTGTTCTCTAGTCATTCACAAATCTCCATCTATACCTCTCCTCTGCACTGATATTTTCATGTAAAGCCTGGACTATCCTTCCTCACAAGGGGGCCTCCAAGATAGCTACTCCAGGATGAAGGAACTCTGTGAATTTTAATTCACTCAGAATCATAATTTGAGATGCCTTTGTTCCTCATCAGCCAGAAAACATAATCAGTTCAAATTATATTTGTTCATTAGTAGCTTGTCTACAAAATTATATGTTGGATAGACACATCTCATTTGGTCTGTTTGTTCTTTTTCTCTTATAGATGAAAAGTTGAGTATTAATATTTGTTGAATCAATGAATAAATGGAGGTTATTTACGAAGGTAATTAATAAATTCATTTTGGCCCCCCTAAGATGTAATTGTCTCCTTTTCCTTTCATTTTCCTTGTTTTTTGGGGA
This sequence comes from Macrotis lagotis, assembly GCF_037893015.1. Taxonomy (NCBI): domain Eukaryota; kingdom Metazoa; phylum Chordata; class Mammalia; order Peramelemorphia; family Peramelidae; genus Macrotis; species Macrotis lagotis. The sequence goes on along the minus strand of NC_133660.1, from coordinate 291,060,094 downwards.
TCATTCATACACATAGCATCAATTCTTGAATAGACATATTATCTTATTTGAGAAAATAATGACAATAATAATAATAAATAAAACTCTTCACAACTTGGCACTTTCCTGTCTTTTTAGCCATCTTACACTTTCCTCTGTATATTCTACAATATGGCCATAATGGCTTATTTGGCATTCCTCATATATGATACTCCATCTCCCATCTGTTCCTTTGCATTGGCTGTTCCCCCTTCCTGGAATTAACTCCTTCATCCTTCTTCCCCTTGGAAACTTTAGTTTAAGCTCAGTTAGTTTAGACTCAGTTTAAAAATTCCCTTCTGAACAAAATCTCTGTTGAACATCCCTCAGCTCCCAGTTCTTAGGTTTCCTTCTCAAAACCCACTTATATTCATTGGATATATGGTCAGTATATTCTTGTATCTATGCCTGTGTTCTCTCCATTAGAACACAATCTCTTTGATGATAGGGACCACATCTTGTCTTTGTTTGGCCAGGCCTTTGTCACAGATGTCACTTGATTAAAAATTTGATGATTAATTGGATTATTACTATTTCTATGGATCTTAAAGGTTTATAAAGCACCTTCCTCACAACTCTGAGGAGATAATGCAAAGATTGTTATTCCCATTTTATAAATGAGGATATTGGGGTCCAGAGAGGTTAAATCATTTGCCTAGGGTAGTACAGCTGGTCAGTATCATAATATGAGTTCACATGCAGATTTTCTGATTGCAAGGCCAAATGTAAATAATTTAATTTATAGGGCTTAGGCTATTATATAAGTATAATGAAAATGAATATAATATTTAATAATGATTTGTTTTGTTTTCTGTAACATGATCTGAATATATCAAGTGAAGTTTTAAAAATCTTGTTTGATTTGAGACAAGAAGAAAGGAAAATCATGAGGAAAGATGCTTTTTTTCCTTGTCATTACAGATTTCAAGAGACCTTAACCTGGAAGATGCTTCTTCCATTTTGTCCCAACAGTCTTTTTACCCCAGAGGATCTATCCACTCTTTCAGTCCCTTTCTCTGATTTGTCATTTCTTACTAGACCCTCTGTTTTATGGAAGTACCAGAACCAGAGGTGTTCACTGTACTCCCTGACTGTGGACCAGTCTCTTTAGACTTCTCTCCCTTCTTTCCCTCTCCATTTTTTACTTTTCTTTCAAATGTTGTCTTCCCGATGAGAGGGAAGTTCTTTAACAGTATAAACTGTCGTTTTGCTTATATTTGTATTCCCAGCGCTGAGCATTGTGGCTAACAAAGAGAAAATGTTTAATAAAATGACATTGACTTGATTTGAGGAGCTAGTTTCCCCTGGGAGGTGAACCTCTCTGGTGCCTATCACAGAACAATAATCACATAGAAATGAGATAAATATTGGTCAATAAATCCATTGAGGGTGAAATGAAATGTGTACTATGTTGGAGACCAGACCTTACTTGCTTCTAAGTCCTGATGCTTCCAAGAAATCAATTTTCAAACCAGGAGCTTTAGAGATCAACTAGGTCAAATCTCTATCTCTTATTATATATGAGCAAAAAGCGTCCCAAAGATTGGAAGTGACTTGTCAACGTTCGAGCCATAAATCCTTGGTAATATTTCTGACCTGCTACTTTCAGTTCCAGAGTGGTTGCCTGTTGGATGCTGCCATCTTGAAGGACACACTGGTATTCTCCTTCATCAGATAATCTGACCTGGTGAATCTTCAAGGCCATGTTTCCTTTAGTGATGTTGTCTTTCAATAAGGTAAATCTCCCTGTATACTCTATCTGCTGCTTTTTAGTGGCATTGGCTCCATCGTGATAAGTGACATTGGACAGGAAGATTCTGTACCACTGAATGTCCATATGCTCTGCATTCTTCTCAAGATATAAATCACAGGGCAACGTGATTTCTTTTCCCAATAAAGCCACTATAGGTTGCCCGGGACCAATCACAGTGGAATGGGCTGATAAAAGATCAAAGACATTAGATCAGAGTGCAATTATCAGTATGGTTTCAAGCAAGGAGCAAGACATTAAATGCACAAACTGACAGTAAAATTCTCTGAACTACCCTACAGTTCATCAAGATATCTTGGGGCATCAAGTAAGTGACTTCGGAATATTGTATATCTTATGCTGTTTTATTCTACTGGGAGGGATTAAGAGGTTGAGAAATTAGTCATAGTGTTGGAAGAAGGAAAAAGGGTCATTGGTGGATGTGTTCAGATGTATATAGACCTATTACATGTAAGGACTTAGAAGGAAATGGTGTGTGGACTATTAATAGTAACATACTGATATTACATTTTGTAGTTAAAAGAATTGTTCGGGGACAGTTATGTGGCACATTAGAGCACTGGCCTAAAGCCTGGAGGACCTGAATTCAAATCCAACCTCAGACACTTGATACCTACTAGCTGTATGACTTTGTGCAAGTCACTTAACCCCATTGTCTCACAAAAAACAATACCAAAAAAAAAAAAGAATTGTGCACATATTACTTCATTTGAATCTCACAAGTTATAAATACACACACTCGAATCAAGTCACCTACCCACAGAGGAGCAAGTAACCGAGTCACTCTAAATGGAGAGGCAAGTAGACAGGTATTAGACAGCCTAGAAGAGTTTGTGAACCACATGTGAGATTCAGAATTCTACCTGGTTTAGGTAGACAGAGAGGGTGGGAAGGATGGAAGGATGGAAAGATGGAAGGAAGGAAGGAAGGAAGGAAGGAGGAAGGAAGGAAGGAAGGAAGGAAGGAAGGAAGGAAGGAAGGAAGGAACTTATTCAATACCTTCCATATGCTAGGTATTGTTCAGAGTGCTTTATAAATTATTATCTCATAACAATCGTAAGATGTAGATTCTATTATCCTCATTTTATTGATGAGAAAACTGAGACTAATAGAAACCAAATGATTTCCCAAGGATCACACAGCTAGAAAGTATCTAAGCAGAATTTGAACTCTGGTCTTTTTGACTGCAGGCCCAGTACATTTTATGATGATTCACCCTCAGGCAAACTTCTTTTCTAGCTCCATGGAGTGCAATAATGTACCTTCTGAAATCACAGAGAGGGAAAAAACCTTCTTCATTTGTTGCTCCTGGGAGGAAAAAGTGAGCTATATTCTCACACCTTAGTGTGCACTCTTGCAGGGCCCAATTATGTGAGTTTATGTCATTTCTGACCCTAATCTATGGGCGGAAGATGAGAATCTGCTTGGCTCCTATCCAACACTGGCAGCACTCTTTCTGGCATCACTCACCAAACTCTTATCAGCATTCTTCCTCTTTGTATTTTAGTGATGACCCTTAAGAGATGGAATTTCCAGTACTGATTTTCATGAGCACCTGCCAGTGTGCTTCTCATTAATTATTAGCCAGAAGCCTCAATTAGCTTTTGGGAAAGGATGTTTACTAAGGTGGCATAACAGAGACAGTTGACATAAGGTATCACTCAGATCCATATAACTCTAATTACAGAAAAAATAAATGGTCATAAATGGATATAGAATCTGTCATCATGGAAGGGTTCAAAATTAGTTACAGCTGAATGTGAATTAAGTAGAAGCAGTTTGGCACAGTGATCTTAGAGTCTAAAAGAAATGAATTCCTATCCCTTCTGAGATCCAAAACTGCTGTATAATCCCAGACTAGCCATTTATCCTCTCATTGCCCCAAGCAACTCTACAGTCCTTTAAATTGGAAAGATGAGATCTTCGTTGGTAAAGGGAACAGTCTCTCTGGGAGTTTCCTACATCAATGTACATTCCAACAAAAAAAATATGTTGTTGCCTTCCTCAAATTGACAATTCCCTTTGAAAATGATTTGAATATCAGAGAAAAGGTAGAAAACTGTTTTGAAGGTAGGAGTATATCACTTCTAGGACCCACAAAATCATTACCCCAGTAATTCTTCCATATAGAATGGGTACTTCACTTTTCTCATGTGACAGATGAATAATTTCAAAACCTTTAGCCTTGTTTCACAGATCTAATGCTTTGGTATCTTAGCACTGGCTCTCCTTACATTCTCCTACCTTAATTTAAAAGCTAACCACTGGTCATAGGGTATGATCCCGTAACCCTCAGAGCCCAACTTCCAAGGAAAAAAGTCAGAATTCCCACCTGAAATCCATGAAGTTACCTGGAGAAGAAGACAAAAGACCCAGCTGAGCAGACAGGAGTCAAAGGGTGCCACCATATCTATCAGAGCTGTAGACACAGAGATACCACAAAAGAAGTCAGACCCAAAACTGGCAAAGAATGTTTGAGTGGAAGAGAAAGAGGAACTAGAAAAAATGACTTCACCTCTCCACCCATTCTCTTCTGCCTCAACTACCTTGACAATATGATCCCACCACAGTGATCTCCTGCAAATCCTAATTCCTTGGTTTTGATGAGAAGAGAAAAGAGGAAGAAAGGAGGAGAAAGAGTAAGGAGAAAGAAGGGGAAGGGGAAGAAAAATGTGGCATAAAGAAGAGTAGGGGAAAGTATGAGGGACAATAAAAAGAAAAGGAAAAGAAATGGAAAAGAAAGAGGGAGAAAAAAGAAGGAAAGAGAAGTGCAGAAAGGAAAGAATGAAGGGTGAAGAAGATGAGATAGATATTTAGAGGAGAGGGGTAGAGACAGGGTGGGATTAGGGGAAGGAACTTTTATAAGCCTTTGGTAACTGGCCACCCTCTCCTTAAGAACCTTTCTCTCTCTCTCTCTCTCTCTCTCTCTCTCTCTCTCTCTCTCTCTCTCTCTCTCTCTGTGTGTGTGTGTGTGTGTATGTGTGTGTGTGTGTGTCTGGTCTCTCTCCCCTTCCCTTCCTCCCTATTAAATCTCTACCTCTTCTGTTTTCTTTCTTTCCTCTTTCCCTTCTTTCCTACCTAGTCTTTGAGATGCCAGTGGTGCCTTCTTCAGATTCTCTCTTAAGATACATGAAAGTTAGTGACTGGTTGTGACTTAGAGAGAGAGGCAGCAAACTGGGAGAAAGAAACATATTGATTCAGTGATATCATCAAAGGTCAAGGATTTCCATCATACTCTCCCACCCCCAATATTTTTCCTTATAAACAAAGCTTTGCCATTTTAAAAGTTATTTTTTCTTACCAACTATGCATAGAATAATGTTCATTTGTTCCTGGGCAGTCCTACTGCACTCCCCTGAGAGCACCCTTGCTCAGACTCACAGCTGGCACACCCCAGCCAACAGGTAGCACATAAACAAAACCTCACCCAACCCACCTTTCAATCCTTGGAGAGTGTGAGTTTAGGAAGAAGCTCTGACTCAGTATCTTCCTCCGTTTCTGAAGCCACAAGATCCAGAGGGCCCACGAGAATTCAGGTTCCAGGACTTCCTGGATCTTTAAACCTTGTGAAAATGAAAGGAACACAGGTGGACTCCGACCTCTCTTCAATCTGCCCTGCCCTGCTCAAGAGGTGGCCATAAAGTCCTCTTTGTGAGAATGAATGCAAACAAATGAATCCCTAAGCTCACACAATTAAAGGAGGGAGCCCACCTACATTCTGTGTGGCCATGATGGGGGGGCATCCCCAAGACCTGCTAGACTTGGAATCTGAAAGAACAGAATTCAAATGCTTTCTCAGATACTTCCCTGGTTTTATGACCCTCTCTAGGTTTCCTCATCTGTAAAATAGAAAAAAAAAAAAACTATTCCCCGCTCCCCAGGTGACTGTGAGGGTCAAATGGGAAAGGAAGGGAGAAGGAATGCTCATTTATACAATACCTACCAAATGCCAACTGCTGTACAAATATCTCATTTGATGTTCACAAGTAGGTGCTGCTACCTAACAATTTCACAGTTGAGGGCAACTGAAGCAAACAGAGGTTAAATGACTTCCCTAGGGTCACACAGTTAGGAAGTGTGTAGGCTGAATTTGAACTCAGGTCTTCTTGACTCCTGGTCCAGTATTCTGAGTGCACTGGAATAGTCAATGTTTATCTAGTACTTTAAGTTTTGTAAAGCTCAGTGCACCTGTTATTTCCCTTGATCCTCACAACGGTCCAGAGAGTTTGCTTACAGGCGTCCATTGAGGAGGGGTTCCAATTCAGAACTTGTAGGAGTCGAAGAGGAAGTAGATGACAGGAGGAAGGTGGCTGACCTCTCAGTGAGAAGGAGGTTGCTAGCTATGTATGTAGTTTCCAGCCTTCATTCTCATATATTGAAAGTCCTCTTCCCTTTACAGATCTTCCAAAGAGCAGGAAATTTCCAAAATCCCTTCTTAACACTCTATGAAGGAAGATGAAATAGTAACCAAGAAGTCCAGAAATGTTCTGTGATCGAGACTGATGATGCCTCAGTTATTCATTCTTCCAGAAACTGCTATGAGTCCCTGAGATCATATCCCTCAGCACAGCTCCAGAAAAAGAGGAGGGTTGTGTTTGCCCACTGACTTTCCTAAGACCTCCAGAAATTAAAGGCTGAGTGTTTGCTAATAATGAACTTTCTGACATTTTGTGGCTCAACTGGGGCAGAAAAGTACATAAAGAACTGAAATTTCACCCCCACTGGGAAAAGGGATAAGGGAGAAATCTGAACACCACACAATATGGGAGACAGAATTAAATCACACTGAAGTTTTTATTTCTCTTACTTGGACCTGTGATTTTGCTAATTAAACTGCTTGGTTTGCTCTCTAATCAGCAGTTTGGGTAATTCGTTAGCAACTTATCAGGTAGCAGCAGAGAATTTTCAAGAGCTTGGGATTGAGCCAGTTTAAAAATTGTAAACTACAGAAATAAGAGTGAAGAGAAGAATTGCACAAATCACAAGGAGCAATGATATAAACAAATATGATAATAAAAACATCTAAACAAAAAATAACAGAAAATACATTAAGATTTTCCAAGAAACGTATAGGTAGAAGTCATTATAGTAATCATCACACTGAGAAGAGGGAGGCTAGAATAAGAATAAATAAATCAGGATAAAGAAAACATTAAACTTTCCTGGAGGTCAGTTTATTAGATTAAACATGAAAGAATGTCATCCTTGTACAATGCTATCTGGTCTAAAGAAGGATCCATATTTATCTGTCTTCTTGGTTTAATCCAGTATATTGAGGGCAGGACAAGTTTTTGAGCCTTCCTAATCATTTGACAATATCTTGTCACTGGACCCAGATGGTTACAGAGGAGAAAGTGAGAATGGTGACTTTGCATAACATTCCCTTACTTAAATCCAAATAACTTGCATGTCATCACAATCCGCTCGGATTTCATGATCTCTTCAAGAAGTTTCTATTCTTTTCTCATTACAATGATGGTTTTTAATACATTTTTTCATATTAAAAGTAGGTTCTATTCTTGAGAAGTTTAAAAACCAGAACTAATCAAACCATTCAACAATTTAGAACTATGTCCAAAGGGCTATCAAACTGTGCTCCCCCTTTGACTCAGCAATACCACCACTGGGCCTGTATCCCAAAGAGATTAAAGAAAAGGGGAAAGGACTTCTATGTACAAAAAACTATTTTTTTTTTACGTTTTTGAAAAGCAAATGGGATTAAGTGGCTTGCCCAAGGCCTCACAGCTAGGTAATTACTAATTGTCTGAGACCGGATTTAAACCCAGGTACTCCTGACTCCAGGGCTGGTGCTTTATCCACTGCACCACCTAGCTGCCCCTACAAAAACTATTTATAGCAGCTATTTTTGCAGTGGTTAAAAAAATTGGAAATTAAGAGCATGCTCGTCATTTAGGGAATTACTAAATAAGTTATGGTATGATTATGATGGAATACTATCATGCTACGAGAAATGATGAGTAAGATATTTTAAGAAAAACCTGGAAAGACTTATATGAACTGATTCAAAGTGAAGTGAGCAGAACATGGAGAACATTGTCCACAGAAATATAAATACAATAACAATGATCAACTACAGAAAAACTTAATTACTCTGATCAATAGGATGATCCAAGACAATTTCAAAGAACTCAATGTAAAATGTTGTCTACTTCCATATTTATTATTTTTCTCTTCTAAAATGTTAGGCAATTTGATAAATTTGAAGGGCTATCTCAGAGTTGTTTAAGTAACATTTCTCTAATCAATGATTTAGAACATTTTACATGATTATGTATAGCTTTGATTTCTTTATCTAAAAATTACCTGCTCGTATCCTTTGCCCACTTATTAATCAAGGAATGACTCCTCATAAATTTGACTCAATTCTCTTTTATCAGCTTTTGCTGCTATAAATTTTCTGCTTTCTTTCTATTCTTAGATGTATTTTTTTCATTTGTACAAAATGTTTTAAATTTAACATATTTAAAATTATCCATTTTATATCCCATACTATTTTCTATCGCTTGTATTGTGATAAGTTCTTTTTTTTCATTTATCTGACAGGTAAACAAAGGAATGAAGTGTTTCTTTTCTAAGAAACAAGTAACCCTTCAGAAACTATCTTAGGTCATGGAAGAAATTAAGACAAAAGACCTGGAGAGATATCTCTTCCTTCTCAGTCATCTTGGAGAAAAAAAGGAGATAAGAATTCCCTAGGGAAAAAACAAGAAGGGTGGGGATGTATTTACTTCTTCTAATGAGAAAAAGAGAATGGAAAAATGATCAGAGAAATAACCACCACATAAACTTCATGCTTAACTGTTCTGGGCAAAGGAAGGTTGAGTAAATAAACAGATCCACCAAAACATTTGATATGGAAATACATTAAACTCAATCATCTTAGAGAAAAAAAAAGATAAAAAGAATTCCCTAGGGAAAAACACAAGAGGGATGTGGATGTACATACTTCTAATGAGAAAAAGAGAATGGAAAAGAGAATCAAAGAAATAGCCACCACAAAAACTTCACTCTTAACAGGTTTTGCTAAAGGAAGATTGAGTAAATACCCAGATACACCAAAACGTTTGGTATGGTAATACATTAGACTCATTAGGGAAATGCTGATTGCTTGCTGCAAAGTTTTTATTTCCTCTTTTGACTTTGGAGACTTTGGAGACCTTTGAAGAGAAGTGAGGAACTGGCAATTGTGATACCAAAGAAAAAGAAGGTAAAAAGGAAATGATGTCATTGAATCCTTTCATTTTTTTAAGGATTTTATTTATTTTGAGTTTTTGTCCCCCAATTCTTGCTTCCCTCCCCCCATCCCCTACAGAAGGCATTCTGTTAGTGTTTACACTGGTGCCATGTTATAACTGATCTCAGGTGAATGTGATGACAGAGAAATCATATCCTTAAGGAAAAAATATAAAGTATGAGATAGTAAAATTACATAATAATATAACGCTTTTTTTTCAAATTTGATGGTAATAGACTTTGGTCTTTGTTCAAAGTCCATAATTCTTTCTCTGGATACAGATGGTATTCTCCATTGCAAATAGCCCAAAATTGTCCCTGGTTGTTGCACTGAAGGGATGAACAAGTCCATCAGGGTTGATCATCACTTCCATGTTGCTGTTAGGGTGAACGTTTTTTTGGTTCTGTTCATCTCGCTCAGCATCAGTTCATGCAAATCCTTCCATGCTACCCTGAATTCCCATCCCTCCTGGTTTCTAATAGAACAATAGTGTTCCATGACAGATATAGATATAGATATAGATATAGAGATAGAGATAGAGATAGAGATAGAGATAGAGATAGAGATAGAGATAGAGACAGAGATAGAGATAGAGATAGAGATAGATAGATAGATATAGATAGATAGATATAGATATAGATAGATAGATAGATAGATAGATGATAGATAGATAGATATAGATATCACAGTTTGTTAAGCCATTCCCCAATTGATGGACATTCACTTAATTTCCAATTTTTTGCCACCACAAATAGGGCTGCTATGAATATTTTTGTACAATTGATGTTTTTACCCTTTTTTGTCATCTCTTTTAGGTAAAGACCCAGTAGTGGTATTGCCAGGTCAAAGGGTATTCATATTTTTGTTGCGCTTTGGGCATAATCCCAAATTGCTCTCCAGAAAGGCTGGATGAGTTCACAGCTCCACCAACAATGTATTAGTGTCCCAGATTTCCCACATCCCTTCCAACATTGATCATTGTCCTTTCTGGTCATATTGGCCAGTCTGAGAGGTGTGAGGTGCTATCTCAGAGATGTCTTAATTTGCATTTCTCTAATAAGTAATGATTTGGAGCAATTTTTCATATGACTAAGGATTGCTTTGATTTCCTCATCTATAAATTGCCTTTTCATATCCTTTGACCATTTGTCAATTGGAGAAGAATCCTTTCATTTTTAATTCACAGTAAAACAGAGGAAAATTCAAAAGGACACAGACAAAGTAGGAATTTTGAAACTAATGTGATGAACTTATTATATACATTTTAAAAAAAAAAGAAACTATACAATTTCACATATAAGCCCTTTCTTCGTGATGAAATAATTACATGTGTTGTTGGTCACGTTCAAAATAACAACAAATTAAAAAGCACTCCCCCCAAAAAATTAGAATGGTGAGAACTGTAAAACTAGAATTAATTAGAATAATTTTGATTCAATTAATTGATTTAAATTAGAATTTTTGAAAAGGTTTAGCCTGTGGAAGAAATAAGTTGGGCTTATTAAGAAGAGCTCTTTCCCAATATAGGAAAGGAATTCAATGTGTTGCCCTTGGTCCCATACACCAAATTAGGACTGATAGACTGAAGTTGAAGAGGAAAATATCGGGGCTCCACATAAGGAAAAATATCCCAATGCTTAGAAATATCTAGAAGTGTAATAGCCTGACTCAATAAGAAATGAATTCCCCAACACCAAGTCATTCAGCTGAAGCTGGATGAGGACTTAGAATCAAGTTATTCAGTAGACTCAAGTGTCATTTGAATGAGGGGAGGATGTCTTTTCCAGTTCTAGAGTCTACAATTTTAATATATCACCAATGTTTTGCAAAACATTGTGTCTTCCTTGTCTTCCTAACCAACCAGGGAAAACAAGCATTCACTGAAATCCAATGAACTTGAATAATCTCAAAATAAATCCCACTACGGGCTATTGAGCAGAATTTCTTGGCACTAATTTGTCTGTTTCTAAAAAGTCATTAAAAAGTGTTCCTTCTTGGGTCCCCTGTGTGTTAAACCCTAAGAGGCTACTTATCTAGTCTACGCCCTGTCCCAGCTCAGCCCCAAGACCCACTAGGGATATTTCCTACATCCTCTAATTGCCTAGTGACCTTACTGACATCATGGGACTCTGCTTTGTGGAAGTCCTCCTATGCTGGCTCAGAAAAACTGTCTTCAGAAGACTTAGCAGCTTCCTACCTGTCTGCAAAGAGTACCAGTGTGTCAGTTGACTGTGAGTATTTTCCAGGGACCCCTAGAAATTATTTTCTGAATTACTGAAAGACTTGTTGAAGATACTGAAATCTATATACAGTTAAATGTATAGGTATATATATATATATATATATATATATATATATATCACATATGTACATATATAACACACATATATATATATATATATATAACACATATTTTTGTTCAGCCATTCTCAACTCTTCATGATTGCATATAGGGTTTTCTTGATAATACAAGAATGATTTTCCATTTACTTCTCCAGATCATTTTACAGATCAGGAAACTGATGTAAACAAGATTAAGTGACTTATCCAGGGTCTGCATGCCTGAGGCTGGATTTGAATTGAGGTCTCCTTGACTTCTTAGGTTGCCTGAAGTTAAGAAGAATCATCTTCATCACTTAATACCCTAAATGTGATCACAAAGAAATGAACACAATTAAAATCAACTGAACCAACAGCTTCCTGGCTCCAAGTCAATCCAATGAAGCATCTAACTCCCTCATATATACACAAGAATAAAATAGATATATTGATATAGATGTAGATATAGATATAGATACACACATACACACACACACACACACACACGCATGCATTCAAGTATTCCCAATTTCACAGATGTGGGTATTCCCTTTATAAAATTGGCAACCTCTAGGGCTAGCTAGAGACCTCAGTGAATAGAGCACCAGCCCTGGGGTCAGGAGGACCTGAGTTCAAATCCAATAACTACCTGTGTGACCTTGGGCAAGTCACTTAACCCCATTTCCTTGTCAAAAAAAATAGCAACCTCTCTATGGATTAGTAAATGATCTCTGAGAGTTGATAAGGCCATACAATGAATTAACTATAGCCAGGAAGGTGATAAACAGGTAAAGTTAGCTAGGGGTCGGAGGAAAGGAACGAGTGGTGCAAAGACAGTACTTGCAAGGATGGCCCAGGGCTTGTATTTTGGGGACATAAGATAAATGGAATGGAATCCAGGAAGCTAGCTAGTGAATATTAGGACATATGCAGAGTAGGCCCTAATCCAGTCAATGCTCATGCTAATTAGTACAAAAGTTCCCATTAATATGTCTGTATTGCAGTAAACAAAGTTGTTCAGCTGATAAGGGACAAATTCGACCTCCTCCACATAATTCCAGGCAGGGTTTTATTTATATGAGTCTAATCTCCACCATATAGTCTGCAGATGAAGCACAGGGAAAGAAAGAGTGGATTAAGTACCAAGGTTTCTGGGTTCTACTCCTGGTTTAGCCAATAAATCCTTTGCCTTTTGAATAAAAAATTTCTTTTTTCATGATTCTGAGAGAAAGTTCCTGAAGATCTAAAATCTCAGTTTGCATATTTGAAAAAAATGAGTATATCAATATTTATTATAATCTCCTATATGAGATTTTTATGAAGGTGGAATAAAATCATGAATGTGAAATCAAAATGGAAAGTTGAAAATGTCAAACAAACGTTAAAGGTAGAAGAGGAGAAGGAGAAGGAAAAAGAAGGGAAAGGAAAAAATAATGGAAGATAAAGGTGATGATGGCAATAATATCAATTGTAATAGCAACAAAGAAGAGCTCAGATGGAAAAGAATGGAAAGAAGAATGAGGGATGGGAAGAATGAATAAGATGGAGTAAGAAAATGGAAGAGTAAAATGAGGAAGAGAAAAAGGGAAAAGAAAGAAAAGAATTGGAAGGAGAATACAGAAGAATTGATTATTAGAATAACCAGTTACAGCAGAGGATTATATTATCCTGGAAATAGGAAGACTGAGTGACCTGTCCCCAGCACCCAGCTCAAAATCACAAATAGAATTGTCCCCGTCCAAGTCTGAATATGATTTATTGAATGCCTACAACACACTAAAAATGGCACACAAGTCCCCTCAGATTCAATTCCTGGAGAGGTTTGAAACAAAGGAAAAGACAAAAAGAGACATATTAAGGAATGGTTTCCTAAAAGTCTGGACAAGGGAAAGAGGGGTTAATATTCTCTAAATACAAAGGACAGAAGGGTCTTTAGTATTCTGGGGGCCTCTAGTGGTCTGCAAAGGGTACAGCTGGTACAGAGAAATGAAGACAAAAGAAACCAGAGGAATATTTTATTCTTGATAAAAGGACAGACACAGGGGCAATATTTTAACAGAATTGCCATGATTCTGCTACCAACAGAGGAAAAAGTATCCCAATCTCTAAACACCCTCAGTTTTAGAGCTAAGAAAGATAGGTCACTGAATACCCCACATGATGAATTCCAGATATTCAGTAAATAGTCTTTGGATTAAATTAAATTGAATGTTGAGGACATAATCAAAGGGAAGAGAGAGATGAGAAAGTCTATCAGAGATTCCATGTCATCCTTTTTTAACTCTTTTCTTTTACTCTTTTTCTCTTATTCTCAATTTCACTTGCAATCAAAGCCTTTATTCTCCAGTCCCATCTCAACCTCCTCCAAATTCCCTCAAATAAAAAAAAAAAAAAACAAAGTAGCATCAATCAGAAACTGAGACTAGAGAGGATTATGGGCACTACACTCAAGGAGAATTGTGCCTATATGTGAATGTGTGTGCAGGTGTGAATGTGTGTTTGTGTGGTTTATTCTGGGATGGGGAATGGGGTTAAACTTTGAGGGAGCACCAAAATTCTTCTAAATGTCATTCTTTCTGAAATCTACTCATCCAAGTGCAGCCCACTGAACACAACTGACTCCTGTGATGGAGATTCAGCCAACACAGTACTTCTGGGACATGGTCTTCAAAATCTACCTTTGGTATACAAGATAAGAAATGAAGGCTAGAAGAAGAAAGAGTTTGGACTTAAAGTGTTCTGATCCTAGGAGATCCAAACCAGTTTTTACTAATCAGTCAATCAATCATGGAAGAATTATTAAGTTCCTACGATGTGTCATGTGTTGTGGATACAAAGACTAAATATAGCCACTCCATGTCCCCACAAAATTTGCAAGTCCTAAAATTAATTACTGACTCATTTCTGGAAAAATTGCAAAATCCTTTTTTTGGCATAGAAAGTCCTTCATGATCTGGTATACCCTACACCCTGACCAAACAGGTGGTTCATTGGATAGAGCACCTACCCTGAAGTCTAAAGGAACCAAGTTCAAATTCAGCCTCAGGTACTTAATAACTGTGTGACCCTGGATTTATTGCCATTCATTCTTTCCCCCAATAAGCCATCTTTTTATCCTTAATGCCAAATATAAAGTAAGACATAATATGATTGTTGAATGAAGGACTGAATACTTCCAAATATTTCAATTAATAAAACTCCACGGTCCAATTAAATTGCCTGCCTTCCACTTGTAATCTACCCTCTTCTCCCCTTCTTCTTTGTCCAAAGTTGTACTTTGTGCTTAGAATAAACTACTTCTACCCCTTCTGCTGAAGAGTCTTCCAACTCTAAAGTCACTTTGACAGATGAGTGAAGGATGAATTGGAATGAGGTGAAATGAGTCGGGCAGATCCAGTAGAAGGCTATTCAATAATATGCAATTGGACTTAAAAAGACCAAGGTCTCCCACTGCATCCAGGGCCATCTTCAGTCTTCCTGATCCATATCTGGCCAATTTAATTAGAAGACTCCAGAGGAGAAAGTGAGGCTGGTGTCTTTGCATAGCCCTTCCTCACTCAAATTCAAATCATTCACATGTCATGAATCATCCTCTTTGAGAATGAAGGGAGAACAACAATTGAGGTACAAATGTCTATACAAGGGTAGTGGCAGTGTGAAAAGAGAAAATATATATATGCAGATAGATACATAGATACGTAGAATTTGATAGAATAGAAAAAATATATCTGTATAGATAGATGATAGATAGATAGAATTTAGTTAAAAGAGGCTTGCCAGTCTCAGTGACTGGGACAATAGAAATATCCACAACAGTAATAAGAAAGTTACAAAGAGGTGAGGGGAAAATAATTAATTCAGTTTTGGACATTTCAAATTTCATGTTTATGAGACATCCAGTTTGAAATGTCCAATAGGCACTTGGAGATATGAGATTAAAGGTTAGGATACATGTCAGGGTTGGACAAATAAATCTGAGAATCAGTTGCCAAAAGCTGTTCACTGAATCCATGGGGGTTGATGAAATCACCAAGAGATATAGTCTAGAAAAAGAAGACAAAAGGGCCCAAGACGGAGCCCTGAGACACCCTTGATTAGTCAGCAATATTCAGATGAAGATCAAGGAAAGGAGAATGAGAAGCAGCTGACAGGTAGGAGGGATTCAAGAAAGAGCAGAGACACAAAAGTCTAGGAAAAGATAGCAACAGGTAGAAGACAGAGATTGATATCAACAGCTACAGCAAAGTTCAAAAATGGGAAGGGATCATTAGATTGGGCAATTAAGAGATCCCTGATTACTTTGAAAAGAGCAATTTCAGTTGAATGATCAAGTTAGAAACCAGTTTTTTGGAGAGTTAAGAAGCAAAGCTAAAGAAAACAAATAGATGATCCTATTGTAGACTGGCTATCTACCACGTTTAGCCAAAAAAGGGAGGAGAGACCTAGGATAACCTACAGCAGGGATGGCTGGAGCAAGTGAGGTTTTTCTGACAATGAGGAAGATGTATGTGCATGTAATAACTAAACTGAGAAATCTTATGTTTTTAGGCACTAGGGAAGCAGTGAGTAGATGGAAAGTTCCCAGATAAGTGAAAGTGGGGGTGATAAAGAGGACAATTTGGCAGATAAATCATGGTGGGATGGAGCTATTTGTGCATATAGAAGGGTTTGCTCTGTCAATAAAAAAGGATCATTTCATCATCTGAGATGGGGATTAAGGAGGCATCTGAGTGAGAGAAGAAAGAGGGGAAAACAGAAAGTTTGATGAATAACATCATTTTTTAAAAGTGAAATATGAGACAAAATTCTCAATTGACAGATTGGGGGGAGGGAGAGCCATGGGATGTTTGGGGAGATATGAAAAGGTCTGGGAAACTAATGTGGTTGCTAGGAATCAATTAGAAAGGTTTAAAAGGATTATGGAGCATCGATCAGACTCCAGATTATGTCATAAATTTCTAGTGGGCCCAATCAAGACTGCTTTATGACTTTCTCTAGCTCCATTCACCACAGGAATAGGAGTGAAAGCAACAGATCGTGCGTTTAATTGAAGAAGAGGATTATCTGATTAAATGTGTCTGTTCTTAATTAGTTAATTCTTTTTTCACAAGGTGGCCAAAGAAGAGGAAACATGAGCTAATGGAGCTGGGAAATGACACCAGGGTGAAGGAATTTGTTTTTACAGGGCTCACCCAGTCTCCAAGGCTGAGCTTCATCTTGTTTCTTATATTATTCCTGGTATATGTAACAACTCTGCTGGGAAATTTTCTTATCATGCTCACTGTCACCTGTGAAACTCGTCTCCACATACCAATGGACTTCCTACTCCAAAACCTATCCATTGTGGACATTTGCTTCTCCTCCATCATTACTCCAAAGGTTTTGGTAGATCTTTTAGCTGGAAGAAAGACCATCTTTTCAATAGCTGCATGACACAGATGTTTTTCTTCCACTTCCTTGGTGGGTGGATGTTTTTTCTCTCTCTATAATGGCTTATGATCATTACTTGGCCATCTCAAAGCCCCTTCAATATGTGACCCTCATGAAAAAAGAATGGTGCTTTAGGTTCTTGGTGGCTTCCTGGGTGGGAGGCTTCATACACTCCATTGTACAGATCTTTCTGTTACTTCCACTCCCCTTTTGTGGCCCCAATATCATTGATAGTTTCTTCTATGACATTCCCCAACTCCTCAAACTTGTCTGCACTGATGCCTTTGCTCTGGAGCTCTTTATGATTTCCATCAATGGTCTCATTGCCACACTTTGGTTCTCACTACTTACTGTATCCTATGTTATCATCATGATGATGTTGAGGTCTCACACAGGAGAGGGCAGGAGGAAAGCCATCTCTACCTGCTCCTCCCATCTCACAGTGATCTCCCTGCATTTTGTTCCCTGCATCTATGTATATGCCACATCCTTCACTGCCCTTCCCTCTGACCAGTTCCTCTCTGTTACCTTCACTGTCATCTCCCCTCTCTTGAATCCCTTGATTTACACCCTGAGAAACCAAGAGATGAAATCAGCTATGAGAAGTGATTGCAGAGAAGACTGACACTTTCTGCAAAGGAATTGTCTCTATGCTAGCAGGAACCTTGGAAATGTTGACTTGAATTTGATGCTCCCTGTTTTCAAGGGGCAAGGTAGCGGATATCTGCATCCGTTAGTCTAAGTGACCATTGAAGGCAATGAGTTTGGGCTATTTCAAGTATGAAAAATCCAGGTATATCACAAGACACGCTAGACCCTCTCCATTCAAAAATTATCTATATGAAAGATTACATATCAAAAAATGGAAAAGACAGGTGATCTGATCCTACCACTAACTCCCTGTGTGACCTAAGGCAAATGATATAGCCTCTCTGAAAGTTATGTCTGTAGGGAATGGATCAAGTGTTCTCTAAAGACCCTTCTACCTCTAACTTCTGTATTCTCAAGTTCCTTTAGGCTCTAACTTCCAACATTAATAATAATTGCTTACATTTTTGCAAGAAGTTAAGCAGAAGAGCCCCTGATTTATTTGGGATGGCTGACAATTATCTTAAAGACAGCCAATCAGATAAGTTACCTTTCAGAGCATTTTCTTGAGTCTTCTCAACAGAGTTGAGAGTGGGGATGGGAGGAGGAATTGTACACTTCCCAAAACTCTGTCTCTTTTGAGCAAAGATCACACTCTATAAGCTTATTGTGTAGATCACTCAGACAGAGGGCTCTCTGGATCAATCCACTGTTATGATACCTTTTAAAAATGAGAGAACTTACTCTCAGACACAACTTCCTAAGAACAGGATAATAGAATTTCAAAGTTTGATAGAACACTAGAGGTCATCTAATCCAACCAAGACTCAAACCAAAATTCCCTCAACATCCAGCTTGTGTTTGAAGACCTTCAAGAGAGAGAACCACTAACTCCCTAAGCAGTCCAGTCCTCTATAAGACAACTCTAATTCAGAATTCTTAAACTTTTTGTGTCCTGGACCTCTGGCAGACTTCTGCTCAAAGGAATATTTATTAATTATGTGTATAAAAAAATTCCACATTCAAGGCTTCTGTGATATTTACTGATAGACATGTAAGACGTGAGGAACCTTCTTAGGAACCTCTTCCAAGATCATTAAGAAATTTTTCTTTATATTAAATCTAAATTTGTTTCTTCCCATTTCCATTTGTCCAAAACCATTAAGATAGTCAACAAGAAAGACTGGATTCAAACCATCTCCTAAATCAAGTCCAATTGCAATTTTCTTGTTCTATTCATTTATCAAAATCTAGAAATCTTAGAGAGAAAGGAATCTTGGTGACTCCCTGATCCAACCTCTTTGCCATGCTAATTGCCTTTCACTGGGCACTCTCTAGTTTATAAACATACTTCCTAAAATATGTTGCCAAGGACTAAAGGGGAGTTCTAAAAACAACAGGCTACAAAAGGATCACCCCGATCTTGGGCGCTGCATCTCTGAATTCAATCTATGAATCTTTAGGGGTTTTTTTATCGTTATGTCATATTGTTGACCATATTGAGATCCCAGTTCCAATCTTTTTCAGATAAACTGAGATCTAGCCCCCTCCCAACCTAAACTTGTGAGGATAATTTTTCACCAGATTTCATCTTATATTCTAAATGGTCAGTTTCTTTTAAGATTCTGACTTTCAACCAGTATCTGGACCTGAAGTCAGAAAGATTTGAGTTCAAATATAAGCCCCAATACTTAGTAATTGTAGGACATGGAGTAAATCACTCAACCTCTATTTTGCCCTTTTTCCTCATCTATAAAGTGTTAATAATAGCACGTACCTTCCAGTGTTGCTATAGGGACAAATGAGATAATAATTCGAAAACAATTAGCTAACGGATGACAGTCGCATAGTAAGCGCTATCTAAATGTTAGTTGTTATTGCTACTGTTGTTAACTGGTTTTGTCATTCTTGTTTTCATTATATCTGAACTGTATTTAAACTGTTCCTTTTAGTCTAGTGTCATCTGCAAATGGGATTAAACCAAAACAGAAGGAGTTACATTAGGTCTCTAAAATCTCCTCTAGACTCTTCTATTTTTTTGCCATCAATATTCCATATGTAGATGTTCATTTTAAAAGAAACATTTCAGACTAAATTTAAAATTCAGTGGATTTTTTTTAATTCTTTAGTGACCTAGATGTTAAATATTTACTAGCACATCACACTGCTCTTAATATTCCATAATATTGTAGAGGACAGAGCACTGGACTTGGAGTCAGGAGGACCTGGGTTCAAATCCAATATCAAGCATTTATTGGTTGAGTTCAACCTAGATAGGGTTCAGTTCCCCATTTTAAAGCAAAAGGGTTAGACAAGATGTCCTTCAAGGTCCCATCCAGTTCCAAGTTAAGCTACATTCAGACTCTTCTAGCTATTATAGTTATTTTTTGCTAAGATTCTTTCTAACAGACAGAAAGTTCTAAAGTTCCTCTAAGATCCAGTGATCTGTGGCCCATGGCCTCTTCCAATTCCAACATTCCACATTCCCCCATTTGTCTATGCTCACCCAGGACCATAGGATCACAGATCTAGAGATGAAAGGAAAACTTTGAAATCATCCTTCTAAAACCCTCACTTTATAAATGAGAAGACTTAAACTCAGGGAGGTTAAAGTGGGTTGGCCAGAGTAGGATTAGAACCCAGGTCCTCTACCTGTCTCCAACTTTTAGGTACTAGCTGCATGAGATCTAGTTGATCCCATTTGGTTTTACCAATCTCTGTTCTAAGGGCCCTTCTACAATCAAAGATTCTATTTTAAATTCTTGGTGTTTTCCAATCTGTTTTCTAAGATCTCCTCCGTCTCCAACATTCTATGATTCTGCAATTTTGACCCTTATTCCTCTCTCTAACAATAGTATTTTGAATGAAAATAAGTCTCCACTTCCTTGTATAATCAGAAAAACCCTCTCAACCTATATAATAAAGGGAAGCCAGGTCTCTGCTTTTTAAGAATCAGAGATAGAAAGTGAATCCAAAAGGTAAGAGAGTGTCAAGTAATGCAGAATTCAAAAAGAATGACCACTGAGGGAAGAAAAATATTGTAGGAGTAGGAAGTCATTTGCAGGAAAATCTTCAATAGAGTGGATGAACCAGATGCAAGAAGAGGGGTAAATAGAATTGTGTAGTAACCTAAAGAATATGCTTTGGGAGACCACAGCTAGGTCCCCTACACTCCCCAAATATTTCTACTCACTTTCTCTATTTTCATGTTATTAATAAACTGTTAAGAATTGGAAGGAACCTCAGAGACCTCCTTCAAGCATTGTCCACTTTTGAGTGTGCTTGCTGGCCCAACTGAATGACTAACAATGCTCCCAACGGTTTAAAAAAGTTTTCTCTCCTACCTCTCTCCTTTGAATGATGGAAGAACTATCTCTTTATGGTATATTCCCAAGCAAAATGAAAGTTCTTTTAGGGCAGAACTATTTTATTTTTGTCTTTTGATTCCAATTGTTAGTTTTTTTAACCTTTCCAAGGATTAATGTTTTCATAAATGTGCAGTAATCAATCATCAGCTATTCTGATTTGAACAAACAAAGAATTCCAACAGATACCAGAATAACAGCACTGTCCCCTCCTCCTGTGGCTAGTATCCTAAATCTAAATCCCTAGGTTTTTGATCTATTTTGATAACTCCTTATCTATTACCTCTTTATGTCTGAAATATTCTCCAAGGACAAGTTTGCTTACGTATCTGCCCCTATTGATATTTTTCTTCCTTTTATTACTGATAAATATTTTAACTTCCATTAATATGTATGGACAATCAAATAAATGGAGTAACGGGATGGCATAGAGGATAGAGCACTGGGCTGGGAATCATAAATATTTACCTTCATGAATTCAAATCTGGCCTCAGACACCAACTGGGTGACACTTAAATAACTTAGCCCGTTTGCCTCAGCTTCCCCTCAGATGTAAAATAAACTGCAGAAGAAAATGGCAAACTATGCCAAGAAAATCCTAAATGGGATCATGAAGAGACAGCTACAACTGAAAATCAACTAAAGAACAAACAAAACCAAAGGAAGTCAAACAGCAAAGGAAAATAGGGTAAACAAAATCGAAAGACAACACTCCCTATCAAAAAACCAATCATTTAAAAAATAAAATACCTACATCTCAAACAATAAAGAAAAACAATATAAGATGTAGTTGTGAATTGGTGAATATATAATTGGTGAACAGCTGCTAAATCCTCGGCTCACCAAAGCAACAAAAACAATTCCTCTTGATTTTTCACAAGGTAGTGCCACTTTTATTCATATTATTTTTACAATATTTTGGCTGTTTTTTTCTTGTGAACGTTAACTTTCTTTGCATAACTTTAGGCACAGTGTGTGTTGTTCTCAGGTATCTGGGTTTTTTTTTTTAACTTTTCACTGAAGGACATCGTATGTCTCCCCATGCTTGTCCCTTGTTGGCAATCATTCCTTACAGCACAAGAAACTTCCATACACAATAAATTACAACCAAATCCTTGCCTTTATTGGATGTTTGCATGGTTTCTAGGATATTAGGCTTACATTATAACAGGACCTGCTACAACATTATTGTGTGATAGAAAAATCTTTGCTACTTTTCAATAACTTCTCTTGAGTATAAAATTTAAAGAAGAATTTCTGGTCCACAGGGTATTACACATTTTTGTATATTTTGTGAAATATAATTACTTATGTTCTTTAAAATAATGAAATGAGTGCCTACTCCACCTGCTGATGGAGTCACTTTCCTTGTCTGCTTTCCCACATTTCAGCTAGCAATCAACTTTGCCATTTCTTGCCCTTTTTTTTAATTGCACAGTCATATATTAGTACAGGAGTTATTTCTAAATTTATTTTTCTAACATGTTTGAGTGAACATTGACAGTTTATTTTTTTAATTGCCTGTTCCCAGAAAAACCTTGTTGATAGTAACAACAATATTGTTTGATAATTGTGAATGACAACTATTTTCAGAAATTCAAAGATCCAAGACAATTCTGAAGGACTTAAAAGGAAAAATGCTGGCCAACAAGAGTGAGAAAAGTGACAGTCTGACTGCAGGTAGAAGAATATTTTTCTTTATTATTCTTGGAATTTGTTTGGCTGTTTTCTTTCACAGCATGATTCACCTGGAAATATATTTGGCATGATTACACATATATATATAACTGATATCAAAAGGGCTTGTCTTGTCAATAAGGGGGTTGGGAGAGAAAAATAGGAAGAATTTGAAATTCAAAGGTTTTTTAAAAAAGCAAGTTTAAATGTTTTTTACATACAATTGGGGAAAAACAAAAACAGAAAATTGGTTATTCTTAGCAGTCTGAAAATTATCCATTTGGACAGCAGCAAACTTTTATAATAAGTCAATGAAAACTTTTTCCTATTCAATATTTATTTTAAATTCTGAATGGACTGCTTTTGTTTGTATAAAAGTTTTATTTTTACACAGTCAAAATGTCCTTTGTCCCAGATGTAATTCTTATTTTAATGTGACTGCTTAAGAACAATCTCCCTCTCATAATTAAGGAAGATAGTTATTATATTGGTGTAGCAGAGAGAATGAAACCCTTTCAGTCAAGAAGTTTTGAATTCAAATTCTTCTTCTGATGCCAATCATCTGTGTGACTTTGGGCAAGTTAACTAACTTCTCCAAGTCTCAGTTTCTTCATGTGAAATGAAAAAGTAAAACTAAATGAACTCCATGGTCCCTCCAGTTCTTAGGAATGTAAAATTTTAATGAATTTATCATTTTAACTTATTGACAAAATATCAATCACTGAAAATTGCAGTTCCTGTGTGTTCAGAAAGTTTGAGCCTTGAAATATAATTTGATTTGTCACAAAGTGAATCCCAGTGTTAAACTGAATTTCTTGGCATTGCTAAGTACACACAAAAAGTCATTAAGAAGTGTCCTTTGTTGGGGCCCCTGTGGATAAAGCCCTAAGTGCCCACCTGCCCAGTGTACCCTTTGTCCCAGCTCATCCCACCAGGGAGCCTTCAGGCCTACTCTAATTGCCTATGTTTGTACTCCAGAGAGTCCAACCTAACCTGACTCAAAAGAGCTGCATAACAGACAAGACCAAGGCTACCAGCCTGGGAAAGCTGCCAGCATGATGGCCAACTGTGAGTAGCTGAACATAGCTGTCTGATGAATTAAATTGTTTGGCTTATCTGGATCTGTTCTCTTGCTGAAATAGATAAATGGAAAAATGATAAAAACAATAATCATAATAGCATTTATGTGGTGTTTTAATGCTTGCAAAGCACTTTTAAAATATCTTATTTGACCTTCTCAATCAACCGATGAGGTAGGTACTATTATTATTCTCATTTTGCAAATGAGGAAACTAAGATAGAGAGGTTAAGTGGTTAGCTCAGAATCACAATGCCCATCTCTGAATCAGGATTCCAATTCAGGTCTTGCTGACTCCAACTCCATTATTTGAATATAGCAGCTATCTGGTTTTACTAATGGAAGTGATACTCTTCCACTAAAATGGGGCTTGGTCTGTAGAAATCATTAAGGGCATAAAATGAATTCCTCTGTGCTCAGAAAAGTCTGACTCTTCTAGCTAGGGTGATCCTGGAACAAAAGGCACTTTTTGTAACTTGAGTCCCTTACTAGATACCTTTGTTGGTTGATAGGACTCAAGAAAGTTTTAGCTCTCTTAGTCATCCAAACAGATATTAAGAGCAAGAAAGAACCTTAAACATAAAGGTTTTTAGTGCCATCCCTTCATTTACAGATGAAGAAACTGAAGCCCATTGGAGGTTAAATTACTTATCTAAAGTCACCAAGGCAGCTAGTGGCAGAAGCAAGATTCAAACTCAACAGGAAAGTGAAAGAAATAAACATGAAATAAACTTCTACTATCTTACCCTAAATGACAAAAATTGTGGAAGGAATGTCATTATTATTTGAATTTTACTTTTTAGGAAACTGAGGCTAGCATAGGTTACATGACTTTAAGAGTTGCATAGCTAGTTAAGGCTAAATTTGAACCCATGTCTTGATGATTCCAGGCTCATCTCTCTCTCTATCTACTGAGTTCTATCACTGTCATTTAAAGATCTAGTTCATTTCAAGAGTTTTAAAAGAGTTTCTAGAAGGGATATTAGAAATTCTTGTGTCCAAAATCTTCAATTGATAATTAAGGAAACTGAGGCCAAAAGGTGAATGACTTGTATAAATTCCAACAAATGGCACAACTCCCTGATTCTCATGGCTCTAATCCACCATTCTACTTCCCCTTTTTTTGACACAGTTTCTTGCCCATTGGGATATGACACTGGGCTTTACACAGCTATACCAAAGAACTAAATTTCTGGCAGATACAAGCTAGAAAGGCCTGGATGACAGACTGTGTTGTGTCAGTTGCCATAGCTAAAAAAAATAACATTTTTGTAGAATTTCAAGGTCTGCAAGGCATTTAAGACATCAATTAGTTCTCATTTGATCCAGAGATGTTTTTTACCAAGAGGTTAGCCAAGAGGGAATTTCAGCCATAGCAACTTAGGAAACACTGTATGGTAGAATTAGAAAGGGTTGTAATCTCTATCAGCAGTGAAATATTAGCTTCCTGATGTAAAAGGGGGAAGTATCCTGAACCTTTGGACTGAAAACTTCATCAGAGATTTCTAAGGAACTGGTGAGCAAAATGGGGGCTTCAAGGTATTCAGAAGCATCCTCACGACTCAGGGACTTTCCAAAATAGCCCCTGACAAGAGACTGACATTTGAATGAATTGCACTCCTCTTTGTGCTGGAGGACAGTCACTCCTTTCCATGACTCCAGTGCTTAGTATAGTGCCTAGCATATCATAAGTAATACATAAAAGTTTATTGATGATTGATTATTAAAGTCTGTTTTTCAATCTTTAAATAAGTATGATACAACTACTGTAAGTTATCTCATGTGGTCTTGGCAAGGACTGAATAGCAGTGCAGCCCAGTGATTTTGGAGTTGGAAGATTATGAGGGAAATTAATTGTTTGCATTTGCCTCTGACTTTAGGTAAGCTATGGAATTTCTCTGTACTAAGAGGGTGGGACTAACTGGGCTCTGGATTCCTTTCCATTTCTAGATCTATGATACTTCAATGAGAATCTATTTGAAATCACCTAAGAAACTATAAATTAAGATGCAGATGCAAAACATTGAGATTTTAGCAAAAGGGGAAAAGGATAAGAAAGAAGGAAAGAAGTAAGGAAACAAGGGAGGAAGGAAGGAAGGAAGGAAAAAATTTCATTGACAGATAAGAGAATTGAGGGCAATGAAAGGCAGTGTAGCTTGTCCATCAAAAACAAAGCAATGAACAGAGCCCCTGCCCCTCCACCACCACCATCCCTGCCTCAAGCCTAGTCATGAATTCTAAGTGTTGCCATTTGAGTACCAAGACTACACTAAGGATCACACGTAAATATTATCTGATAGAATACTGGAAAGTTTCTATACAGAGGGAAAGATGAAAGGAAAAAAAATGGATTTAAGCACCAAACAGAGATCATGAACTTTCAACTGGATTTCTTGTCTTTTGCAAAGGTCAGCAAATAGTATAGGGTAGTAGAATGTAAGACTAAGGAATCACATGTCTGGTTGCGCTTCCCTGTCAGTAGAGAGAAAGGACCACAAAGAGCTTTCTGACCTCCTACCGAAAGCAAAAAGTTAAAGAAAAGGAACTGGAAATAAAGAAGTTTAGAACACAATCCAAGAGAAGTTACAGTGGGGAGAGGTTTGAGAGGTTGTGTGTGTGTGTGTGTGTGTGTGTGTGTGTGTGTGTGTGTGTTATGTAACCTGGGCTAAAACTCAAGTCTGTTTTCTCTGGTTACCTTGGAGCATACCCAGCATGACTCCTTAATGTTGAAGGGACTAAGCCTTCAGTCGGTGAAGTGAACTGACCCATGGTCATGAATCCCATAAATGGAAAAGTGAGGATTAGAATTCGAGTCTTCAAATTACTTTGCACATTCTCTATCCACTACACCTGGACACATATCAGGCAAATTTTCCACCATAGTCTGAGAAGGAACAGACCAAGGGAAAAGCCACAATGACTTTCACAGACAACAAGGGGGTCCACAATTAAAGGATATTTCCTTGTCATTTGCTACATCCCTCAATTGAATTTCTCAGAATGATTCTCATTCACTGAACTTTGAAGTTTTACTAGGCTCAGTTGGAAGGGTCTTGGGTGTTCCTGATAGGTTCTGAAGCTCAGGAAAGTGTTCCCACCCATCTGAGTTACTCTGCACATTCCTCCTTATTTAACTTACACTCTGTCCTGGTTTATAAAGGAAGTGATAGGACTGAGAGAGAGTTTTAGTAAAGAAGCAAAATGATCCATGATGATCAAAGCAGGAGGCCAACATGAAAGGGGAAGTTTGAGGTCTGCAACAAACTGTGGAGACTCAAGAATAGAAGAGAGCAGAGGCAGGGAGAGAAGAGGCAAAAGCTGTAACCTGGACTCAGTAGTAGCTGTAGGTGTCAAATTCCCAAAACTTCAGGTATGCTAGAATGCGGGCTGCAGCAGGAAGAAGGGAAGGCATAAACAATGGTATCCCTGACATGATGTCAAAAAGATTTGAACTCAAGCCCAACCTCATTCCCTTAAGATCATGGACAAAACACAACTTCTGCTTGCCTCAGTTTCCTCAGCTATAAAGTTGGAATAATAAAAGTACCTATACTTTCCCATTTCATTCTTACTATTTGTATATGAGTTTTGCTTTATGATATGGGGAAATCATATGATTGCCTTCTGAAGGGATAGAGGAGACACAAAAGGATGGAGAGAATATGGACCTCAAATTTTAAAATTAATATTTAAAAAAAGCATTAAGATTAAAATTTAAAAATATTTAACAAAGTCAAAATTTATTTTTATTGAAAAATCAGAACTTCTCTCATAGTGCTATTGTAAAGATTAAATAAAATAAATCACATGACATAAAGATGCTATACTAATGCTTATTCCCTTCCCAAAGAAAGAATATAATCAAAATCAACAAATCCAGGACCTGCTCAAACAGAATGGTTCTCATCTTCCTCAGTATAATGGCATTCCTGGATTCACTACTTCCTAAATAGCAGATGAAGTCAACTCTTTATATTGACCTGACTTTATAGAGAGGGAACCAGTTCTATTTCTATTCTCACTTCAGGTTTAAGGAGTAGAGAAAGTGACCAAGGATCAAATAAGTATCTGGACACTGGTCTCTGACTTCAGAAACAAATAATATTTCCATAAATAAAAATAGCTAACGGGGATAGACATACAAGAGAGTGGTTTAAATTGTTTACTTATACAAGGACATGGGGAGATCACAAAATTGAATAAGGACAAAGGACTGCACAGGGGTTCTCAAAGCCTTGCAACATACTAACATCAATTTGAGTATACCTCCATTCTCCCTAGTTATAGCTTTACATCTTTTTTTTTTTTCCCAAGGTGGCAAGGAAGTGGAAACATGAGCTAATGGAACCGGGAAATCATACCACAGTGAAAGAATTTGTTTTTGTAGGCCTTACCCAGTCTCCAGGCCTAAGTATCATCTTATTTATTTTATTATATCTGGTGTATCTAACAACTCTACTGGGAAATCTCCTTATCATGCTCACTGTGACCTTCGAATCCCGCCTTCACATACCTATGTACTTCCTGCTCCGAAATCTATCCATTGTGGACATTTGCTTCTCCTCCATAACTGCCCCGAAGGTTTTGCTGGATCTTCTAGCTGAGAGAAAGTCCATCTCTTTCAATGGCTGCATGACACAGATATTTTTCTTCCACTTCCTTGGTGGGGTTGATATTTTTACTCTCACTGTGATGGCTTTTGATCGTTATTTGGCCATCTCAAAGCCCCTTCATTATATGAGCCTCATGAGTAAAGGAAGGTGCTTTGGGCTTTTGGTGGCCTCCTGGGTAGGGGGTTTTCTACACTCCATTGCACAGATTTCTCTATTGCTCCCACTCCCCTTCTCTGGGCCTAATATTATCGATAGTTTCTACTGTGATGTCCCCCAAGTCCTAAAACTTGCCAGCACTGATACTTTGGTTCTGGAGCTCCTAATGATCTCCAATAATGGTCTAGTTACCACACTTTTTTTCTTTCTACTAATTGTGTCCTACACTATCATCATGATGATGTTGAGGTCTCACACAGGAGAGGGTAGGAAGAAAGCCATCTCCACCTGCTCCTCCCACATCACTGTGGTCACCCTGCATTTTGTTCCCTGCATCTATGTATATGCCAGGCCCTTCACTGCTCTTCCCTCTGACACAGCCATCTCTGTCACCTTCACTGTTATCTCCCCACTCTTGAACCCCATGATTTACACTTTGAGAAACCAGGAGATGAAATCAGCCATGAAAAGATTACAGAGACGGCTTGTGTCTTCTGAAAGGTAATTAACTCTATGCTAATGGGGAACTAGGAAAGATAAATTTCATTGCATCAGGCTTCTTCTGAGAGGAACAATATAAAACACCAAATAATGACACCAAATTTTAATGACAATTACAACCTGCTAAAAAGGCTTGAAATTATATTATTGTTAGTTTTCTCTAGTGCCTAAATTAGTAGGTATATGATGGAGAGAAGATGTATTTGAGAGATTTTGAAATACTAGAAATGAAAAGATTTGACAATAGATTGTATCTATGGGGTGAGTGATACATTAGATACAATCTCCTTGTCTAATTGGCAAGGAGAATGGTAGAACCCAGAACCAATACAAGACAGTTAGAAGATAGAGGAAGCAATGATACTTGTCAAGCTTTCCTCATAAGGTTGTGTGAGGAAAGCACTTTGTACATCTTAAAGTTCCATGTGAATTATTATTATATCCTAACTATGTGGAGTTTAAATATCTAAAAGAGAGTCATTAAAATATCATATGCACATTATTTCTGGGCTAACAGCCGTAGGAAGACAGAACTTGTTCCAAAGGGACAAAGTGGTCTTTTGCAAAGAACTCACTGATTGTAACAATGAATAATGCCTCAAATAACCATAGAAGGGGCACAAGACCATTATCTCAAGTGTAAAAAGTAAAGAATATAATGAGAAGCATCTTCTCTACAGAACCACCATCATCAAGTGACTATCTTAGTTTTCTTAGTAACAAATATTTTAATTGCAAAAAATATTTACCTTAGGGAAATAAAAGGGAGAGGAGAGTGTTTCCAGAAATGTTTGTGAGGGGACAGAAGGGGGAGAAGGATGCATAAAATCTATTTACAAAACAATTTAGTTAATACCTCTGCAGCTTAAGGCAAAGAAATCACTGATGGCTAGGGATAAAAGTAGAGTAGTGGTCAGGGGAAAAGAAAAATTGAAATCCGGAAGGATAGCAAGCACATATATCAATTATATATATTCATAATTGTACCCTGTCATATCTCAATTGTATTTTTTTCAGGCAGAACTGTTCTCTGTCCCCAGTAGGTTCTTAGCTAATATTTGCTGATAAAAAAAGATGGAAGGAGAATAACGGAGGGCTTTTATACACACCCAGACACGCATGATTACATATCCAGGCTACATTTAATCAAGATGAAAAATGGAAAAAAACAGTAGCTGAGAGTAAGGAAATTTAAGTTATATTCCTAATCCTCCTAGTGAAACAACTTATGGTTGTAAATTGAGTCATTTTCTTCAGATCTCAATCTTTCACAAATTTGTAAAGAAGAAGTAAGCAAAGGATTTTATTGAACAGGTTCCAAGGCAAGAAAAGCAAACTAACAACACTTATTTGAGGAAAATACTCCAAAACTCTAACAAAAAGGAAAATATGAAATAAATTCTTAGGTATCATTTCATATACATCAAATTAGTATTGGTGGTATAGAAAGAAATAATACTGGAATAACTCAGAAATACAATCACATTAATACACTTTGGGTGGAGTTGGGAAATGGCTCAAACACTCTGGAAACCAATTTGAAAATGTTCAAGAAATATAACTAAACACTAACTACCTTTTGACACAAAAATCTTCCAATAAGGATAAAATGCCATGAAAATCAGACTAGAAAGGGAATGTCGTACAATGATAAAATATTCATGTTCACATTTTGCAGTAGCAAATGAAACAGAAAATCATGTATATGATCTTTGGAAAACCTCTGAACAAATTGTGATTTATGAATGAAATGTTATTGTACTGTTCAAAAAATAAACATGAAAGGTCTCATATTAATTGATGCAGAATGAAGACAGAAACAGGAAACAATATACTTAAAAATTATCACATTGTAAATGAAAGCAATAATAAAATCCACCAACATTCAAACAAAAAATTAGGAATGTTGGTTTCAGATGACAGACTTATATAAAAAGTTTCTCTTTTTTAAGAAATTCTAACACAGCAACTTAGCTTTCAAGAAACATAAACTATTCTAAGTAAAGACTCTTTATTTAACATTAAACTCCTAGGAAAATAAAAGTATGATGGAATTAGTTTAGATCACCACATTCTACCACAAGAAGTTCCAATCTAATATGAAATAGAAATAGAATTGCAATCTAAAAATGAAGAGATACAATATTTTTAAATTTTGAAGTGAATATCTTTTATAGTTAAACATAGTTTTTTGAAAAATATATGAGCAATGAATTTTGAATCAAAGCTTTTTTTAGATGGGTTCTTAGAAATCACCCATCTAGGGCCTTCATTTGACAGACAAGAATTGTGAAGGTCCAAGAGTTCCCAAGAACAACAAATCAGAAAATAGCAGAGACTGAATCTGAATCCAATTGTCTCCTATCTCATCATAATGACAACTTCTTGGCTTTCCATTTATTAATACAAGCAACACCCCCCCCAACTTTCAAAGTTCCATAAGTAATTTCAGAATTCAGTTGCATAGCCATAGGATTGGAATGTGAGGAAGAAGACTTAGCTAGATAAGAGTTCATATGAAAAGGACATTGACAGAATGGGAGTTTCTAGAAAGCCAAGCGTTTGATATGGCAGAGGAAACCTTTATCTTGGACTATGTTCCTTGTAATGACTTTCAAATAGAGATAATGGACACTCTACTTTCAATTCAGATATCACTCAGAGCACATTTAGAGCATGATACTTGATGTTGGTGGCAAACTTTACAGAAAATTTTGTGGAGGACCAACTGTGTCAAATCAAGTCAAGGCAACAAACATTTATTAAGCACCTACTTGTGCCAGACACTATACTAAGTACCCATGATATATAAAAGTCAAAACCATTCCTTGCTTTCAAGGAACTCCCTGTCTAATAAGAGAGAAAAGACATAAATAACTATGTGCAATCAAGATACAGGTGAAATAAACTGAGGATGATCTTAGAGGGAAGGTAAAAAAATTGAATCTTAACTGTAACCCAAGCAATTTGACTTATCAAGAAATTCTTGACATTAAACACCTCTGTTTCTTAAAAGTCATAAAAACGTGCCTCTTGCTGAGACCACAGTAGGTAAGGTATAAACTCACATCTGTCTGGCCCATTCCTAGTCCCAACTCTGCCAACAATCCAACAGGGTTGCTACCAGCACAGAAATTGCCTAGTGACCTCATACTATGGCTCTGTCATCTGTGGAGGTCCTACTCTCTTAGCTCAGAAAATTTGCACATGAAACAAGAATAGAATCTTCCTGCCATTCTTAGAAAAATGCCAGAATGCCAGCTGATGCCAGCATCTGCAGGAGATGAAGCAATGTGAGAAATAACTGGGCCAGGCCAATAGCCATAGATGACACCATTTATTGATCAGAGGGCCCAGATATTTATACTATAGCTACAGCAGCAATTTTCCACTCCAGTTGATTCTTACAATACTTACTATTCTTATCACAAAACTACTTTCCATAATGTCAAAGTACACATATCATAGGTGTTTTTCAAGATCTGTGCCTGTTGCTTGTCATGGTATGTGGTTTGCCCAACACCCTGTATGGTACATGGTCCTGGATCACAAGGCAGTCTCACAAAGTCTTGGACCACATCAGAGATCCTTGCTAAATCAAGCATCATGACTTTCCACATCACCAGCCAGCTGCTCATACATTCCATTAGTGTGAGAAGTGGGAATTTTGAATTTTGTTATACATCTAGATCATTCAGATTTATCTGTTTGTTATCCTTTGAAATCTATTCAAGTATATATGCTCTACACACACACACACACACACACACACACACACACACACACACACACACACTTCAATATTTCAATGATCTGGTAACCCAGACGCGTGAGCATATCTTCTAATAAACCCTTATATGACTTAGAAAATAGTCTTTGAGAGTTATGGTTATAAAACCCATTACTTATGATCATCCAGGTTATGACCTTCTAAGAACTTTGTCCATCAAGTCCTAGAAGAAAAGGTATATGTCGACCCAGTGTATCAAGACCACCAAGAACAGTATATACCCCATGGATTTGGTTGAGAAGGACACCAAGACCAATATCACTTCATGATGGACAATTGAGTATGTAGCTAAATTTCTATTTTAAAGATATGGATATAGAAATAGATATATGTGAGCCAGTCATATATGAATGGTTATGTTTAAAAATATAGCTAATAGCATATTACTGTATGTAATAACTATAGTGATAACTATATGAATGGGAATAGGTATAGATATAGGTACAAGTTACAGATAAAAGTAAAGATAAATGTTTAGGCATAAGTGTAGGCATGTTCTATGAGCAAAAATATGTGAACAGATTTGGAATGGAGGATAAAGGATAAAAAAGATTTAGAAATGTAGATATGTTATGGACAAGGATCTATAGATGATAGAATCATAACTCATGAGAAAATCTTTTAATGATTTTTATAAAGATGCATACAATTTGATTCCAGGAAATTGTGCTCTTCATGGAATATAAATACATAAATTTCACAGGAAAATAGACTTAGAGCTGGAAGGAAACAGCCATCAGGGATTTCAACCAAAGAGCTTTATAAAGCAAATTAAATCCCTGTGCTGATCATGTCCAGAAACCATCTAGGTCTCCATCAGCACACTGATTCCCTCAATTTCCTAACAGTAAGTTGATAGCAGTTTCATCATGAATCTTATGGAAACATAGTTGGTCAATGGATTGAAAAGAGTTATGGTTTTTGAACTTCCTTATTGCTCTTAATACAGGAGAGAGAAACTGAGGTTCAGAGAAGTTGAGCAACTTACTCAAGGTCACAAAAGTTGTAATTTTCAAGACAAGAATTTAAAAGTAGATGCTCTGACCTCACATCGCATTCCTATACAATTCTACCTCTCATTTTCCTTCTTGGGTTCCTCTAAGCTCTTCCAGAGTAGTCCAAGTGATTTCAAATACAATCAAAATAGTACATTTCATTTGGGGTCTCTGTCAGACTGTATAGCTGTTATCCAAAAGCCAATTGAGCCGAGCTCAGACAATTTCATTGCCAAAAAATGCCAGCAAGGGATAATTGTTTGAAGCTTCAACGGCACATGGAGATAAGGCAATAGTTGTGGCATTAAAGAGTTTAATCTTTGTTTGCTGAGGGAACATCCACACACATTAAATGCCACATCTTTAAATCTAAGAAGACATATTTTATTTACTTTCTTCAAAAGTAAATGAGCAGAAAAAAAAAAGGAAATGAGCAGGATCAAGCCTGCAATGGAGAAATAGCTTTTTCCCCAGGGCTAAAACTGTTAAGGATAGTGTTAGAGGCTCAGTGATCCAAGAGATGTGATTGCCCCATCATAGGAGGTCCTGGGATCAGAGACAGGACATCTGAAAGGAAAACCAATCAACATGGGGAAAAGAGTTGCAGGAGGAAGTTGAAGAAAGAAGGAAATTGAAGAAGAAGGAGGAGGAGGAGGAGGAGGAGCAGGAGGAGCAGGAGAAGGGGAAGGAGAAGAAGGAGGAGGAGGAGGAGGAGGTGGAAGAGGAGGAGGTGAAGGAGGAGGAGAGGAAGGAGTAAAGGATTTTGAATTTGGGGACAAAGTTTATCAAAGACTGATCCAAAGCTTTATTGGGCTAACTTGTATCCCAACGTAAGGGGGAAGGGGAATTTTAAAGGAAAGAGATCATCTCTTCAGGGTCATTGATCAGAAAAAGATGGCAATCAATGAGCAGAATTTCCAAGATTCTATTGCTAATAGCTTAAGGGAAAAACTGCTTGATCTACTTTATGGTCTCCAATTTTGATATTATTAAGAAAGACAGGTCACTGCCAACTTTTTGTGATACTCCATAATCCCATATTTCCTGCAATTATCATAACTCTTCAACAAACTCAGTTATAACTTCATATATCCCCTAAAGAAACAAACTTTGTCAAATAGTAGGTAAAAATTAAAGCAGGTTATAAATTAAATTATATTTGAAGGATTCACAAATAGGCTGATTGAGAAGAAGAAATTAAGAAGAAGAAATCAAGGACATGAACTTTTAACTGTTTTATTATCTAAAGAATGCTGAAGGCTCTAAGTATATTTCAACATGCCACAGGTCAAATTTTGGTCAGGTGAGGTTAATATTAAGATGAACTTCAGGTTATTCAAAATTTGCAGGAAGAAGGGAGTCCCAAATAACAAAAGGAAATCAAAAATGTCCACATCACTGAAAAATTCAAGAAATATAGAAGGAGAATGGGGGGGAAATGTAGACTGCAGATTGCTGGTCCCAAGAATCCCAGAAGAGGTCTATTTTTGACTAATCAAATGATCCACGGTTGCCATGGTATAAGTTGCATTTAAGCTAGACACTGGGCTATATGCTAGGAATACAACTAAAATTCTAAGATAGAATCTTAACAAATGTACTTAAGTACCTAACTTTGAGTTTCATATTCCATGCTCTGACCTCACCCCAGGGCTTTTATTCCTACACCCAAAGCCAATCACCAACTGTCACGTCTCACATAAAATGAAAATATCTCTCTTTGGAATAGGAAGTCCTCCACAATCTAGTATGATCTTTTTTTCGACTAAACTGGTCGGCTTATGTCCCCCTATATACAATTGTATTGGGTAACTAGATGGTACAATGAATTAAATGCCAGGCCCAGAGTCAGGAAGAGATCTTTTTGAGTTCAAATTTGGCCTCAGACACTTAAATCCTGGGAAAATCACATAACTTTAAGATTAGTCATCTGTAAAGTGAGCAGAAAATGATAATTACAAATCATTCCACTATCTTTACCAAGAAAATCCCAAATGGAATCACAAAAAGTAAGACACAATTGAAGTGACTTTATAAAACAACAAAAAATATGCAACATTTCATCTCCCATCTCTTTGGCACACTTCCATGCCTAAAGCAAGCTTCTTCCTCACCTCTATCTTGTACAATCCCTACCTTCCTTCAAGCCTTTCTTTCAGACCTAATATCTCTTTCCTGAATTATTATGGCCCATACCACATCAAAAAAAAATTCCTTCTATAAAATCTGTATTTATTTATCTTTGCTCTTATTGTTTCTTTAATAATATTCTGAAACATGGATTTTTGTCATCCCTTTGTGACAAGTGCCCACTAAATAATAGGACACAGTGCCTAGTATGCAATAGAAGCTTAAATAAAGACTTGAACTGCTTTCTGCTCTTACACTCTCTTCTGCTCTCTCTCTCTCATTCCTTTAACCCACTTCTCAAGATGTTTTGGATGCCTAAAATGAACAATTTCCATTTCTTCCTCTCCAGAATTCTCAGCAATTCAGTGATCCAAGACAATTCTGAAGGACTTATGCTGAAAAAATGCTATCCAAATATAGTTAATGAAGTGATGGAGTCTGACTGCAGATAGAAATCAACTTTGTCTTTACCCATTTTTCTTGGGATTTTTTTTGGCTGTGTTTTCTTTCACAACATGACTAACATGGAAATAATATTTGCATGATGATACATGTATAACATCAAAATGACTTGTCTTCTCATTGGGGTAAAGAGGGAGAAAGGAAGGGAGAGAATTCAGAACTCAAGAGATGAAAAAGAAAGTTTAAAATTGGTTTTACATACAATTTTGAGAAAATATTAAAATAGAAAAATGGACGGTTCTAAGTACTCTGAATTTTATCCATTTGGCCAACATGAAAATTTTAAAAGTGATACAATGAAAATATTTTCCTATTCAATTTTTTTCAATTCTTGATAGACTGTATAAAGGTTTTATTTTTTCACATTCAAAATATTCTGGTTTTCCAGTTGTAATTCTCTCTTTTTTGTGTATAATTAAGAAAATATCGACTTCGTCATTAAGGAATGTAGTTACTACACTGGTGTTGCAGAGAAAATGATACCCATTCAGTCAAGAAGACGTGATTTCAAATTATTCTTCTGTTGGCAGTCATCTCTGTGTCTTTGGACAAGTTCACTAACTTCTCCAAGCCTCAGTATCTTTATGTGAAATGAGAAAATGTAGATGCACTCTAAGGGCCCTACTTAAATTCAAAGCATTTTCATGTCATGGCATCATCCTCTTTAAGAATGAAGAGGAGAACTATTGAGGTAATGAATATCTACTCAAGGGTGTGGCAGTGTCAGAAAAGAAAAGAAAAGGGAAGCCTATAAATATAAAAGATGTTGAAAAGTAAATTGACAGGATTTAGCAAAAGAGGCTTGCCAATCTCAGTGACTGACACAATAGAAACACCCATAACAGTAATAAGAAAGTTACAAAGAGGGGAAGGTCTCAGGGAAAATAATGACTTCCATTTTGGACCTTTCAAATATCATATGTATAAGACATCCAATTTCAGATGTTCAATAGACAGTTGACGATATGAGATTAAAGGTGAGAATATCTGCTGAATGAATAAATTTGAGAATCATCTGCTGAAAGATGATCATTGAATCCATGAGAACGGAGAAATCACCAAGAGATATAGTGTAGAAAAAGAAAGGAAAAAAGGGTGCAAGATAGAGCCCTAAGAGACATCTTTGATTAGCCAGCAATATCCAGATAAAGATCAAGCAAAGGAGAATGAGAAGCAGCTGACAGGTAGGAGAATCAGGAAAGAGCAGAGACACAAAAATCTAAGAAAAGCTAGCAACAAGTGGAAGATAGAGATTGATGAAATTAACAGTTAAACAAAAGTTAGGAAGAATGAGAACTGATAAAAGGCCATTAGATTTGGCAACTGAGAGAGCTCTGATTACTTTGAAAAGAGGAATTCCAGTGGAATGATGAAGTTAGAAACCAGTTTATGGAGAGTTACGAAACAAAGATAAAGACAACAAATAGAGGATTCTATTGTAGATGGCCTTCCTAACAAGCTTAGTCCAAAAAGGGAGGAGGGAGACAGGAAAACATATAGCTAGGATGGCTGGAAGAAGGGAGGGTTTTTTGACAATGAGGGAGACATGAATGTAACATCTATACTGAGAAATCTCATCACATTTTTAGGCACCAAGGAAGTAGCCAGTAGATGGAAAGTTCCCAGATAAGTGAAAGTGAGGATGATAAAGAGGACAATTTGGCAGATAAATCATGGTGGAATGGAATTATTTGTGCATGAAAAAGGGTTTTCTCTGACAAGAAAAAGGATCATTTTATCATCTGAGATAGGGATTAAAGGAAGCATCTGAGTGATCTGAGAGAAGAAAGGGGGAAGAAGAGGAAGCTTGATGAATAACATCATTTTTTAAAAGTGAAATATGACACAAAATTCTCAACTGACAGGTTGGGGGGAGGGAGAGCCATGGAAGGTTTGAAGAGATATGAAAAATTGGGGAAATTAATGTGGTTGCTAAGAATCAATTAAAACGGTTCAAAAAGATTACTTAGCATTGATCAGAGTCCAGATTATGTCATAAATTTCTAGTGGACTCCGAATTGGTTTATGATTATCTCTAATGTCATTCAGCACAGGAGTAGGAGTAAAAGCAGCAGATTGTAGGTTTAATTGGAGAAGAGGGTTATCTGAGCAAATGTGTCTATTCTTAATTATTGAATTTTTTTTCCACAAGGTGATCAAAGAAGAGGAAACATGAGCTAATGGAGCTGGGAAATGACATCATATTATTCCTGGTATATGCAACAACTCTGCTGGGAAATTTTCTTGTCATGCTCATTGTCACCTGTGAATCACACCTCCACATACTGATGTATTTCCTACTTTAAAGTCTATCCATTGTGAACATTTGCTTTTCCTCCATCATTATTCCAAATGTTTTGGTGGATCTTTTAGCCAAAAGGAAGAACGTCTCTTTCAATGGCTGCATGACACAAATATTTTCCTTCCACTTCTTTGGTGGGGTGGATGTTTTTCCTCTCTCTATAATGGCATATGATTGCTTTTTGGTCAATTATTCTCAACAATCCAAAAGTCCAAAAAAATTCAGAAGGACTTATGACAAAAAATTCTGGGCAGCTACAGTGAAAAAAAGTGGAGTTTCACTGTGGATAAAAATATACTATTCATTTTTCTTGGAGTTGTTTTGGCTGTGTATTCTTTCATAGCATAATCAACATGGAAATATGTTTTTCATGACTAAACATATATAAAAAAACATAACAAAAGGGCTTGCCTTGTCAATAAAGAAAAGGGGATAAAAAGAAATGGACAGAATTTGAAATTCAAAACTTTTAAAAAAGAAAGTTTTAAAATGTTTTTACATGCAAGTGGAGGAAAATATTAAAATAGATCATTTGTTGTTCTTAGGCACCTGAAATTTATCCATCTGG
The DNA here is from genome assembly GCF_037893015.1 of Macrotis lagotis. NCBI lineage: Eukaryota > Metazoa > Chordata > Mammalia > Peramelemorphia > Peramelidae > Macrotis > Macrotis lagotis. The sequence goes on along the minus strand of NC_133660.1, from coordinate 291,021,076 downwards.
TCAACAGCAAAGTTATATAGTGAGTCAATGAAAATTTTTTTTCCTGTTCAAAATTTAAGTTCTGAATGGATTGCTTTCATTTGTATAAAAGTTTCATTTTTACACAGTCAAAATGTCCTTTTTTCCCAAGGATAACTCTTACTTTATTGTGACTCATTAAGAACAATCTCCCAGTCATAGTTAAGGAAGATACTTATTATATTGGTATAGAAAATTCTTTTTTCTGATACCAATCATCTGTGTGACTTAGAGCAAGGTAACTAACTTCTCTAAGTCTCAGTATCTTCATGTGAAATGAGGTCCCTGCTAGTTCTTAGGAATGTAAGATTTTAATATACTTACAATTTTAATTTATTAACAAAATATCTATCACTGAAAATTATATCTTTTGTTTGCTCCTCTTTATCAGAAAATTTGAGCCTTCAAATAAAATTTGATTTATCACAAACTGAATCCCATTAGAGTGTAAAGCTGAATTCCTTGGCATTCCTAAGTGTACACATAAAAAGTCATTAAGAAGTGTCCTTTGTTGGGGCCCCTGTGGGTTAGTTCCTAAGTGCCCTCCTGCACAGTTTACTCTTGGTTCCCGCTCATCCCACCAGGGAACCTGCATGCCTACTATAATTGCCTACTCTATCGTCTTACAAAGGTAATCTGACCTACCCTAGCTTAAAAGAGCTGTAGAATAGAAAAGACCAATTCTACCAGCCTGGGAAGGCTGTCAGCATGATGGCCAACTGTGAGTAGCTGAACATAGCTGTCTGATGAACTAGATTTTTTAGCTTATCTGGAACTGTTCTCTGGCTGAAATTTGTATACAGATAGATAAATGGAAAAATGATAACATGATAACATTTATGTGGCATTTTAATGTTTGCAAGGCACTTTTAAAATATCTTATTTGATCCTCTCAAAAAAACATATGAGGAAGGTACTATTATTCTTCTCATTTTGCCAATAAGGAAACTAAGGCAGAGAGGTTAAGTGGTTAGCTCAGAATCACAATACCCATCTCTGAATCATGATTCCAACTCGGGACTTAGTGACTCCAAATCCATTATTTGAATGTCTCAGGCATCTAGGGTTTTATTAGTGGAAGTGACACTTCCATTAAAATAGGGCTTGGACTGTAAGAATAGTTAAGGATGTAAAATGGATTCCTCTGTGCTCAGATAAGTATGAAGCTTCTCTAAAACTAGCCAGGGTGATCCTAAAACGAAAGACACTTTGGCATCTTACTAAATATCTTTGCTAGTTGACAGGAATCAATAGAGTTTTACCTCCCCTAGTCATCCAAACAGAGATTTAGAGTAAGAAAGAACTTTACACATTAAAGATCATTTAGTGGCATCCCTTCATTTACAGATGAAGAAACTGAGGCCTATGGGGGCTAAATGACTTATCTAAAGTCACCAAGGCAGCCAGTGGCAGAGGTAAGATTCAAACTCAATAGAAAAGAAATAGAAATAAACATGTATTAAGCTCCTCCCATCTACCATGAATGAGAAAAATGTGGAAGAAATTCCATTATTATTTGAATTTTACTTTTTAGGAAACTGAGGCTAGCATAGGTTACATGACTTTGAAAGTTGCATAGATAGTTAAGAGACTAAGGCTAAATTTGAACTCATATCTTCCTGTTTCCAGGATCAACTTTTTATCTACTGAATTAAATAGCTCTCATTTAAAGTTCTGGTTCACCTCAAGGATTTTAGAAGGGTTTCTAGAAGGGACTTCAAAAATTCTTGTGTCCAAAATCCTCAATTGATAATTAAGGAAACTGAGGTCAAGAGGTGAATGACTTGTACAAATGCCAATAAGTGGCAGGACTACCTGATTCTCAGGGCTCTAATCCACCATTCTGTTTTGCCTTTTTTTAATGCCACAGTTTCTCTGTCATTGAGATGTGGCACTGAGCTTTGCAAAACTATAGCAAAGTACTAAATTTCTAGCAGATACAACCAAGCTAGAGAGACCTGGATGACAGGCTGTGTTGTGGGTCAGTTGCCTGATCTGAACAAATACTAATTGTATAACAATTATATAGTATTTTAAGGTCTGCAAGACATTTCAAATTTAATTTGGTTCTCACTGGATCCAGAAATGTTCATTACCAAGAAGCTAGCCAAGAGGGAATTTCAGTCAAAGCAACTCAGGAAAACTGTATGGTAGAATTAGAAAGGGTTGCAGTCTCTTATCAGTGGTAAAGTCATAGACTCCTGATGTAAGAGGGGGAAGTATCCTGAACTTTTGGACTGAAAACTTCATCAGAGGTTTCTAAGGAACTGGTGAGCAAAATGGGGACTGCCAGAAAAAAAGACTTTTCCCCTGAAGCTTCATAGTATTCAGAAGCATCCTCACGACTCAGGGACTTTCCAAAATAGCCTCTGACAAGAGAGGCGAACTCAAGTGACTGACATTTGAATGAATTGCACTCCTCTTTGTGCTGGTGGACAGTCCCTTCCTTTTATGACTCCAGTGCTTAGTATAGTGCCTAGCATATCATAAGTACTATATAAATATTTATTGATGACTGATTATTAATGTCTGTTTTCTAATCATTAAATAAGTATGATACAACTACTGTAAGTTATCTCATGTGGTCTTGGCAAGGACTGAATAGCACTGCAGCCCACTGATTTTGGAGTCAGAAGACTGTGAGGGAAATCAATTCTTTTCATTTGCCTCAGGAAGGAAGGAAGGAAGGAAGGAAGGAAGGAAGGAAGGAAGGAAGGAAGGAAGGAAGGAAGGAAGGAAGGAAGGAAGGAAGGAAGGAAGGAAGGAAGGAAGGAAGAAAGGAAGGAAGGAAGGAAGGAAGGGAGGGAGGGAGGGAGGGAGGGAGGGAGGGAGGGAAGGAGGAACTTCAGTAAGAGAATTGAGGGCAATGAAATTTATGTGTGAACCCCTGCCCCTCCACCACCACCATCCCTGTCTCTTCCCCAGTCATGGATGCTATGTGCTGTCTTTTGAGTGCCAAGACCACACTAAGGATCACACATAAATAGTATCAGATGGAATACCTGGAAAGATTCTGTACATAGGGAAAGATGAATGATACAAATGGTCTTAAGCACCAAGGACAGAGATCCTGAACTTCCTAGTGGATTTCTTGTATTTTGTAGAGGTCAACCAATAGCACAGGGTAGTAGAAGGTAAGACCAAGGAATCTCATGTCTGGCTGAGCTTCCCTGACAGTAGAGAGAAATGACCACAAAGAGCTCTCTGACCTCCTACCAAAAGCACAAAAAAATCAAAGATAAGGAATTGGAAATAGCGGTTAGAACACTATCCAAGAGAAATTGGGGTGGGGAGAGGGATGAGAGGTTTTGTGTGGGTTTGTGTCTGTGTTTGTGTGTGTGCATGTGTGTGTGTGTCTGTGTGTCTGTGTGTTAGCATCAGATCATCTCAGGAAAATAATTTGCCACTGCCACTGCGACATTGTTCATTCAACGTAAAGATTAATGACCAAATACTTTTCAGGAAAACCTCAATTAGCCAAAATCCTTTGAAAAAAACTTGTACTCTGATTTAAAAAAAAAATTCCGGATTAGTTCAGGGTTAGAACAATTCTTCTGGCTTTATAAGCCTTAGAATTTACATTGGTTCATTTTAACCCCTCTGCCTTGAAAAAAATTAATTTACATTGGAAAGGAACCATTTAGTCCAGTTAGAGACCATCAGGTTCAATCCTTCATTTTATAGATGACCAACCTGAGGCTCCCCAAAAAGGTGACTAACAAAGATTATACAGCCAGTGACTTAGTAGGAGCCATTTAAGGAAAAACTTCCTCAAATCTACTGGTCCAGTGCTTTGCCTGTGGCAGAACTGAAAGGACAGAACTGTATATTTTATGGAGATCAAAGACTGTAGTACTTCCAAGTCACCAAATTCAGAATCCTTTATTACTGTAAAAGATGAACAAGGAGGCAAAGAAATTGACCTGAAACTGGGCTGAAATTCAGTCTTGGGGTTTTTTGAAATGTAGGCTCACTGATAATTAGAGTTGCTTAGTACCTTAGAGTACCCAGCATTTTGCCTTCATTTTAATGATGAAAAAACTGAGTTTTGGGTAGGTGAAGTGAACTGACTCATGGTCATGAATCCCATAAGTGGAACAGTTAGGACTAGAATTCAAATCTTCAACTTACTTGGCACCTACTCTGTCTAATATACCTGACTACATAGCAGGCAAATTTCCCACAATATTCTGAGGAGGAACAGGATGAGGGAAAAGCCACCTTGACTTTCCTGAACCACAAAAGGGTCCACAGTTAAAGCTTATGTTCTTGTCATTTGCCACATCCCTTAAATGAAGTGCCCTGAATGATTCTCATTCATGGAATTTCGAAATTTTACCGATGAGTCTTGGATGTTCATAATAGTTTCTGAAGCTAAGGAAAGAGTAGAATTTCCAGGCTTCAGAACAATCTGAGTTACTGTGCATATTTTTTCTTAGTTTACTTTATCTCTGTCCTAGTTTATAAAGAAAGTGATAGTACTGAAAGGGAAGTATATCAAAGAATCAAAATGGCCAATGATGGTAAAAGAGGAATATTTGAGGACTATGAAGCTCAAGAATAGAAGAGAGAAGAGGCAGGGAGAGAAGAGATAAAATATGTAACCTGGATTCAGTAGTAGCTGTAGGAGTCAAATACTCAGAGCCTCAGGCATACTAGAATGCAGGCTGCAGCAGGAAGAGGGGTAGGCATAAACAATGATGACCCTGACCATTGGCATCTGAGTCGTCATTGGATAAAGTGTTATACATGAAGTCAGAAAGATCTGAATTGAAACCTAAGCTCATTCATTTACTACTTGTAGGATCATGGGAAAATTTACTTCTCTTTGCCTCTGCTTCCTCAATTATAAAGTGGAAATAATAAAATGACCTATAATTTTCCATTTTATTTCTATTGTTTGTGTGCGTGTTTTATTTTATGATATGGGATAGCATATGGCTGCCTTCTCAAGGGATGGAGGAAGTACAAGAAGGAAGGAGAGAATGTGGAACTCAATTTTTTTAAATTAATGTTTAAAAAAGCATTTGAATCTAATTAGAAAATATTTAGCAGTTAAAATTTATTTTTTTAAAAAATCAGAACATAGAGCTATTTTAAAGATTAAATAAAATAAATCCCATGACATCATTAGATAGATAGATAGATAGATAGATAGATAGATAGATAGATAGATGCTAAACTAATGTTTATCTCCTCAAAGAAAAGACCCAAAATCAACACACTCAGGACCTGCTCACTGATATATTTCTCTTCTTCCTCAATATAATGGTATTCCTGGGTCCATGGCTTCCTCCATAGCAGATGAAGTCAACTCTTCATATTGACATGACTATTTTTAGAAATAGGGGACCGGTTCTATTTCCATTCTCACCTCAGGACTAAGGAGTAGGGAAAGTGACCAAGGACCAGTAAGTATCTGGTCACTGTTCCCTGACTTCATAAATGGATAAAAGATTCCATAATAAAAAATAGCTAATTGGAATAAATGTAGAAGAGAGTAGTGTAAATTGTTTGGTTATACAAGGACATGAGGAGGTCACAAAATTGAATAAGGAGAAAGGACTGTACAGGGGTTCTCAATGCCTTGCAACATTCTAACATCAGTTTGAATGTAGTTCCATTCTCCCTAATTATGTGATCTTTTTTCCCAAGGTGGCAAGGAAGTGGAAACATGAGCTAATGGAACTGGGAAATCATACCAAAGTGAAAGAATTTGTTTTTGTGGGCCTTACCCAGTCTCCTGGCCTAAGTATCATCTTATTTCTTTTACTGCACCTAGTGTATATAACAACTCTACTGGGAAATTTCCTTATCATGCTCACTGTGACCTTCGAATCTCGCCTTCACAAACCGATGTACTTCCTGCTCCGAAATCTATCCATTGTGGACATTTGCTTCTCCTCCATAACTGCCCCGAAGGTTTTGGTCGATCTTCTAGCTGAGAGAAAGTCCATCTCTTTCAATGGCTGCATGACACAGATATTTTTCTTTCACTTCATTGGTGGGGTTGATATTTTTACTCTCACTGTGATGGCTTTTGATCGTTATTTGGCCATCTCAAAGCCCCTTCATTATATGAGCCTCATGAGTAAAGGAAGGTGCTTTGGGCTTTTGGTGGCCTCCTGGGTAGGGGGTTTTCTACACTCCATTGCACAGATTTCTCTATTGCTCCCACTCCCCTTCTCTGGGCCTAATATCATTGATAGTTTCTTCTGTGATGTCCCCCAAGTCTTGAAACTTGCCAGCACTGATACTTCTGTTCTGGAGCTCCTAATGATCTCCAATAATGGTCTAATTGGCACACTTTTTTTCTTTCTACTAATTGTGTCCTATACTATCATCATGATGATGTTGAGGTCTCACACAGGAGAGGGTAGGAAGAAAGCCATCTCTACCTGCTCCTCCCACATCACTGTGGTCACCCTGCATTTTGTTCCCTGCATCTATGTATATGCCAGGCCCTTCACTGCTCTTCCCTCTGACACAGCCATCTCTGTCACCTTCTCTGTTATCTCCCCTCTACTGAACCCTATGATTTATACTTTGAGAAACCAAGAGATGAAATCAGCCATGAAAAGATTACACAGTCGGCTTGTCTCTACTGAAAGGTAATTAACTCCGTGTTAATGGGGAACTAGGAAAGATAAATTTCATTGTATTGAGCTTTTTCTGAGGGATCCAATATAAAACACAATTTTGAGGCCAAAGTTTTAATGACAAAACCTACTAAAAAGTCATGAAATTATATTTGTGTTAGTCCTTCACTCTAGTTCCTAAATTAGGAAAGTGGTTATGTGAGTGGAGAGAAGAAGATGGAGATGAGCAATTTTTTAATGGTAGAAATGAAAAGATTAGGCAATAGATTGAACCTGTGAGGTGAGTGATATATTGGAAACAATCTCCTAGTCTAATTGGCAAGGAGAATGGTAGCACCCAGAACCAATACAAGATAGTCAAAGAAAGAGGAGGTAATCATTCTTGCCAAACTTTCCTCATAAAATTATGTGAGGAAAGCACTTTATGTATCTTCAAGCTTCATGTAAATGCAAATTACTATTACTATTATTATATCCTAATTTTGTGATGTTTAAAAAACCTAAAAGGGAATCACTAAAATATCATGTGCACATTATTTCTGGGTTAACCACTGTAGGAAGACAGAGCTAGTTCCAAAGGGACAAAGTGGTCTTTTGCAAAGAATTCACTGAATGTAACAATGAGTAATGCCTTAAATAACCACAAAATGGCTAAAAGACCATTATCCCAAATGTAGAAAGTAAAGAATATAATGACCCGTATCTTCTCTACAGACCTACCATCATCAAGTGACTGTTATCTTTTTTTTAAGTTACAATACAGGTTTTAATTTTTAGGTAAACAAAAGGGAGAAGAGAGTATTTTCAGAAATGATCGTGACATTAAAAAGGTGGGGGGGAGAAGGATCAATAAAATTTGTTTTCAAAACAATTTAGTTAGGGCTTCTGAGGTTAAGGCAAAGAAATCACTGGTGACTAGGAATAAAAGTAGAGTGGCAGTAAGAGAGCAAGAAAAAGTAAAATCTAGAGGATAGCAAGCACAGATAGCAATTATAATTTTCATCATTGTATCTTGTCTTATCTCAGCTGTAACTTCTTCTGACCCAGAACTGTTCCCTGTCCCAAGTAGGGGGACAGAGAATATTATTTAATATTTGCTGATAAGAAAGATGAAAGGAGAATAAAGAAATGCTTTTATACTTCATGTACACATGATCAATTATCCAGTCTACATTTTAATCAAGATGAAAAATGTAAAAAAAAAAGTATCTAAGGAGATTTAAGCTATATTGCTAATCCTCTTAGTGACACAACCTATGACTGTAAATTGAATCATCTTCTTAAGGTCTCAATTTTTTACAAGCTTGAAAAGACATAATCAAAGGATATGAATAAACAATTTCTAAGACAAGAAGAGCACCCTGATAACACTTATATGAGGAAAATGTTCTTAAACTCAAATAATAAGGAAAATGAGAAATAAATTCTTAAGTATCATTTCATACACATCAAATTAGCATTATTGATGAAGATGGAAATAATATTGCAAGAACTCTAGCAAGACAATCACATTAATGCAATGTGGGTGGAGTTGGGAAATGGTTCATCCACTCTGGAAATCAATTTGAAAATATGCAAGAAATATTCACAATAAGTTAAAATGCCATGAAAATTAGACAGGAAAGGTAATGTCATACATCATAAAATATTCATGAGTTCACTCTTTGTAGTAGCAAAAGAAACTGAACATCAAGTATATATTCTTTGGGAAAACCTCTCAAAATTGTGATTTATGAATGAAATATTATTGTACTGTTCAAAAAATAAAAATAAAAAGTTTCATATTAACTGATGCAGAATGAAGACAGAACCACAAAACACAATACTTAAAAATCATCATGGTGTAAATGAAAGTAATAATAAAATCCAACAACATTTAAGCAAAAGACTTAGTAATGGTTTCAGATGAGTGGCTGACATAAAAATACATTTCTTCTTTTTTAAGAAATTCTAAATAATACATACAACAATCTAGCATTCAAGAAACAAAGTACTGTAGAGAAAGACTTTATTTGACATAAACTACTAGGAAAAATAAATAGAAGTAGAATGCAATTACTTTAGATCAACACATTCTACCAAAATTAATTCCAATCTAATATGAAATAAAAATAGAATTGCAATCTAAAATGAAGAGATACAATATTTTTAAATTTTTAAAGAAGTTAAAAGTAATATATTTTAAGCTAAACATAGTTTTTTAAAAATATATAATCAGTGAGCTTTGAATCAAAACTTTCTTATTGTACGGGGTCTTAGAAATCACCAATCTAACCCCTTCATTTGACAGCTAACAATAGTGAGGGTCCAAGAGGTCCCAAGAACAACAAATCAAAAATAGCAGAGCCAGAATTTGAATCCCATTGTCTCCTATCCCAACATAATGACAACTTCCTGGTTTTCCATTTATTAATATGAGCAATACACCCCACTTTCAAAGTTCCATAATTAATTTCAGGAGTTAGTTGCATAACCATAGGGATAGAAAGTGAAGAAGGAGACTTAACTAGATAAGAATTCATATGAAAAGGACATTGGTTGGATGGGAGTTTCTAGAAAGCCAGGAGTTGGATAACTTTTATCTTGGACTGTTACTTGTAAAGAGTTTCAAATGGGGCAGCTAGGTGGTGCATTGGTTAGAGCACCAGCCTTGGAGTCAGGAGGACCTGAGTTCAAATCCAGCCTCAGACCCTTACTAATTACCTAGTTGTGTGACCTTAGGAAAGTCACTTAACCCCACTGACTTAGCCAAGAAACCTTCAAAAAAACAAACCAAAAAAAAGAGTTTCAAATGCAGATAATGGTCACTCTCTACTTTCAATTCACATATCACTCAAATCACACCTAGAGCATGATACTTCATGTTGGTGGCCAATTATACAGTTATATAATTATATTATATTTATTATATATTATATTATATATATATTATATATTATATTATATTATATTATATTATATTATATTATATTATATTATATTATATTATATTATATTATATTATTATTATACAATTATACAATTATACAGAAGATTTTGTCAAGTCAAGGCAACAAGCATTTATTAAGCACCTCCTTGTGCCAGAGACTATGCTAAGGACCAATGATACAAATAAGGCAAAGACAATCCTCACTTTTAAGGAACTCCCAGTCTAATGAGATAAATTGAGGATGATCTCAGAGGGAAGGCAGAAAAAACTGAATCTTAACTATAACCAAACAATTTCATTTATCATAAATAAATCCCACAGTCAACTGTTGAGAAGAAATTCTTGGCACTAAAGTCATTAAAAATTGTCTCTTGTTAAAGCCATTGTATGTAAGGTCTAAACATGCATCTATTTGGCCTTTCCCTAGTCCCAACTCTGCCAGCAATCCGATAGGATTGTTACCAACACACTAATTGCCTAGTGACCTTACATTATGGGGCTGTAATATGTGGAGGTCCTCCTTCCTTGGTTCAGAAAATTTGCGCATGAAACAAGAATAGAATCTTCCTACCATTCTGAGAAAAATGCCAGAACTTTAGCCAACTGCTAATAAATTCCACTAGTGTGAGAAGTGGGACTATTGTCATGCTCAGATTTATCTATTTGGTATTCTTTAAAGACAATTCATATATAAATGCACTACACATACATACACATACACATAAAAAATTCAATATTTCAATGATTTATTAACCCAAAAGAGTGAGTATATCTTTCACTAATAAACTTCCATATGACTTAGCAAATAGTCTTAGAGAGTCATGGTTATAAAATTCACTACCTGTGATCATCCAGGTTATGACCTAAGAACTTTGTTCATGTAGTCCTAGAAGAAAAAGTATATGTCCACCCCGTGTATGAGAATCACCAAGAAAAATATATACTCCATGGCTTTATTGAGGACACCAAGACCAACATGACTTCATGATGAACAGAGTATGTAACTAAATTTCTACTTTAAAGATATGGATATAGATATAGATATATGTGGGTGATATCATATATATGAATGGTTATATATAATAAATATAGTTAATAGCATATTACTAATAATGACTATATGTTATAACTATAGTAATAATTATATGTATATGAAGGGGAATTGGTATAGATATAGGCATAAATATAGGTACATGTTATAGATAAAGGTAGAAGTAAATGTAAATGTTTAGGCATAAGTGTAGGTATGTCCTATGAGTAGAAATAAGAGAACAGATTTGGGAATGAGGCTAAAGATAGGGTTATAGGATAAGGATTTATAAATGTAAACATAAATGTTATATGTACATAGATCTCTATCTAATAGAAACATAACTCATGAAAAAATATTTTAATGATGTTTATAAAAATGGAAGGGACCTTAGCCATCAGGGCCTTCAATTTGTAGAGCTGTATATAGAGTCAAGTAAATTAAATCCCTGTGTTGATCATGTCCAAAAACCATTATATGTCTCCATCTGCACACTGATTCCCTCAATTTCCTAACAGTAAGTTGATGGTAGTTTCATCACAATTCCTCTGGAAACATAGTTGGTCAATGGATTGAAAAGAGTTATGTTTTTCAAAGTTCTATAGTGTTCTTAATACAGGAGAGAGAAACTGAGGTTTTGAGTGGCTTATTTGAGGTCACAAAGTTATAATTTTAAAGACAAGAATTTTAAACAAAATGATCTGACCTCACACCAGTGCTCTTATCCCTATCGCTCACTTTTCTCCTTGGCTTCCTCTAAGCTCTTCCAGAGTAACCTAAATGATTTCAGATACTATCAAAATAGGACTTTTCATTTGGGTCCTCTTGTCAGATTATATGTTTGCTATCCAAAAACAGCTGAGCTGAGCTCAGACAACTTCATTGCCAAAAAACATGCCGCCAAGGTCACTGGCAACTTTATGTGGTGTTCCATAAACCTATACTTCTTTCAATTATCATAACAGTTCAACAAACTCAGAGTTATAATTTCATATATCCCCTAAAGAAACAAACAGTAGGTAAATGAAGTTAGATTATAAAATAAATTACATTTGAAGGATTCAAACCAGACTAAATGATGAGGGGGATTTTACAGGTCACCAAGAAATAAAAGACATGAGTTTTTTACTCTGTCTTATTATCTAAAGAATGTTGAAGGCTCTAAGTATATTTTAACATGTTGCAAGACAAATTTTGGTCAGGTGAGGTTAATATTAAGATGAATTTTAAGTTATCCAAAATTTTCAGGAAGAATGGGCCTGAGTCCCAAATAACAAAAGGAAATCAAAAATGTCCACATCACTGAAAAGTTCAAGAGACATAAAAGTAGAATGGAAAGAAATGTAAACTGAAGATTTCTGGCCCCAAGAATCCTAGAAGAGGTCCATCTTTGACTAATCAAACGATCCATCACTGCTGTGTTTTAAATTCCACTTAAGTCAGATACTGGGCTATGTGCTAGGAATACAACTCAAATTGCCGGATAGCCCTAGACCCCAGAAAACTTCCATGATAAGTACCTGACTTCCTGGTTCTATGTCTTAATCCCCAAGCCACTCACTGTCACTTCTCACATGAACTAAAAATGTCTCTCTGGAACAGAAAGCCCTTCATCACCCAGTATGATCTTTGTTCAACCAAAATGGTCAGCTTACTATATTCTTACATACAATTTTACTGACTAGGTGGTGCATTGGATAGCATGCCAGGCCTAGAATCAGGAAGACATCTTTCTGAGATCAAATCTGGACTCAGATATTTAAACCCTGGGCAAGTCATGAACCCTCAGGTTTCTCATAAGTAAAATGAGCAAAAAAAAGGAAATTGCAAACCATTCCACTATCTTTGCCAAGAAAATCCCCAATAGAGTCACAAAGAGTTAGGCATGACCAAAATGACTGAATAAAACAACAAAAAATATACAATACTACATCTCCCATCTCTTTTGTCCACTTCCATGCCTGAAGCAAGTTTCTTCCTCACCTCTATCATGCACAATCCCTACCTTCTTTCAAGATTTTACTCAAGAGCCATGGTCTATACCCCATCAAAAAATTCCTTGTATAAAATCTGTATTTATTTATTTATCTCGGATCCTGTTTTTCTTTAATAATATTTTAAAATTATGGATTTTTCTCATCCCTTTGTGTCAAGTGCCTAATACATAATAGGACACAGTGTCTGGCACACAAAAGGAGTTTAAATAAATGCTTTATAAATACATATATGAATATCCTCTAAATCATTTGGATGACTTAAGATTTGTGGTTTCATTGAATTGTTTTCTTCTCTTGAGCAATATATACTCCTTGCTCTATCCCTCTTCTCAAGATGTTCTGGATACCTAAAGTGAACAACCTCTTCCATGCTAGAATTCTTAACCATCCTTTAAAGTCCAATGAAAGGTCAAATGTTTTATAACTGTCATTTAGGGAAGTGGATTTTTCCACCTTTGGCTTTAATTTTTTTTTAGTTTTTTTTGTTTGTTTGTTTTTGCAAAGCAATGGGGTTAAGTGGCTTGTCCAGGACCACACAGCTAGGTAATTATTAAGTGTCTGAGGCCAGATTTGAACTCAGGTACTCCTGACTCTGTGCCACCTAGCTGCCCCATACCTTTGCCTTTAATTAAGAAGAAGTAAAATACATACAACTATTTGGTTATCACTTATGAAAGTAAAAATGACTAAATACTATTGTCATAATGCTAAAGCCTGAAATTGGTAATTGATTATTAAGTGTGGAAAAGGGGAAGGGGGAAGGTGTCAAAGAGAAAAGCTCATAGCAGGCTAGATAGGGTGGGCCATCAAAGGTAACAGACTCAGGACCTTCTCTGAGATTGTCAATTCCCCTTATTTCATAAACTTGCCAGGTTCCTGGAAACCATCTGCATGAGCAAGATAATTCTCCCTGGGAAATGAGTTCATTTGGATTATGGATCCTAAATAGAGAACTTCACTTCACTTCACACTTATCAGATTGGCTAAGATGACAAAAAGGATCAATGTTGTGGGAGATTTGGTACATTAATTCACTGTTGGTTGATTTGTGAACTAATCCAATCATTCTGCAGAGCAATATGGAGCTATATACCCAAAGAGCAATAAAACTGATCATACCTTTTGACTGAGAGTACAAGGCCTCTATCCAGAAGAAATCATAAAAAAATAGGTAAAACCCCACATGTTCAAAAATATTTGTGAAAGTTCTTTTTGTAGTAGCAAATAATTGGAAATTGAGGGAATGACCATCAATTGAGGAATGTCTGAGAAAGTTATAGTATTTGAATGATATGGAATGTTATTGTTCTATAAGAAACCATGAAAGGTCAGACTCTAGAGAAGCATAGGAAGAATTACAAGAACTGATGTTGAATAAAGGGAACAGATCAAAAGAACATTGTGTAGATTAACAAAAGCATTGTGAGTTGACAACTATGACAGTTGCATGTCCTCTCAGCAGTTCAGAGAGTTAGGACAATCCTGTGAAACCTGTTGTGGTCAATCCTTATACATCCAAATGAAAAAAGAAAAAAAAAACAACCCACAGGATCTGAATGGAGACTATGATCACTTTTTAAATTTTTCTCTTATGTTTTTCCTTCATATCCCATGGTTTTTTCTTTTCCCTTTAGTCCTCATTCCTAATAAATTACTCATACACAAAATGAATAATATATAAACATGTTAAATACAAATTTACAATGGTCACTAGACTGTTTGTTGTTGAGGGGGAGAAGGGTGAAAGAAAAATGTGTAACATAACTATGCCAGTGAATGAATGTTGAAAAATTTTCATATCATGTAACTGGAAAAATTAAATATTATATCAATAAAAAAATCACTTCTTGAAGAATGGCAAGTTTATTCATCATATACAAATGATTTTTAATGATTGATCTTTACTCAAGATTTAAACTTGAGGGGGCGGCTAGGTGGTGTAGTGGATAAAGCACTGGCCTTGGAGTCAGGAGTGCCTGGGTTCAAATCCGGTCTCAGACACTTAATAATTACCTAGCTGTGTGGCCTTGGGCAAGCCACTTAACCCCATTTGCCTTGCAAAAATACCTAAAAAAAGATTTAAATTTGAAAAGAAAAGAAAACATTGTGTGAGTCCTGGTAAATTTTTATTGTTCATGTCAACTCCATGAGAAAAAAAAATAATTGTTTCTAGTCCTAAGCTGTGATTGGTGAAATATATCATTTAAGGTAAAAGCACTTGGGACTGTCACTGATTTAGTTTTCAGATTTGAATTCAATTATAATTGTCTGATGAATCATTAAGTCAGTGAAATGCCACAAGATACTCAGAGGGAATGTGTTCCTCAGATGTTACAGGTGGAGGTCTGTATTTGGAAGAAATCCTCTAGGGTGAATGGAGAATCGCCCTCTAGGGTGATTACTTTGGCCCAGTCTAAAGTAATATCCTTCTGGCTCAGTTTTTCCCTTGTGTTTACAGGAATAATTCCCACCTGGCTATTTCCTAAGTCTGACTATGAGATGGAATAGTTTCTGCATGGTTAGTAGTCAGCTGTGACTCTTACCTAGAGTTAAACAGAACTAAGGATGTTTTATCCTGCTGTATATGTGTTGAGTCATCAAGGACCTGTTTGATTCTGTTATTATCCTGTCCAAGCTTTTTCTCTTTATAGTAAATTTCTTCAATCTGAGTTATTAGAGTCCCCCCAACCAACAGGGGCATTGATTCAGCTCAGGAGAGAAATGAAATGCATACACATAGGTGGGGTTGCTAGCAGGGCAATCTAGCAAATCCATTTATTGTCCAAAGAGTTAGAGTATTTAAAGATAAAAACCACATCATTTACATGGGGGGAAAATAAATCAGAATATCCCAGGTTCTGCTCAAGGCTCAGACACTTGACTCAACATTTTCCCAGGAAGACCACATGTGTCTTTATCAGATAGGCAGTTTTGATAAAACAGAGATTCGTGGAAAACTTTGACAGAAGGGACACGTGAGCTCAGAGCAAGTCAAGTTACCCTTTCCCTGAACTCCTTCTGCTATTCTCAACACAGAGCAAGAAGTCAATAGAAGATATGGGTGCATGCACAATATGCCCTCTGCTACCACATAGTATTCCCCTATGTGTTGAAAAGAATACTATTTGGGTTGGGGAACTGCCATGAGACATATACTGTATGCTAATTTAATCATCACCTGACTGACCTTTGACAGAATCCTGGAATTTATTACCTATCCAGCTCTATTTTGATACTCTCTTCCTTCTCTATTGCTATTTGTATTGTTTTTGTAGGTTATGCTTACAAATGAGACTCTCCCTTCCAGCTGCAACAAAGTCCTAAAACTTGAATATAGAGCATCCACAGTGAATTTGCAGAAGATATTCAGGAAGAATGTATAGATGCTTTCAATGGTGAAAGTTATGATAATAATAATAATAATAATAATAGTCATCATCAGTGAACGCCATAAATAATGTAAACCAAGATTAATGTAAGCCAAAAGAAAACAAACTGACCAGAACATGACCAGTAGATGACCAGTACTGTCTTGCAAATCCAGGACTCCAGTCCAAACAACATTGATATGGTTTCAAGGCCTCTGGGACCCAAGTACAATGCTGAGGAGAGTAAAACCCAAAAAGTATCATCCAATAACTCCTCCTTCCTTTGCTTCATTGCTATAAATACCATGGGGCTTAGGGTAAGGGAGATTTTGTGGTGATGCACATATGTCATTTGGTCATTGCCCTAGATTACCATGATATAAGCAACCTAGACACTTTCTTCTTTATCATGTTGACCCCTTATTTGGGAGAATCTTGAATATCCCACTTCAGGGAAAATCCTGGGAAAGACACTCAGAGATCATTTTAGTCTGTCCCCTTCATTATATAGACAAATAGCCAGGAGTCACAAAGCTTACTTGTCCATACCACTGGGAGGGTTGAGTGAATCACTTGAGCTAAGGAGTTTTTTTTTTATTTTATTTGGGGGATTTTTTGGTTACATTTTCAAGAAAAGGTCAATATTTGATGTGAAGTTGGGGGCCAGCTCCTAAGAATGATTTACACATATTTTTGGTGACCTTTGTTACCAGAGATAAGCATGTATTCTTGCTCATCAAATGGATTTGTTGGCTCACCAGTAAACCCTGACCTAAGGCATCTGTGGTGCCAGAGGTGTTTGGGAAGCTTTCTGATAAGGAAGTTTACAGACTTGGAAGGATAAATATCACAACTTTAATCAAGGAAGCTATGCAGCAGGGTTTCAGCTAATCTGTCATGTCTGAGATAAGTTTTCTTATAAAAGTCTGAGTGTTCAAGAATAAAGTCAAGAGAGCTTGTTTTATGACCTTGCGTGTTGCCATCTCTATTCAACCTGGCTCTAAGTAAATGTCCAGACCCACCCCAGAGCTATTGTGGGCAATATAAAGCCATACAATATGTCCTTCTAAATATCCTTCCCATAAAAAGAAGAGACTTAAAGTCAGTATACCCTGAGAAATATCTATTCCTCCTTCTTAGCAAAGGAGCTCAATTGTTCATAATTGAGATGAATTTTTGTAGACATTGGGGGACCAGTTGTATTTCCATTCTGTTCTCAAGTTTAAAGAGTAGGGAAAGTGACAGAGGACTAATAAGAATCTGATCACTGGTCTCTGACTTCATAAACAGATAAAAGCGTTCATAAATAAAAATAGCTGATGGGGATAGATTGAAAAGAGTGTACCTTAAAATTGCGTGCTTACATAGTGACTTGAGGGGCTCTCACTGCTTCCTTTCAGATATTATCAAAACTGAACTTTTCATTCCAGGCTTCCAGCAGACTGCATGGCTGTCCAAGAACCAGCTGACCTGAACTCAGACAATTTCATTGCCAAAAAAATTGCTCCCAAGGGATGATTGCTACCAAACTTGAATGGTACATGGAGGTAAGGCAAGAGTTGGGGCATAAAGCAGTTTAGTCTTTGCACCCTGAGGAAGCATCTGCACCCAAATCCCAGACACTTAAATTTAAGAACAGGTATTTTATTTGAAGTTCCTCCATAACTAATGAGCAGGATCAGTCCCTGCAATGGAGAAAAACCTTTTTCCCCTGGGGCTAAAACTATCAAACTGTGTGATCCAAAAGACATAATTGCCCCAATTTCCCCTGGTAGAAGAGACTGGTCCATCTGAAATGGAAATCATTCAAACACGGGAAAGAGAGGTACCTGCATAGCTCCAGATGCCTTTGCTTCTAAAATAACTTTCTAAGCTACCACAAAATAAGCATAATATGAGCACAAGAATCCTAGGACTGAGCTGGAGAATTCTTTCCCCATAGGTAGAGCCACTTCTACTTGCAGCCACTGGTCCTGAGTCAACTGGACAAGAAGAGTTGGGAGCTGCACCGATGTGTCCATCTTTAGCCAAACAATGTTGTTGGAAGAGTGAAGGAGGAAAACAAATGAGTATGACAATCTTTGTGCATATGTATATATATATATATATAATCTCCAATTTATGGGCAATAAATGGGACAGAAGAAAGGAACAGTGGATTAAGCAAAGATCAAGGGTTACAGAGGGAGAACTTAGTCATTAAGTATTTGTTTGACCTCTAAACAACTTTCTTTTCTATTAATTGAGAACAATTCCCTCAGCCTCTCTCTTCTCAGTTTCTTAATATGCAAAGTGAGTATAGAACTAACTGTAGCCTTTTGCACAGAGTTGTTATGAGGGTTGCATAAGATCCTATATGTGACAGCAATAAAGAGAATGAAAATGTGCCCAGAAAATG
This sequence comes from Macrotis lagotis, assembly GCF_037893015.1. Taxonomy (NCBI): domain Eukaryota; kingdom Metazoa; phylum Chordata; class Mammalia; order Peramelemorphia; family Peramelidae; genus Macrotis; species Macrotis lagotis. Next base: position 291,002,738 of record NC_133660.1, on the reverse strand, counting down.
TGAAGACAAAAAATAAGAAGAGAGAGAGAGAGAGAGAGAGAGAGAGAGAGAGAGAGAGAGAGAGAGAGAGAGAGAGAAGGAAAAAGGAAGGAAGGAAGGAAGGAAGGAAGGAAGGAAGGAAGGAAGGAAGGAAGGAAGGAAGGAAGGAAGGGAGGGAGGGAGGGAAGGAGGGAGGAGGGAGGGAGGGGAGAAGGAAGAGGAAATAGAAGAAAAATTTCCCAAAATTTTAGGCTATAGAAGAAAGAGGGGTAGGCATAAACAATGGTGTCCAAGACCATTGATAGCTGAGTAGTGCAACAGGTTGACTGCTGTACATGAAGCAAGGAAAACTTAAATTCAAATCCAATCTGAACCTGAACAAGTCACTTAAATTTTGTTTGCCTCAGTTTCCTTAACTATAAAGTAGGGATAAGAACAATACTTACCTATTTTCATTTTTTTAATTTTTTATGTTTGTGTACTTTGGACTGAGACATAACTACTAAGGCAATATATTTTTCATAACTACAAATATTTATTGATATCACATGACTTGCCTTCTCAAGGCATTGAAAAGAAATAGGAAGGAAGCAAAGAATTAGGAAGTCAAAAAAATTTTAAAAGAAAATATAAAATTATTTTTTCATTGAGAGGAAATATTAAAACAGAAAATTGGCTGCCCTTAGTAGTCTGAAATTTATTCATTTAACCAACATCAAAATTTTATCAGTGATTCAATGAAAATTTTTTCTGATTTAATATTTTTTAAATTCTGCATTTGATTGTTTTCATTTGTTTTAAAAAAGCTTTATTTTTACACATTCAAAATGTTCTATTTTTCCAGTTCCAATCCTACCTTTATTTGACTTATTGAAAACAATATCACATTCATAGAGATAGGTATTACACTAGTGTAACAAAGTGTGATTCCCTTTCAATCAAGATTTGATTTCAAATTCTTCATCTGCTGCCAAGCATCTGTATGATTTTGATCAAGTAACATCTGCAAACCTCAGTTTCTTCAAGTAAAATGAGAAAGTTAAACTAGATGTACTCAAAAAGTCCTACCAATTCTTGAGAAAGTAAGTTTTTAATGAGCTTACAATTTTAATGTATCAAGAAAATATTAGTCACTAAAAATTAAATCTCTTCTATGTTTCTGTTTATCAGAAAATCTGAACCTTCAACTATTATTTGATGTATCAAAAACTGAATCCCATTGGGGTGCTGAGATGAATTTCTTGGCATTACTAAGTAGTCAAACAAAAGGTCATTAAGAGGTATCCTTTGTTAGGCTCCCTGTGGGGTAAGCCCTAAGTGCCTTCCTGCCCAGTCTACCCTTTGTCCCAATTCATGCCACCAGAGACCTGTATGCCTACTCTAATTGCCTACCATGGTGGTGTTACTACCTATCCTGGCTTAAAAGAGCTGCATAATAGAAAAGACCAAACCTACTGACCTGGGAAGGCTGCCAGAATGATGGGGAACCGTGAGTAGCTTCAGGGTCTGGGACACCTGAAAATCGTTGTCTGATCAACTAGGTCATTTGGCTTATCTAGATCTGTTTTATTGCTGAATTTTGGGTACTGGTAGATAAATGGAAAGGTGATTATCACAATAATGATAATAAGATTTATATAGTGTTTTAATATTTGCCAAGAACTTTTAAAATATCATATTTGATTCTCTCAATAAACCTATGAGGTAGGTATAGCTAGCATCTCTCATTTTGCAGAAGAGGGAACTAAGATAGAGAGTTAAGTGGTTTGCTCAAGATCACAGTATGCAGGTCTCTCGATCAGGATTTCAACTCGTCTTCTCGACTCCATCTCCTTTATTTGAATGTCTCTGACAACTATGGTTTTATTAATGTAAGTGTTACCCCTCCACTAAAATAGGACTTTGTCTATAGGAACTGGTACAGGTATAAACTACCTCTGGGCTCAGATAATTATGGATCTTCTCTGAAGCTAGTCAGGGTGATCCTCGAACAAAAGGCACTTTTTTGTATACTGAGTCCCTTACTAGATAGCTTTGCTTTTTCGTAGGATCAAGAAAGTTTTAGCATTCTTAGTCATCCAATCACAATTTAATGTAAGAAAGACACTTCAAGTTCATTTAGCTGCCATCCCTTCATTTACAGATGAAGAAATTGAGGTCCATGACTGTTGAATGACTTATCCAAATCTCACTAGTGAAGGGATGGGAATAAGCATGTATTAAGCTTTGACTATCAGCCAAACATGACAGAATAGTGTAGAAGTGTATTGGAGAGGTGCCATTATTATCTTCATTTTACTTTTTAAGAAACTGAGGTTGGCATAGGATTCATGTCTTGTGGAGGGACACATAGCATGTTATGTTAATGCTAAATTTGAACTCATGTCATCTTGCCTGCAGGCCCAGAGCTCTATTCATTAAACCATCAGCCTCCCTCACCTAGACCCTTGTTTTAAATTCAGTTTCTCTTCAACACACTCCCATCTTATTGGCATGACCTTTAAGAACCAAGTCTCACTATCTCCACTCACAGAAGGTTCAGGTTTCTAGCTTTAGAGAAAATACACATTTATTAAAATACATTCTTTGAAAAATGCACATTGATGAAAAATAATATTAGATAACATCTCTATAGCACTTAATATCTGCCAGACACAGTGCTAAGTATGATAAAATATTATGTCATTAGATCTTCACAACAACCCTGGGAGGTAGGACTATTGTTCCCATTTTACAGATAAGAAAAAGGGAAACAAATAGAAGTTAAGTAATACAAGTACAAGGTAACACAGCAAGTGATGAAATCAGGATTAGAACACAGATCTTCTTCATTCCAGGCTCAGCTCTACATCTGCTGAATCACCTGGCTTTCATTTAACATTCTGGTTCATTTCAATGGTTTTAGAAGGGGTTCTAGAAGGAGATTTAGAAATTCTTGACTTCAAAAGCTCAACACAAAAATAAGGAACCAGACCAAGATATAACTGACTTGTACAAATTTCAACCAGCAGCAGAATCCCCTAATCCTCAGGGCTCTGATCCACCATTCTATTTCTCCTTTTTTATGGCAAAGTTTTTTCCTACTAGTGAAATGTGAGGATGAGAGCTGCAAAACTACAAAACCTACTATATTTCTAGCAATTGCATCCAAACTAGAAAAGCCTTCATGACAGACTATGCTGTGGGTCTGTTGTCTGAGATAAAAAAAAATAAATAACTGCAAAATTACCGAGTATTTAAGGTCTTTAAGGTCTCAGGACCTTTTTGATCATATCTAGTTCTCATTTGATCCAGGTATAGTCATTACTAAAAGGTTAGCAAAAATGGAATTTTAGACACAGCAACTCAGTAAAAGTGAATTTTAGGGTTAGAAGGGATCCTAATCTCTAACAGCAATGAAAACTTCTCACCAGTAAAATCACAGACCCCTAATATAAAAAGGAAACCATCCTGAACCTTCACACTGATAACTTCAGCAGAAATTCTAAAATAAACAGGTGAGCAAAATAGGGGTTGTCAGAAAGAAATGTTTTCCCCCAATGCTGCAAAATATTCAGAAGCATCCTCAGGGTTCAAGGTCTTGGGGGAAATTGCCACAATAGTTCCTGAAAATAGAAAGTGGCCAGTCTACAAGGAGAGTCATCCAAAATATTTCTATTGACAGGAAAGGAAAAGAATGTTTTTAAGAACCAAGGACAGAGATCTGCAATACTGACTTTCTTATTGTTTACAAAAGTCAAACAAATAGTGTGGACTAGTAGAAAATGAGAGACAAAGATATCTCATGTCTGGTTGAGCTTTACTGACATTACAGAGAAATGAACACAAAGAGCTCTCCGACCTCCCACCAAAAGCACAGAAGGTCAAGGATCAGGAATTGGAAATGAAGGAGGTTTAAGAACACTCTGCCCAAGAAAAGTCTGATGTGTGTGTGTGTGTGTGTGTGTGTGTGTGTGTGTGTGTGAGAGAGAAGAGAGAGAGAGAGAGAGAGAGAGAGAGAGAGAGAGAGAGAGAGAGAGAGAGAGAGAGAGAGAGAAGAGAGAGAGAGAGAGAGAGAGAGAGAGAGAGAGAGAGAGAGAGAGAGAGAGAGAGAGAGAGATCTTCAGATCATATAAGGGAAATAACCTACTACTATGACCCTGACACAGTTCATTCACCAAGAGATTAATGACCAAACATATTTCAGGAAAATCTCAATTAGCCAAAATACTTTGAAAAAACTAGTACTATGAGTAAATAAATTTCCAGTATTAGGAAAATTCTACTGACTTTATAGGCCCTTAGAATTTAGATTGGAAAGAGACTATCAGGGGAGGCTAGGTGGCATAGTGGATAAAGCACCAGCCTTGGAGTCAGGAGTACATGGGTTCAAATCCGGTCTCAGACACTTAATAATTATGTAGCTGTGTGGCCTTGGGCAAGCCACTTAACCCCATTTGCCTTGCAAAAACCTAAAAACAAAACAAAAAAAAACCAAGAGACCATCTAGTCCATTAGATACCATCAAATCCAATCTCTCATTTTACAGATGAGCAAACTAAGATCCAGAGAAAATAAATGACTTACAAAAGATTATACAGCCAGTAATTTAGTAGGAACTTATTGCAGAAAAGCATCCTCACATGCATAAGTTCAGTATTTTGCCTCTGGCAGCAAAGAATGAATAAAATTTTTATTTTGTGGAGATCAAAGACCTGACACTTCCAAGTCAGCATCCTCAGAAACCATTATTATTATACTAGATAATAGATGGATAAATAGGCAGAGAAAATGAACCTGAACCTGGGCTAAACCTCAATCTGGTTTTCTCACTAAAGCAGACTCATAGATAACTAGAACTGGCAAGAGAATGTCCAGTATGATTCCTCCCTTTGGAACATGAAGAGACTAAGCCTTGGTTAGGTGAAGTGAACTTACCCGTGATCGTGAATACCACGAGTGGAAAAACTCTGATTACAATCCAGGTCTTCAAATTACTTGATGCATGCTCTGTCCACTACACCAAATTGCTTACTGTCTACATATCAAATTTCTCACAAAATCTTAAGTAGGAGCAGAGTAAGAAAAGTCAACAATGACTTTCATAGGCAACAAATGGGTGCATAATTAAAGCATCTTTTCTTGTCATTTGGCACATCCCAAAAATGAATCACCCAGAATAATTCTCATTCATTGAACTTTCTAGTTTTATTAGTCTCAGCTGGATGAGTCTTCATAGTTCCTCATAGGATCTGAAGTAAAGGAGAAAGTGGAATTTCCAGGCTTCACAACAATCTGAGTTATTGTATACATTCCTTTTTATTTAACTTAATCTCTGTCTGGTAAAGTCTATACATAGTCTGTAAAGGAAGTGATAGGACTGAGAGAGAGTTTTGCCAAAGAATTAAAATGACCGATGATGGTCAAATAAAAGACCAACAAAAAAGGAAAAGATTGAGGTCTAAACCAAACTATAGACACAAGAAAGAGCACTGAGACAGAGAGAGACGAGGCAAAAGATGTAACCATGGCTCAGTAGTCATAGGTGTTAAGTTCTCTGCAGTAAGAGGCATAGGTATAAGTAATGGTATACAAGATCATTGGCAGCTGGGTGGTTCCTTGAGTAGTGGACTAAGCATGAAGTCAGAAAGAGTTGAATTCAAATCCAACATCAGACACTTACTAGTTGCATGATCCTGGACCAATTCCTTAACTTCTGCTTGCCTCAGTTTTCTCAATTATAATGTTAGGATAATAACAGTGCCTATTCTTTTTCATTATATTTTTATTGTTTTACATGTTTGTACATTGCTATGTGACATGAAATGTGTTTTCCATGACTCCAAATTTTTATTTGATATCATATTGCTTACCTTCTCAAGGGATGGGGGGGGCAGAGGAAGGAAGGAAAGACTTTGAAATTCAATTTTTAAATGAATCTTTAAAATATTATTTTAATATAATTAGAAAATATTTAACAAAACTATATTTTTAAAAGCTGATTGTTTTGAAGATTAAATTAAATATTTGTCATAAATTGCTTGTTAATACTTAGAGTGATTAAAATGGTTTTTTATTAAAAACATCCTAATAAATGGCACACCTATTTCAAGAGCAGTGGGGCCCCAAAGCCCAGAAATGTTATATCTTGTATGCATTTTGAAAGGCTTTGTTCCTATTCCTTCACACTAATCATTGACTGGGGTCAGAAATCTAATTGACACATTTGTTCCCATATGCTTTCTCCATGATGTTCATTATACTAATGAGCAAAAACAGCTACCTCCTTGAGCAACTGCAAAGGACAATAGCCCAGATTCTCCTTCAGCCCCTGCAAAGTTGTTTCACCTTTTCCATTTGTCTAACTCTCTCTTTCCTGTGAACAGGTCGGCATCTCTAGAGTTGCCACAAAGACCAGATATGCTGGCTTTTGTAATATATTGTCCTCACTGACATCTGTGAGACTCTGACAATACCATTTCTCACCTTTGTGAAAGCAAAACATTTGATTCTTTCCCACAATATTCATACAGCAGAGTGCCTGACATGTATGGGCAATATTAATGATTATTCCCTTCCCAAAGAAAGAGTAGACCCAAAATTACCACACCTTGAAAAATATAGTTTACTTCTTCCTCAATGTACTAGCATTCCTAGATCCATTGCCTACTTCCTGGCAGAGGAGCTCAATTGTTCAAAATAGAGATGAATTTTTGTAGATATTGGGGATCAATTGTATTTCCATTCTGTCATCAGGTTGAAAGAGCAGGGAAAGTGACTGAGAATTAATAAGAATCTGGTCAAACATCTCTGACTTCATAAACAGATAAAAGTTTTCATAAATAAAAATAGATGATGGGGAGAGATCTAGAAGAGAGTACTATAAAATTGCTTGCATACACAAGGACCTGAAGAGGTCAAAAAACTGAGTAAGGCAAAAAAAGACTATACAAGACTTCTCACTGCCTTGCAACTTTCTGTTACCACTTAGGGTATGTCCTCATTCCTCCCAGTCATAACATTACATCTTTTTTCCCAAGGTGACCTAGGAAGTGACAACATGAGCTAATGGAGCTGGGAAATCAGACCAGCGTGAAGGAATTTGTTTTTATGGGTCTTACCCAGTCTCCAAGTCTAAGTATCATCCTATTTCTTTTACTAAACCTGGTGTATATAACAACTCTACTGGGAAATCTCCTTATCATGCTCACCGTGACCTTTGAATCCCGCCTTCACATACCTATGTACTTCCTGCTCCAAAATCTATCTATTGCGGACATTTTCTTTGCCTCCATAACTACTCCAAAAATTTTGTTGGATCTTCTATCTGAGAGGAAGACTATCTCTTTCAATGGTTGCATGACACAGATATTTTTCTTCCACTTCATTGGTGGGGTTGATGTTTTTACTCTCTCTGTGATGGCTTTTGATCGTTATTTAGCCATCTCAAAGCCCCTTCATTATATAAGCCTCATGAGAAAAGGAAGGTGCTTTGGGCTCTTGGTGGCCTCCTGGGTAGGGGGTTTCCTACACTCCATTGTACAGGTCGCTCTCTTGTACCCACTCCCCTTCTCTGGGTCTAATATCATTGATGGTTTCTACTGTGATGTCCCACAAGTCCTAAAACTTGCCAGCACAGATACTTTTGTTCTGGATATCCTAATGATTTCCAACAATGGTCTAATCATGTCACTTTGGTTCTTTCTACTCTTTGTATCCTACACCATCATCATGGTGATGTTGAGGTCTCACACGGGAGAGGAAAGGAAAAAGGCCATGTCCACCTGTTCCTCACACATCACTGTGATCACCCTACATTTTGTGCCAGGCATCTATGAATATGCCAGGCCCCTCACTACCCTTCCCTCTGACAAAGTCATCTCTATCATCTTGACTTTCATCTCCCCTGTCATGAATCCCATGATTTACACTTTGAGAAACCAAGAGATGAAATCAGCCATGAAAAGATTACACAGACGGCTTGTGTCTTCTGAAAGGTAATTAGTTCTGTACTAATGGGAAACTAGAAAAGATAAATTTCATTGCTTCAAGTTTCTTTTTAGGGGATCAGTATAAAAGACAATTGTGAAGCCAAAGTTGTAATAGCAATGAGGACCTACTAAAAGGATTAAATTTATATGAGTATTTGTCTTCCTCTCCTATTGCCTATATAATGGTTGCCTCGCCTAATTGGCAAGGAGAATGGTAGCACCCAGAACGAATACAAGACAGTAAGAAAAGAGAGGAGGTAATTATGTTTTTCAAACATACCACAGGTTGTGTGAGATAAGCACTTTATAAATCTTCATATTTCATGTAAATGTGAATTGTTATTTTATCACAGCTCTGTGTTGTTTAAAATCTATAAAAGAATCAAGACAGTCCTTGTCCAAAAGGGACAAAGTTGTCTTTTGCAGAGAAATCACTGAATGTAACAATGAATAATGGCTCAGATAACCATAAAATGGGCACAAGACCATTATCTCAAGTGTAGAAAGCAAAGATGTATATATATATATATTCTCTGGGCCCACCATCAAGTGATCAAAAATCTTGGTTTTCTTAGTAATAAAACAGGTTTTAATTATCAGATGGATAAAAAGGAGAGGAGAATGTTTCCAGAAATGATTGTGACATGAAATTGGGGGGAAAGGATCAATAAAATGTGTTTCCAAAGCAATTTAGTTAAGGACTCTGTGATTTAAGGCAAGAAAGCACTGGTACCTAGGGATAGAAGTGGAGAAGTGGTAAGGGGACAAGAAAAACTGAAATCTCGGAAGTTAGGAAGCATAGATATCAATTATAATTTTTATAATTGGTCCTTGCTTTCTCTTGACAATATCTTCTTCAGGCCCAGAACTGTTCTTTGTCCAAAGTAGGCTCTTAGTTAATATTTGTTTATAAGGAAGAAGAAAAATAAAGGAGTGTTTTTAAACAGTCCCATACACACATGATTAATTATCCAGACTGCATACTAATCAAGAAGAAAAATGAAAAGAGAATTCTGGGAGTAAGGAGATTGAAGTTATATTCCTAGTCCTCCTATTGACACAGTCTATGAAGGTAAAGTGACCGCCTCTGGCGGATTGCATGGCTGCTGTCCAAAGAACCAGCTGACCTGGACTCAGACAATTTCATTGCCAAAAAAATTGCTCCCAAGGGGTGATTGCTGCCAAACTTGAATGGTACACGGAGGTGGGGCAAGAGTTGGGGCATAAAGCAGTTTAGTCTTTGCACCCTGAGGAAGCATCCACACCCAAATCCCAGACACTCAAATTTAAGAACAGATATTATATTTGAAGTTCTTCCATAACTAATGAGCAGGATCAGTCCCCTGCGATGGAGAAAAACCTTTTTCCCTGGGGCTAAAAATTATCAAACTGTGTGATCCAAAAGACATAATTGCCCCAATTTCCCCTGGTGGAAGAGACTGGTCCATCTGAAATGGAAATCATTCAAACACAGGAAAGAGAGGTACCTGCATAGCTCCAGATGCCTTTGCTTCTAAAATAACTTTCTAGGCTACTACAAAATAAGCATAATATGAGCACAAAGGATCCCAGGACTGAGCTAGAGAATTCTTTCCCACAGATAGAACCACTTTGACTTAGGCACTGTGATCCTGAACCAACTGGACAAGAATTTGGAACTACAACAATGTGTCTGTCTTTAGCCAAGCCATGATGTTGGAAGACTGAGAGAGGAAAATCAGTGAATATGACATTCCTGGGTATGATCTCCAATTTATAGGTGAGGAATAGGACATGAGGAAAGGAACAGTGGATTAAGCAAAGATCATGGGTCACAGAGGGAGAGCTTAGTCATTAAGTAGATGTTTATTTGACCTCTAAACAACTTTCTTTTCTACCAATATTGGTTGAGAGCAATTCCCTCAGCCTCTCTCTTCTCAGTTTCTTAATATGCACAGTGAGTATAGAACTAATTGAACCTTTTGCACAGAGTTGTTATGAAGGTTGGATAAAATCATATATGACAGCAATATAGAAAATGTCCAGCAAACATGAAGGAGGAGGAGGAGGAGAAGAAGAAGAAGAAGAAAAAGATGATGATGATGATGATGATGATGATGATGATGATGATGAGAGACAGAGACAGACAGAGGGAAGAAAGGAGGAAGGAAGGAAGGAAGGAAGGAAGGAAGGAAGGAAGGAAGGAAGGAAGGAAGGAAGGAAGGAAGGAAGGAAGGAAGGAAGGAAAGGGTGAAGGAAGAGGAAATAGAAGAAAAAGCATCAACAATGAAAACAAGGAGAAGGTGGAAGAGGAGAAAAAGAAAGTAAAGAAGGCAAGGAGAGAGAGGAAGAAAGGGAAGATGAAAAGAATAAGAGAAGAAGAAATGAAGAAGAAAAGAGGAACAAAAGAAGAAAAAGATGAAGTAGAAAAAGAAAAGGAAGGAGAAGAAAAAAAGGAAGGAGAAGAAGAAGAAAAGGAAGGAGGAGGAGGAGGACATTGAATTTAAAACTTGATTCCAAGGCTTTAATGAGACTGAGCTTTCCTGCCAGTATAAGGGAAAGGTGGGAGTGGGGAGGAGAACTTAACAAAAGAGATCATTAGGGTTAATGACCAGTAAAAGATGAAAACCAATGAGCAGAATTTCCAAGACTTTATTACTAATAGCTTAAGAGAAAGGTTACTTGATCTATTTTATGTTCTCAAATTATGATATTACTAAGAAAGATAAATCACTGGGATAGGTGGGTTTCCATAATTTCATACTTCCTTCAGTTATTATAACAGATCAACAAACTCAGAGTTATAATTTCATATAAACCCTAATGCAACAAACTTTGTAAAACAGTAGACAAATGAAATCAGATTGCAAACTAAATTACATATAAAGGATTCACAAATAGGTTGACTGATGAGGAGGATTTTACATGTCACCAAGAAATTCAAGGACATGAGTTTTTTACTCTGGTTTCTTATCTAAAGAATGTTTAAGGCTCTAAATATATTTTCATATCCCATAAGACTGATTTTGTTCAGATGAGATTAATATTAAGATGAACTTTTACTTGTCCAAAATTTGTATGAAAAATGGGCCAGACTCCAAATTAACAAAAGAAAATCAAAAATTTCCATGTCACTGAAAAATTCAAGAGATATCTAAGTAGAACAGAATAGAAAGCAATTTAGCCTAAAATTGTTGATCTCAAGAATCCTAGAAGAGCACCCTTTTTGAATAATCAAATTATTCATCATCAACATGTTTTAAGCTCCACTCAAGCTAAACTCCAGGATAAATGCTAGGGTTACACCTAAAATTGTAAGATAGTCCTGGCCCTGGGGTGTTTATGTGGTGCAGTGGATAGAGCACCGGCCCCGGAGTCAGGAGTATCTGAGTTCAAATCTGGCCTCAGCCACTTAATAATTACCTAGCTGTGTGACCTTGGGCAAGCCACTTAACCCCATTGCCTTGCAAAAACCTAAAAAAAAATAGTCCTGTCCCCAAAGAACCTCTAAGATAGGTACCTGCCTAATTGTTTGGCTTGATCCCAAAGCGCATCATCCACTGTCACTTCTCCGCTAAAGTACAAATCCCTCTCTTTGCTATGGGAAGCCCTTCACGGTCCGGTCTCCTCATTGCTGTTCCAGCTTATTGTTATCCTATATACAATTTTATTGGGCAACTAGCAGATGCAAAGGATAGAAAGTCAAGTCTAGAGTCAGGAAGACGTCTTTCTGAGTCCAAACCTGACCTCAGACACTTAAACCCTGGCAAAGTTACTTAAACCTCAAGTTCCCCATTTATAAAATGAGCAGATAAAGGACACTGCAAACCATCTCGCTATCTTTGCCTAGAAAACCCAAAATGGAGACATGACTGAAAAGACTGAACAAAACATCAAAAAATTTATAATACTACATGTCCCAACTCCTTTGCATACTTCCCTGCCTGAAACAAGCTTCTTCCTCACCTCCATCTTAACAATCCCTACCTTCCTTGAAGACTTTAATCAAGACCTACAGGGCTTTTTCTTGTAATTATTATAGCCTATACTCCTACAAAAAAGTTACATGTATGAAATTTGTATTTATTTAGCTCTGTTCCTGTTGTTTCTTTGATATTATCAACAGTATGGATTTTTCTCATCTGTTTTTGACAAGCGCCTAACACATAACAGGACACAGTGTCAGACTCATTGTAGGAACTTCTATAAATTCTTTTTTTTAGGTTTTTGCAAGGCAATGGGGTTAAGTGGCTTGCCCAAGGCCACACAGCTAGGTAATTATTAAGTATCTGAGACCAGAATTGAACTCAGATACTCCTGACTCCAGGGCCGGTGCTCTATCCACTGCACCACCTAGCCTCCCCCTTCTATAAATTCTTGATAAATATGAATGTCCCCAAATAATTTTGATTACTTGAATTTGGTGCTTTAATTCAACAGTTTTTTGCTCTTGTGCAATATACTCTCCTACCTCTATTCCTCTTCTCAACATGTTCTGCATGCAAAAAATGAACAACTTCCACCTCATTTATTGGAATTTTCACCCATAGTGTTTTGAAATTCCATTTAGGGAATTGGATATTTCCACCTTTGCCTGAACTTAAGAGGAAGTTATATCTATGACTAGATGGTTATTGCTAATGAAAGTATGTTATTCACTATTGTCATAATGCTAAAACCTGAAAGGGGCTATTATATATGGAAAAAGGGTAGGGGGAAGATATCAAAGAAAGAATCTCATAGCAGGGTATATGGGGTGAAACATCATGGGCACTAGGCTCAGTCCTCTCTCTGAGATCGTTCAATTGGGAATGACTCATATTCCTATAAATTTTGCATAATTCTCTATTTTTAGATATGAAACTTTTCTCTGAGAAACTATCTATAAATTTCTCACCCAATTTTCTGCTTTCCCTCTAATCTGGTTACATTAGTTTTACTTATACAAAGTCTTTGTAATATGGAGACGTGTCCAATAGTCAAACCCAAAACATACTGATTTTACAATATCTATGAACAGAACTTCTGAGAAAAAAATGCATTGACCACAAGATTGATAAGAATATCTGGGGAAATAAAGCAAGAAATATAAATGTTGAAGTATTCTGAGAGAAAAAAAGATTTCAAAAAAAGAAAAAATTCAATTAAAACTGAAATTGTTAAACCTACCCAAGTAGCCAAATACTCAAAAATTCGAGTGGAAAAAAAGAAGAAAATAATGGCTCCTTGAAATTCATTGAAAGATTATAACAAAACAAAATGGTAATAAAAATAGATGTAAATATAAGGCATTTGTAAATACTTTTCATACAAAATACTTTTTTTATAAAACAGTTCAAAGAGAGATAACCTCAGAAGCATTACACCTATTAAAAAAACATATATAGAAAGTTTCAAGAACTCCTAAGTGAAAACTGAACCAGAAAGCAAAGTGAAAATCACAAACTCTTTTGATCACTTTCTGAAAGAAACCCCAAATAAAAAAATCTAAGTCATACCTTGACTAAAATCCACAAAGTTCCAAATAAAAGGGAAAAAAAACTACAAGTAGCAACAAAACAAATAATTTAGATACCAAGGAAGTACAAAAGATTTGATTAGCCTCAAGAAATGTTGAAATTTTCTATTCTAAAAAGTCAAAGATAAGGACTTAAAAGCAAAATTAACTAATGACAGGATTATCAAATTAGAATTCAAATGGACTCTAAGTATATGGTATTCCTGGTGAAAAACAAGAGCCAAATAGAAATTTAAAATTAAAATTAAAATTTCACAGGAGACAAGAGTCACCAAGAATATCCATTTGAAAAAATGGAAAGGGCTATGCAAGAATGAGGTGAGGGAGCTACATGGTACAGTAGAGCATTGGTCCTAGTTTCCTGAGAATAAATTTGGTCTCAGGTACTTTCTAAGCAACCCTGAGCAAATCACTTAAACCAATTTGCTTTAGTTTCCACAACTATAAAATGAGGTGGAGAAGAGAATGTCAAATCATTCTGATATCTTTGTCAAGAAATGGGGTCAAACGGGGACCAAATGGGGACCAGATGGGGTCAAAAAAAGTCAAACAAAACAAAAAAATGCAAGAATGAATTCTTTTTCATTAATTTTAATACTTTATCAATTATGTGCAAAAATAATTTTAACCCTTTTTTATAATTTTGATTTCAAAATACTCTTTGAAATTCTCTCCCCTCCCACTCATTGAGAGGGCAAGCAATTTGATGTAGGTTATACATGTGAAGTCATGCAAAATATTTCCATATTAATCATGTGATAAAAGTAAACATTTAAAAAATGAAAAAGAAAATTTTAAAAAGTAACTTTTCATCTGTATTCAAACTCCATCACTTGGTTCTCTTGAAAATGGATGGAATTTATCATATGTCCCTCAGAATTGTCTTGGATCTTTTTATTGCTGAAGAGTAGTTAAGTCATTCACAGTTGATCATCATACAGAATTGTAATTACTATGTACGATGTTCTCCTGATTCTGATCATTTAATTTGGATCTTTCCAAGTTTCTCCAGGTTTTCCAGGAAAACATTCTGCTCATCATTTCTTACAGTACAATAGTATTCAATCACGATTATACCCAAAGATTTATTTTGCTATTTCTTAAATTTGTTAATTCCTCAATTTTCAGTTCTTTGCCACCACAAAAAGAGTTGTTGTAAATATATTTGTTCATTTAATTAGTTGCAGAATAGTTTCTTATAAATTAGATTCATCTACCACTAATTTAATATGAAGCCCTTATCAGAGAAGTTTGCATTAAAAATTTTCCCCAGTTTTCTGCTTTCCTTCTAGTCTTGGATGTATTAGGTTTGTTAGTTAAAACCTTTTTAATTTAATGAATTCAAAATTATGCATTCTATATGGCATAATTTTCTCTCTTTACCTCAAAAAGTTTTCCTTTTTTCCATAGACATTACAGGTAAGCTAAGGAATGAAATATTTCTGTCTAAGAGAGAAAAAAGAGGACTTCTGGCCAAGATGGCGGGGAGAAGACAGGCACAGTTCTAAAGTCTCCTGCTCTTTCCACATCTATCATATGAAACAAACCTCTTAACAGAAATCCGACCCATAAAACCCAGAAAGAAAAGCCAGGAGAAAGAATATCTACCTCAGTATTTGTCTTGTGCCATTCCTGGAAAATGAGTCCTGGCGCAGAGGGTGGATCAGTCCCAGATCAGCCAGATTAGCAGCTGAATTGGAGGCGGGGAGTCTGAGGGACCGAGGGAGGGACATGCTTGATCAGCAGTGGGGCTAGACCACTGGGGCTTTGGTCTACTAGGGAGCAGAGGCACTGGTGTTGGCGCTGACCCTCTGGAGCTCGCCCACAGGGTGGGGGGGGGGAGTTCTGCTGCAAGATTGCTGTGGACACCATCCCTGGGCTCCTCAGGTCTGAGGAACTCTGAGTCCACACCTCCATTGCTGCTGAGGCCTCTTCCGATAACAAACATAATCACAGACTACTTCTGCCCCAGGCACAGGTGTATGAGCAGAAGAACCAGCCCAGCTGACAATAGGGAGATGAATGACCTCACCCCAGGGTAAAGCCCACCATTGATTGAAGGCAAAAGGATCCAATAGCTTCAACCCCTCCCTTCAAGCTAAGGGAGAAGGCTTCAATCAAGGTCACATACACTCAAGAGGAAGCAACCAGCACCTCCTATTGGCCAGCCAGAGAAATTGCACTCAGTGAGTAAAGCCTCTAACAATCCCAAACCCCTGTGAACCAGCCCCTCCCCAACTCAAGGTCTTAGCAAAATGAAGGGTCAGCAGAAAGGTGGATCCATAGAAAAAATTCTTGGAAGGAAAACGACCCTAACTCAGAGAGACCTAGAACCTCTGAGGAGAATATGATCTGGTCTCCAGCACAGAAAATCTTCCTTGAAGAAATAAGGAAGTAGTTTAAAAATCAAATGGAAAATTTGGGAGAAACAATTAATACCTTGCAAGAAGAAAACAAATCTTTAGAAAATACAATTGGACAAATACAAAATGAGACTAAATCTCTCAGATCCTCAATTGGGCAAATGGAAAGTTCTATCAAAAGTAAAATTGACCAACTGGAAAAGGAGTTGCGAAAGGTTAATGAAGAAAACTCTCCTCCCTAAAAAAAAAAAAATGGAGTCTGCAGAAACTAATGACTTCATGAGAGAGCAAGAGCCTGTCAAACAAAATTAAAAAATAGAAAAAATAGAAGAAAATGTAAAATACCTCATCAGCAAAACCACTGACCTCAAGAATAGGTCGAGGAGGGGCAACCTGAGAATTATTGGACTTCCTGAAAACATTGAAGAGAAAAAAAGCCTGGACTTAATATTACAGGATCTAGTGATGGAAAATTGCTCTGATATCACAGAACAAGAGGGAAAAGTAGTTATTGAAAGAATACATCAATCCCCACCAGAAAAAGCATCCTAAAATGAAAACACTAAGGAATGTTGTGGCCAAATTCCATAACTATCAGATAAAAGAGAAAATCCTACAAGCAGCCAGAGAGAAAAAAAGAACAAGTAATCCTTCAAAACCTTATCTTAGGTCATGGAATAAACTAAGACTAAAAGAAGACCTAGGAAAATATCTCTTCTGTCTCAATTATATTGGAAAGAAAAATTAGAGAAGGAAAATGAAAGGAGTCAGAGAAATAGCCACCACATAAACTTCACTCTTAACAGCACTGAACAAAAGAAGATTAAATAAATTTAAAGACACACCAATACATTTAAAATGGAAATACGATAAACTCATCAGGGAAACTATGCTTCCTTATTGCAAGTAGTTTTTTTCCCCCTTTTTTTGAATTTGAAGCACAGATCATTTTGGAGAGAAGGGGAATCTGGGAACTTGTGATACCAATGAAAAAGAAGAAAATAGAAGAAATAGGGTCATTGAATCCTTTATTTTTAAAGAACACAATAGAACAGAGGAAAGTTCAAGAAGACACAGAAAAAGCTGGAGTTTTGAAATTAATGTGATACACTTATGTAATTTTTAAAAGGAAACTACTGTTTCATACAATCTTCTGTTTGCTGAAATAATTATGTGAGTTATTGTTTATCAAGTTCAAAAGGACAACAAATAAAAAGCATCCCCCCCCAAAATTAGAATGGTGAAAATTGCAAAATTAGAATTAATTAGAACAATTCAAATTTAATTAATCAATTTAAATTAAAATTTGTGAGAATATTTAGCCTGCAGAAGAAAAGAGTTAGTGGAAGCAGGAAACCTCTTTCGTAATATTTGAAGTACTGTCATCCAGGAAAGGAATTCAACATATTGTTCTTGGACCCCTATAACAAACTAGGGAAGATAGATTGAAGTGGAAGAGGATAATATTGGGACTTCATACAAGGAAAAAAGATTCTAGCTCATTGAACTACCTAGAAGTGTTATAACCTGCCTCAGGAGGAAATGAATTCCTTATCACCAAGTCATTAAGCTAAACCTGGATAAGGACTTAGAGCCAAGTTGTATAATAGATTCAGTCCTGACTTGGATTAGATGTCAGTCAAATTTTAATGTATTACCAATGTTTTACAAAATATCAGCAGTTCAATATTGTAGCTTTTAGTGTTCCTAGAGAACCAGGAAAAATCAAGTCTTCACCAAACTGTAAAAAAATGGACTAATAATAAAATAAATCCCATTATGATCTATTGAGCAGAATTTCTTGGCACTAACTTGTATGTTTCTAAATAGTCATTAAAAATTGTTTTTATTGTGTCCCCTGTGTTTTAATCCTGAAAAGCTGCTTATCCAGCTTGCATCCAGTCTTAGCTCTGCCCAAAGGTCCACTAGGGGTACTACCAAAAGTCTCTAATTGCCTAGGAACCTTACTGACAATATGGGATTTTGCCTTGTGGAAGTGTCGTGCCCTGATGCACAAGAATTGTAAAGCAGAAGAGGTAGCAGCCTCCTACTAATTTGGGAAGAGTGTCAGTGGACCATTTGACTGTGAGTATCTAAAAGGGCTGGGTGCCCCAGAAGTTGTTATCTGAATGACTGAAAGATTTGTTGAAAGATTCTGAAATACATGCACATAATATGTAGGTATGTATTATATAAATAAATATAAATATACATATATATATATATATGCACACATATAACACATTCTTCTTTGTTCAGTCATTCCCAATTCTTCAGGACTCTGTGTAGGGTTTTCTTGGAAATTCTAGAGTGATTTGCTATTTCCTTCTCCAGATCATTTTACAGATGAGGCAACTGATGCAAACAAGGTTAAGTGACTTGTCCATGATATGAATGTCTAACACTGAATTTGAACTCAGGTCTTCCTGACTCCTTAGATTACCTGAAGTCAAGAAGACTAATTTAATCCCTCAACCCTCAAGGTCCTCATCTATAAAATGAACTAGAGAAAGAAACAACAAGCTATTATCTTTGCCAAGAAAAAACCTAAATGTGGTCACACAGAGATGAGCACAATTAAAATCAATTGAACAATTTCCTAGTTCCAGTCCAAGAAGTCAATCCATTGAACCATCTGACTGACTCATATATACTTGGATATGAAAAAAACATAAAAGCACACACATGCTTTCAAGGATTCCTAATTTCAGTGGTGTGGGTATTCCCTCCATACAAATGACAACCTCTCTATGAGTTAGCAATTGGTCTCTGAGAGTAACGTAAAATGCAGTTCCTATCCCCAGGAATGTGATAAACTTCAATAAACTTAGCTAGGTTGGTCCTTTAGGGGTTGGGGGCAGGGGATGTGTGATGAAGAGACAGTCTATCAACAGGACCTTACTAGAAGCTATTCTACTGGGAAGGATAGGCCAAGGCTTGTATTTTGGGAACAAAATATGAATGGAATGGAATCCTGGAACCTAGTTAACAAATGTTAGACCATATGCTGAGGGGATCCTAATCTTTCCATCTATTGGCACTGATTCAGCCAGTACTTAAACTAATTCATATAAAAGCTCATACTAATATGTTTTACTGCCTAAAACAAATTTGTATAGTTGACAAGGGAAGAAAATGGCCTCTTTCACATACTACCACAGAGGGTATCAATTCTCATGTTTATATGAGTCTGATCTCCAAAAGATATTCTGGAAATGAGACACAGAGAAAGAAATAGTGGATTAAGCAACATGGCTTCTTACTTCTACTCTTGGTTAACTTTTGAATAAAAATGTCCTTTTTACCAGATTCTGACTGAAAGTCCCTTAAGATGTATACTCTTAGTTTGCTCATTTGTAAAGATTGGTGCTTCAAGATTTATCTCCTTTATGGAGTTGTTATGAAGGTGGATTAAAATCATGAATGTGAAATCAATATGGAAATGTAAAAATGTCAGACAAATGTGAAAAGAAGTAGAGGAGGAGAAGGATAAAAGAAGGGGAAGGAAAAGAAAATGAAAGATGGAGAAGGTGATGATGCCAACAATGCCAAGTATTATAACAGACGTAGAAGTCAGAAGGAAAAGGGAGGAAAGATGATGAAGAATGGGATGTAACAAAGAATAAGAAGGAATGAGAAAATAGCAGAAAGAGGAAGGAGGAAAAGGGAAAAAAAGGAAAGAGTAGAATAGAGAAGACAGAGGAAATGATAACAAGAATAACCAGGTAAACAGAGGGTTGGATTGTCCTAAAATAGAAAGCCTGATTGATTTGTCCCCAGGATCAAGCACAAAATAAAAAAAGGAACCATCTCAATCTTAGTCTGGGAATAATGAGCTATTTATTGAAAACCAACAATACACTAGAGATAGAGGAAAAGTACTGTCAGACCCAATCCCTAGAGAAGTTTGATACAAAGGAAAGATCACTCAAATGAATGGAATGGTTTCCTAAATGTCTGGGCAAGGAAAGGGGAGATAAATAATCTCTAAAGACCAAGAACAGAAGGATCCAACTATTGCAAAGAAATGAAGACAAAAGAAAGAAAATGGCTATTTTACTCTTGCTAAATGGATAGATACAGGGTAAATCTTTCAGCAGAATCTCCATGATTCAGCTACTATCAGCTTGGGGAAAATGCCGGCTGATCTCTAAATATTCTCAGTTTTATAACTAAGAAAGTTATTACACTAGTGTAGCAGAGAGATGCATAGAGAGATGGCATAGGATACATGATTTGTTGAGGGTCAGGAAGGAAGGAAGGAAGGAAGGAAGGAAGGAAGGAAGGAAGGAAGGAAGGAAGGAAGGAAGGAAGGAAGGGAGGAAGGGAGGAAGGGAGGAAGGGAGGGAGGGAGGAAGAAGAAGGAACATCAGTAACAGATAAGAAGATTGAGGGCAATGAAAGGCAGAGGAGCTTGTCCAGCATCAAAAACAAAGCAATGATCAGAGATCCTACCCCACTACCACCACCATCCCTGCTTCACCCCTAGTCATGAATATAATGTGTGTCTACTGAATACTAAAACCATATTCAGGTTCATACATAAGTACTATCAAATCTAATGCCTGGAAGGGTGAAAGGGGAAAGATGAAAGAAAAGGAGGGTTTTAAGCAACAAAGTCAGAGATGCTCAACATTCTACTGGAATGCTTGTGGTTTGCAAAGATCAAAAAAATGGCATAAACTGGCAGAAAATGGAAGACCAAGGCATCTATATCTGATTGAGCTTCCCTGCCAGGAGAGAGAAATGAGCACAAAGAGTTCTCCGACCTCCTATCAAAAGCACAAAAGGTCAAGGAGCAGAAATTGAAAATGAAGAAGGTTTAGACCATTCTACCCAAGAGAATTCTGGGGTGTATGTGTGTTTGTGTGTGTGTGTGTGTGTATGCATACATATATATGTGTGTATATATAGACATATATATGTGCGTGTGTGTATACATGCATATATATGTGTATATATATATAGACATATATGTGTGTGTGTGTGTGTGTAATTTGTAACTGCCACGCTGACATAGTTAATTCACTAAAGAGATCAATGACCACAAATATTTCAAGAAAATTTTAGTCAAAATACATTGAAAAAACCAGTGATTAAATAAATTTCCTGATTAATTCGGGGTTAGAAAAATTATCCTGGTTTTATAGACCCTTAGAATTTAGATTTCAAAGGGAACTTCTAGTGCAGTTAAAGACCCTCTGGCCCAACTCTTCATTTTTCACATGAACAAACTGAGACCCCAAAACATGAAATGACATAAAATATTATACAGGGAGTTAGTAAGAGTTTATTAAGGAAAAGTTTCTTCAAATCTCTCAATCCAATGTGTTGCCTCTAACAACACTGAAAGAACAGAACTATATATTTTGTGGAGATCAAAGTCAATGTTGTACTTCCAAGTCAGCATCCTCAGAAACCATTCTTACTGTACAAGATGACAGATGCACAAGTAGGCCCAGGAAATTGACCCAAAGCTGTGCGGGAGCCCTGTCTCGTTTTCGCACTCAAGTAGGTTTATCAATAACTAAAAGTGGAGTGTACCTTAGACAATATGCAGCATAAATAGTTCCTTCTAATGATAAAGAAATTAAACATTCAATAGATGAAGTGAACTTAACCCTTGGTCATGAAGCCCATAAGTAGAAAAGCTAGGATCAGAATCCAGGTCTTCAAATTACATGGCGCATGCTCTGCTCACTACACCACACTGCTTACCTGGTAACATATTAGGCAAATTTCCCACAATATTCTGAGGAGGAAAATAAGGGAAATTCACAACAGCCTTTATAGGTAACAGTGGGTTCCATCATTAAAGCATCTGTTCTTGTCATTTGTCACATCCCTTAAAGGAAGTGCCCAAAATAATTGTCATTTTTTGAATGTTGTGATTTTACTAGCCTCAGCTGGATGAGTCTTCTGTGTTCCTGACAGGATTGGTAGCAAAGGAGAGGGCAGAATGTCCAGGCTTCACAACAATTTGAATTATTGTGCACATTCCCTCCTACTAATCTATCTCTGTCCCATAATTTCGATGTAGAGTCTACAAAGGAAGTGATAGGACTGCAGTTTTACCAAAGTTTCAAATCAAAAGTAAGGCAACATAAAGGAGAAATGTGAGGTCTAAACTAAACCATAAAGTCCCAAGAATAAAAGTGAGCTGAGACAGGGAGAGAAGAGGTAAAAGATGCAATCTGAACTCAGTAGCTGTAGGTGTCAAATTTCCTAAAGTCTCAGGTGTACTAGAATGCAGGTTATAGCAGAAAGAGGGGGAGGCATCAAGAATGGTGTCCAATGGGGGCAGCTAGGTGGCTCAGTAGATAGAGCACCAGCTCAGGAGTCAGAAGAACCTGAGTTCAAATCCAGCCTCGACACTTAATAATTACCTAGCTGTGTGTGGCCTTGGGCAAGCCATTTAACCCCATTAGCCTTGCAAAAAAAAAAAAAAACAATGGTGTCCAAGACTACTGGCAGCTGGGGTGGTGCAACAGGGAGGTTGCTGTACATGAAGTAAGGAAAACTTCAATTCAAATTCACCTTCAGACATTTCCTAGTGGTAGGAAACAGAACAAGTCACTTAAATTCTGTTTCCCTCAGTTTCCTCAAGTTGGGGATAATGACAGTCCCTATACATTTCCATTTTATTTTCATTGTTTATATTCGTGTACTTTGGTGTGAGACATAACTAATAAGGCAATGTTTTTTATAACTTCAAATATTTATTGATATTACATGACTTGCCTCCTCAAGGCATTGAAAAGGTACAGGAAGGAAGAAGAGAATTTGGAAGCCAAAAATTTATTAAAAAAGAAAATATAAAATTATTTTTTCATGCAATTGAGATAAAATATTAAAACATAAAATTGGCTGCCCTTAGGACTCTGAAATTTATCCATTTGAACAACATAAAAATTTTATCAGTGATTCAATGAAAACTTTCTCCTTTTTAATATTTTTTTAAATTCTGGATGGCTTGTTTTCAATTGTTGAAGAAAAAATCAAAATGTTCTATTTTTTTACAGTTATAATTCCACCTCTATTGTGACTTATTGAGAAAAATTTCATATTCATAGTTAAATAACACATCTATGACACTGGTGTAGCAAAGAGAGTGAAATCTTTTCAAGCAAGATTTGATTTCAAATTCTTCATCTGCTGCCAAGAATCTGTATGATTTTGAGCAAGTAATATCTCCAAACCTCAGTTTCTTCAAGTAAAATGAGAAAGTTAAACTAGATGTACTCTAAAACCCATACCAATTCTTGAGAAAGTAAGTTTTTAATGAGCTTACAATTTTAATGTATCAAGAAAATATTAGTCACTAAAAATTATATCTCTTCTCTGTTTCTCTTTATCAGAAAGTCTGAGCCTTCAACTATTATTTGATGTATCAAAAACTGAATCCCATTGGGGTGCTGAGATAAATTTCTTGGCATTACTAAGTATACAAACAAAAAGTCATTAAGAAATATCCCTTGGGCTCCCCGTGGGTTAAGCCCTAAGTGCCTTCCTGCCCAGTCTATCCTTTGTCCCAGTTCATACCACCAGAGACCTGTATGCCTACTCTAATTGCCTACTCTAATTGCCTACTGTGGTGGGGTTCCTACCTACCCTGGATTAATAGAGCTGCATAATAGCAAAGACCAAACCTACTGACCTGGGAAGGCGGCCAGGATGATGGGCAACTGTGAGTAGCTTCAGGGTCTGCGACACCTGAAAATCATTGTCTGATCAACGAGATCATTTAGCTTATCTAGATCTGTTTTATTGCTGAATTCAGGTACTGGTAGATAAATGGAAAGGTGACTATCACAATAATGATAATAAGATTTATATAGTGTTTTAATATTTGCCAAGTACTTTTAAAATAGCATATTTGATTCTCTCAACAAACCTATGAGTTAGGTACAACTATTATTTCTTATTTTGCAGAAGAGGAAATTAAGACAGAGAGGTTAAGTGGTTTGCTCAGGATTGCAGTGCAACTCTCAATCAGGATATCAACTCAAGTCTTCTCGACTCCATCTCCTTTATTTGAATGTCTCTGACAACTATGGTTTGATTAGTGTAAGTGGGACCCCTCCACTAAAATAGGACTTTGTCTATAGGAATTGGTACAGGTGCAAATTATAATCCTCTGGGCTCAGATAAGTATAGATCTTCTCTGAGGCTAGTCAGGGTGATCCTAGGACAAAAGGCACTTTTTGTATACTGAGTCCCTTACTAGATATCTTTTCTTATTCATAGCTTTCTTAGACATCCTATCACAATTGAGTGCAAGAAAAGATACTTGAAGTTCATTTAGCTGCCATCCTTTCATTTACAGATGAAGAAATTGAAGTCCATGATGGTTGAATGACTTCTCCAAGTCTCACTAGGGAAGAGATAGGAACAAACATGTATTAAGCTTCCTATTATCAGCCAAACATGACAAAATAGTGAAGAAGTGTATGGGAGAGGTGCCATTATAATCTTCATTTTACTTTTTAAGAAACGAAGGTTGCCATAGGATTCATATCTTGTTGAGGCTCATGTAGCTTGTCAAGTGCTAATGCTAAATTAGAACTCATCATCCTGCCTGCAGGCCCAAAGCTCTGCCCATTACACACCAGCCTCCCTCACTTGGACCCTTATCAGTTTCTCTTTAACACACTCCTATCCTATTGGCGTGACCTTTAAGAACCCAGGCGCACTATCTCCACTCACAGAAGGTTCAGGTTTCTGACTTTAGAGACAGAGGATACATTTATTAAAATACATTCTGGAAAAATGGACATTAATGAAAACTATTAGATAGCATCTCTATAGAACTGAATCTCTGCCAGACACAGTGCTAAGTGTGATAGCGATATGATGTCATTAGATCCTCACAACAACCCAGGGAGGTAGGACTATGGTTGTTCCCATTTTACAGATAAGAAAAAGGAAAACAAATACAAGTTAAGTAATTTAAGTCCAAGGTAGCACAGCTAGTGATGAAATCAGGATTTGAACTCAGGTCTTCTTTGTTCCAGGTCAACTCTACTTGTGCTGGGCTGCTTGGCTTGCATTTACCATTCTAGTTCATCTCAAGGGCTTTAGAAGGGTTTCTAGAAGGACTTTAGAAATTCTTGACTTCGAAAGTTCAATGTATAGATAAGGAAACAGACCAAGAGAGAGTTGACTTGTACAAACTCCAACAAGTAGCGGCATCCCCTGAGACTCAAGGTTCGAATCCACCTTTCTGTTTCTCCTTTCTGCATGGCAATGCTTTTCTACCAGTGAAATGGGACACTGAGATCTACAAGGCCATACCACAGTCCTAGGTTTCCAGCAGATGCAACCACACCAGAAGGGCCTCCTTGACAGAATGGGGAGTGGTCTGTTGTGTGAGATAAAAGTAATAACTGCTACATTATATACTATGTTAGTTCTCATTTGATCCAGGTATGGTCATTACCAAAAAGCTAGCAAAAATGGAATTTCAGCCACAGCAACTCAGTAAAAGGGAATATTGGGGTAGAAGGGATCCTAATCTCTAACAGCAATGAAAACTTCATACCAGTAAAATCACAGACCCCCAGTGGAAAAGGACAAAATATCCTCAACCTTAGCCCTAACAAGTTCAGCAAAGGTTCTTTAAAAAATGATAAACAAAATGGGGGTTGTCAGAAATAAAGGTTTTTTCCCTAATGTTTCCAAGTATTCTGAAGCATCTTCATGGTTCAGAGTCTTGGGGGAAATTGCCACAATAGTTCCTGAAAATAGAAGTTGGCCAGTCTGCAAGGACAGTCATCCAAAAATTTTCTATAGAGAGGGGAGGATAAGGAAAAGAATTGTTTTCAGCACCAAGGACAGAGATCGGCCGTATTCTACTGAATTTCTGGTTTACAAAGGTCACACAAATTGTGTGGACTGGTAGAAAATGGAAGACAAAGATAGCTCATGTCTAGTTGAATGTTCCTGTCATTAGAGAAAAATGAACCTAAAGACTTCTCTGACTTCCTACCAAAAGCACAAAAATCAAGGATCAATAATTGAAAATGGAGAAGGTTTAGGACACTCTACCTGAGAGAAGCCTGATGTGGCACTGTGTCAGTGTGACTGTTAGTGTGTGTGTGTGTGTGTGTGTGTGTGTGTGTGTGTGTGTGAGTGTTCATGTGTTATCATCAGATCATCTAAGGGAATTAGTTTGTCACTGTGACCATAACATACTTTATTCACCAAAGAGGTTAATGACCAAACATAATTCAGGAAAACCTCAATTAGCCAAAATACTTTGAAAAGGCTAGTGCTTTGAGGAAATAAATTTCCCCTTTACTTCAGAATTAGAAAAATTCCACTGACTTTATAGGTGCTTAGAATTTAGATTGGAAGGGGCGCATCTAGTCCATTAGATAACAAAAAAGTCCACCCCTTTATTTTACAGATGAGTAAAGTAAGACTCAGAGAAAATAAGTGACTTACAAAAGATTATACAGCCAATAAGATAGCAGGAACTTATTATGGAAAACCATCCTCATATCTGCCACTCCAGTGCTTTGCTTTCAGCAGTATTGAAGGAACAGAACTATATTTTGTGGAGATCAAAGACTAGGCAGTATCTCTAAGTCAACATCCTCCTCAGAAACTATTCTTACTATACTAGATGATAGATGGATAAGTAAGCAAAAAAAAAAGGAACCTGAACCTGGACTAAACCTCAGTGTGATTTTCTCACTAAAGTAGACTCAGTGATAATGAAAACTGGTAAGTACCTTAGAGAACACCCAGTATGATGCCTCCTTTGAAACATGAAGAGACTAAGCCTTAGATCACTTACCCATGATCATGAGTACCACAAGTGGAAATGCTCTGATCACTATAGAGGCCTTCAAATTACTTGGCACATGCTCTGTCCACTATACCAAATAGCTTACTGTCTACATATCATCAAATATCTCACAAAATTTTGAGGAGGGGCAGAATAAGGGAAAGGCAACAATGACCTTCACAGAAAACAAAGAGGTCCATAATTAAAGTACCTTTTCGTGTCTTTTGGGA